>NC_069710.1:29603374-29948374 GCF_027358585.1 Pangasianodon hypophthalmus | reverse complement strand
AAATCTCCCGAATTTCATGCCTTTTGATTTGAGATCTGCGATCCTGGTTTAGTTAGATGTGTGTGTGTGTGTGTGTGTGTGGAAGTGGAGGAAAAGTTCACTTCCATAAAGACATAACAACAGCAACGTCTTCTGAAACAAACCGACCACAAACCAAAAGAGGGATTTGGATGGATTTCATGTTTAAAAAAATGTAAGAAAAGTTACTTTTTGCTAATTTCTGTCCTAGCCCTGTACTAAGAGTTTTCTTTATACGAGGAATTCCCAGTCTAGGATACAGCTTGGAATTCCCTCTCCAAGGAAATAACATGAATTCATCCAAACACCTCCTCTTTTTCCCCATGTACATATAAAATAAAATCCATACCTGTCATTTTCTTAGGCCACTTATTCCCTCCCTCCCCACACACACACACACACACACACACACACACCCATACACACACACACGCACTCACACACCCAACACCCATACACATATGATATATAACCAAGATATATGAAGCAAGAGATGATTAATTATATTACAGCAACACTTAATGTGTTAAGTGCAGATTCCACCCATTTATTATCACTGGCTCAGGAGGATGATGTATAGCTCACTTACACAAATCTGATGTCGCCATAAAAAAGCGATTTCATTACTTTTTAGTTTTCATTATGGTTATTATTGTATTATTGTGAAGCTGCTGTGGAGCTGCTGTCTTGATTGATGTCCTGTTTTGTTGCTGGTGCTGTTATGCTGATGTACAGAATAATGCGCAGGCCCAAACCTGGCCTATCACGTTGCTCCTAAAGCTTCCACAGCCATTTATTATTATAAAGATGGGCAATATGGACATTTTGCATAATTAAATTTGGTGAGATTTTGATCTGCTGAAATATGTATGCTATAGGCTACATGTAATTAAAATCTGATGTGGGTTTGATGAGCTTTTTGGTGAGCAAACCACATGGCTTCTATCTTCATGAAGCATCAAACGATTTGTGCTTGTATACATTTTATGAAATGGATCATCATTGTTTTTATTAAGTGTAAATTGTAGACATATTACTTTGATAGTGCCATAAGGGATGGAAAAATGATGTTATAAGTCATAGTCATATTATACTAGCATACAATATAACACACTTGGGGAGATATACTGTATATATATATATATATATATATATATATATATATAGAGAGAGAGAGAGAGAGAGAGAGAGAGAGAGAGAGAGAGACTATTTTAATCATGCTAAAAGAATTAACTTTATTTGTGAGTGTTTTTTTTTTTTTAACTTTGCTTAAAAATTAAAATCAACTTTTTGTTTGTGACATAGAGGGAAAATGAGACATTTATGATGCTTAATGCGCCTTTTAAAAATTTTGTCAAGTGATCATCCCAGGAAAATGGGAACATTTTTAACTCACTAATTACGAAAATTTGCTTTAACATGAACCAGAAGATTGCAACATGATAAGAGCTCTTGCATCTCTCTCTCTCTCTCTCTCTCTCTCTCTCTCTCTCTCATGTATACCCCTTAATAGACTTTACGTTTTAATCGCGAATAGAATAAAGTGCTTGTCGCAAACTATACGAACAAATTAGAGAGGGAAATGTAAGGATCAAAGGGGCTGGAAATAAGCGCAGCTGCTTTGAGATTCAAGGCCAACAAGCGTGTCTCAGCCCTGAAAGAGGCTCCTATTCAAAGCGCAGGTGCGAAGTGCTGTGGGTACATACTGTCACATTATGGCGAGGCTGTTAGAGATCCGTGTTTTCGCGCTGAACTACAGGGGCTGCTTCCCTCATCTGGGTGGGATGGAAGGCTCGTTCATCCATGAAGCTAAAAAAAAAAAAAAAAAAAAAAAAATGCATGTGATATATGGCGATTAATCCGCCTGATTCGATGTAGGCAGCTCATAAAAATTAGCCAAGTCTCACTCCTGCACTCCTGTTCTCCTGCTCTACTGCCCCCACCTTTTCCTGACAACACATTCATGGGTGAGGTAATAGGTCACAAGTCCTTACTGTTAAATGTGCAGTTATGCACTGGCAAGATAAGTGTACACCTTCAGCCTGGCTTTTAACATCTCTCTACTCTAATAGGTGGATTGCCTTAATATTAATAGACAATAAGTCTAAGTTACAGTCATCCATGGACACAGCACAAGTGTCCTTAGTGCTTAATTAACACCTACGTGTGTTAAATGATGTGCAGCCGGACACAAATAAATACTTGAACACTTATTTCACCTCTGAGGGTTTATTTTTGTGTGTGATGTAGGTATCCCTAGCAGGATGTCCCTGTGAGAAGTGTGGAAATGGAAATAATAGCTCATAAAATGTACACAATACGAATCGCTTTTAGATATTAAAATTAAACTTAGTCACCATATTTTAGGACATAAAATGTTCCACTGTGGCTATTTACTGATGACTGACAACACTGGCCATGGTGATTATGTGGATGTCATGAAGTGTGTCATAAATGATGTTCCACTTTTTAAGGGCTGAAAATCAAGATCTCTCCTAATAGTTCTTGTTTTTTCTTTCTTTCTTTTCTTTCTTTCTTTCTTTTTTAACTCATATGTACACATGATTTTGCAAGGGTAATTTCGTTTGTAGTATCTATATACATTCAGATAGTTGCTAGTAAATTAGGGAGGAGTTTTTTAATACCTGGCTACCTATAACATACAGCCACCATTAAATGAGTCAAGCACACTGAAATTATTATTATTATTAATATTTTCCACACTACTAGCAACGTGCTGTTCCACATCTTACAGCCAGGAGAAAATTAATCTATAAAACAGAAATAATTGCTCAGTTTTAGCAATAAAAAACTTTATTTCTCATGCTTTCCTGTACTGGTCATTAATTGCTTCTTTTTGTGCTAGATTTGCATCATTTGACGTAATATTAACACAAGCAGTGTGGAAATATGATTTAATATCTAAATCACATGAAACTCTTAAATGCAGAAATAATTCAGAATACAAGTGCAGAATTATCTGTTGCATTGTTGAATTCACCTTTGATTTCATCCACTGTCGGTGTTTTGCAGTGATGATATTCCTGATATCATTTTTTTATTATTATTATTTTATTATTATTATAATGCAAATGCAAATGCAAATGCAAATACATACATATATATATATATATATATATATATATATAAAGCATTTGCATAATAATAATAATTATTATTACTATATATAATTATATATATATATATGATTTTTTTTTTCATTTATGTGTTTTTTTTACAATTTACAGCCATAGGTTATCTCGCATCAGACCTTTTAAAGCAGGGGCCCATAAGAAAGGAATGAATAGAGGGGTGGATAAGGGCTGTTTGAATTATTGTTGATTTTCAATCATAGTTTGGTGTTAATGGTTAATTTATATATTTGTTGCTATAGCACCTGTCCTGTCATTTAGCCTGCGAATTCCAGTCACCCCGTGTCGTGTAATTATGACATGAAGTAAGATGCTGAATAGTGAGAGGAGATGAGGAGATGCTTTTTTTTTTCTTTCTTGGGAACCACTAATCCCCTATTAAAGGGGCTTTGTTAAATAATGCAGGACGGTTTCCGGAAGTAGGATTATCGCCTTCATTATTTTTTTTTTCCACAAAGAAATGATATTTCACACTCAAGTGAACCCTGGTTTGCCATTATAACAAAGAGCCAAACTAGCCGCTTTTATTTCCGCTCATTTTTTATACCAAAGGCAAAGATTACAAATGGTCACCCAAACGGTTTATTAGCTTGCTAGAGGAGGAAGAAGTGAATTCAGTGCATGTATCTGGAGAACAAATAAGCTGCCAGTCACCTGAAGTATAGTCTGAAACTTGTTGTGAGCAAAAAAAAAAAAAAAAAAAAAAAAACATTTTAAAAAGAAAGCTTTTAAATGAACCTAATCATAACCACTCTCTAACAATCTGCGAGGGAGGAAAAAAAAAAAAAACAGGAAAATGTCGCTCGCATTTTCCTTCTTTTTATCCTTCTCAGGAAGTGGTGATAATGACTACATTAAGCTCCAAGGAAGGAAGGAAGGTTCCCTAGCAAACGACATGGAAGAAAATGTACAAGAAAAGTCTGCGTCTCTGCTGCCACACTGAGCACATGGAGAGGAAGTTACCTTTATTCCTATACCTTTAACATAATAATAATAATAATAATAATAATAATAATAATAATAATAATAATAATAATAATAATAATACTTTTAAATAAGGTAGTAAAAATAATAGTTTCCAAAAATAGCTAAGAAATATAATACATAATATAAAAAGTAAAAGTAAACAAAATAGTGTAGAATAAAAAATATTCTTTTTTTATTTTATTTTTAAATAATAGTTAAGTGAAATGAGCTTTCCTAGTCCTTCCTCAACTGTCACAAAATCGAATTTGAAATGTTCATTTTTCTTTTTTTTTCTCTCTCTCTCTTTTCTCTTCTCTTTTTTTAGTCATGAACCAGAAGTGCGCTGAGGGAAGGAGCTGAGAAAGAAAGCAGGCTTCGCCACTGTCGCGTTTTCAGTGGCTTTGAGGACATGCACACACACACTCTCCTCGAATTCGTTTCCCTCTCAGTTTGATGGGCGGAACTAAGAGCTCGAGACACTTTTTGAAAAAGATGGGGCGATCAAATTGGCGACAAAAGAAGCCTTTTCCGTGTCATGAGCGTCGTTTAGACTACATGCAGGAATCCCTGTGATAATAAGCAACACTTCAAAGGGCTCCTCGCTCCAATTGAGACCACACTATCCCTTTCTCCATTCATGCACGAGAGCTGGTGCTGTGGAGGACTCGACTGTTTAGCCATTTCTCCTTGTGTTTATTTTCTCTCTCTCTCTCTCTCTCTCTCTCTCTCCTATTTCCCTCTGTCTATTCAGTGAAGCATTTTAGATAGTGCAAACAACAAGACAATTACCCCAAAAAGAGACAAACTATAACGTATCTCATCAAGCAATGCGTATCCACCCACAGACTCGTGGCATTCAAATGCATAAAGCCAGGGTGGAAATCAAGGAAGTGGGTGATGATTCTAACCTCTGGCGATAGATAGATAGATAGATAGATAGATAGATAGATAGATAGATAGATAGATAGATAGACGTGTAATATCTATATAGATGAGTATAACTTGTTATGGCGCAAATATGTACCTCAAACTTTTTTTTTTCACTTGCTGAATGAAAGAAAAATAACATTGTCATAGATAGATAGATAGATAGATAGATAGCAAAGTTCTTTATACTTTCTGAAGAAAGTGAAAAAAACATTTTCGTTGCTAACCCCATGGCTGGAAAATGGCGAACTGTTCACAATGCATGAGGACAAAACTGTAAAATGAAGAGCAGATAGATAGATAGATAGATAGATAGATAGATAGATACTTGTTACACTCCAAATTTGTCCCAAAATACCGTAATGAATTTCCTTTAATCTTATTTCGTAATTTTTTTTTTTTAAGCAAACTTTTTTTTTTTTTTTTTTTTTTTTTTTTTTTTTTTTTTTTTCACTTGCCAAATGAAGTTTCTAACCCTTGGGTAGAAAATATTGCTTTTTTTTAAAAGAGCCTTTATAGTGCACAACCTCGGTGCCCATATTAGTGGAGTCTGACTCGGCGATGGCCATAGAAATACTAACTCACCATGAAGATTCACCGTCGTGAAGAAATCGCTCTTTGTGTAAAACTTTCTTTGATGTCTGGATGAGAATACAGAGGCATTTCATGAAATACTCTCCACACAATCGGAGCATAAAACACGGGTACCTATGTGGATATAAAAACATATAAAGGGGTAGAAAAGCGAGTCATGGCCATGGAAAAGGGGTGGGAGTTATCTACAACGCTTTTAAAATGGACAATGTATTTATAAAAAAAAAAAGAAAGAAAGAAGGAAAAGGAAAAGAGAGAGAGTAAAGAGAGAAAGAAAATGTAGTGTAACTATTAAAACAGTTTCAATTGACAATTGACTGGTTTATTTATTTATTTATTTATTTATTTATTTATTTATTTATTTGCTTGCTTGCTTGCTTGTTTGCTGATTTATTTTTTATTTGTTTGTTTATGGATTTTTATTTATATTTTTTATTCATTTTTTTATTTATTTGATTAGTTGGTTGGTTGTCTGACTTAAAACACCTGACTTAGAAATCTTCTTAAGCACGTAAAATTAAGATTGCATCACGATTTATTTATTTATTTATTTATTTTCTTATTTTCTTATTTACTTACTTATTTATTTACTTATTTTTTCCATTTCTTACACAAAGCTGGCTTGATGAATCTGGTCCTTGTTGAACACACTATTACAATTTAATTTCCCTTGCAGCTGGAATATAGCTACTCGTTTTTATTTTTGCATATTATTTTACACATTTTATTCAAATTACTGACAACTTACAAGGCATTTCGGTACACATTTTAAGGTCTCGTGTTTTCATAAAAATGGGTTGTTGACGAGGTTTACAAAAATCACCAAAAAAAAAAAAAATGCTCACATTGCTCAGAGGATAATAGTAAATGAAATGTTATATCAAATACAATAACAATGCTTCCATCAAATTGTATCAGCTGCATAAAACACAAGAGAATATTGTCTACGTCTTTATGAAATTCGAATTATTCAAATAATACCAAATATTATTATTATTATATAGATTTTTTTTACAAACAATAGTAGCAAACATTTAAAAATAGCTGAAATACTGAACCTTACAAAATTAATGTAGACACACATTAAAACGTTGTAATTTACATATGTACATTTTTATATTGAAGCACTTTGGTTCCATAATACAATAAAAAGAAGAAGGAAAAAATTCAGCACTGATTCAAAAAATAAATTAAGAGCTTATTGAAGACAAAAAGGAAAAAAAAATCACAATCTGATAAAATAATACATCTTTATGCATACACAGCCAATCCCTGGTGTTGGATTAACACCTGTAGTGTAAAATTAAATCTTACAGTAACTTCTACAGCATTCAAATATAAACACTCTAGGTGTGAACACAACACTGGCGCTGTTTGCTGTGCGCGACTGGTCAGTACACCATTACAATAAAATGGACACTGGTGGTGATAATAGTTCATATTCAGTCCACGTGGGAGACAAGTTGGCCACCTCAGTTTTGTGGTTTGGCTGTGACATGTATCTGTCAGCGAGCCAGTGCATTGGGGCCATTGAACACTGCTTTTCTGACTCTCACATGGCCCGGGGCACTCTCACAAAAGTAGCCACGAGCACGCGGTTAAAATGCATGTTTTTTCAGGAGTTCTGATACGGTGGACCCTCTGAAGGGTCCGGGGTGGAGGATGCGCTCGGCGGGGTGTGTGTGCCGCCGGGGCCCGAGCTGTGACACACGTACCACTCGCTCAGATTGGCGGCCTGCGAACCCGATAGAGTGTCTCGGCCCAAATCAGACGACGGAGACACGAGAGACGGGGTGGAGGACTCGTAGCCCGAGCTCGGAGGAGGAGGCGACTTGCAGTGCACCTTCATGTGTTTGCGCAGGGAGCTCGGGTGTGTGTAGGACTTGTCGCAGCCTCGCACTTTGCAGTTGTACGGCTTGTCGCTGGTGTGCACGTGCGAGTGCTTCTTCCGGTCGCTGCTGTTGGCGAAGCGTCGATCACAGCCATCAAACTCGCACTTGAATGGCTTTTCGCCTATGTTCAAAATAAATGGGGACAAATATTTTAAATCAGTTTTGTTTGCTTATCAGCACACTTTGACTAGTGTTTATCTAAAACAATGCAACACATATAGTTTTTTTAAATTATTTATTATACTTGTTATGCCATACCATAATTATAGACTATATGCGCTTTATTAGGCGGACAAGTCAAGCAAAACATTTTTACAACGAAATATGAAAAATATATCAATGTGCATCATCATAACCAGCCCACTTCCCAACATCCTTTTAAAAAAAAATGCAGGGCCTATATGGCGGGCTGTAATTGAGTGAATAGATCTGTGCTCACATCTCTGTCCCTTGGGGTTTGATATTTAGACTGTTAGCAAACTGTGGAAGTGGACCCTGGTGTCACAGTTGTTATTAGCAGGTCAGGAAGTGCTTCCTTTCCTCTTTGCAATTCCTAATTGTTAATGTCACACGCAGATGAGCACGATGTTGGATACAAACTGGGCCAAAAATGTACATCACAATACCGCAGAGGATAAAAGGGAGTATAACAGATAGTAGTTATTTTACTTTAGGTAGAAGGTTGACTTTGCACATGAAGACTAGGCGACTATGAATGGCTGAATTAATTACATTCAAACCACAAGACATTGATTTTTTTTTTTTTCCGCAGAGCAAGCCGCTTATGAGAATATGTAATTGCTGCTGTCTAATTAAACCTGCGTGTTGAATATAAATTCGACCTTCAGCTGTTGGGCTGAGAGAGCCAATCAAGGCTATAGGCTATTAGTGTAGTACAAGCGAGAAACCAGGAAAGACACCCTTGGGAAACTGCATCCATAAGCAAAGATTCAGATTCCACCACGTTGGAAAATAATCATGGAGGGAACAGGATATGGGACAATCTGACAACGTCTTAGGATCTAGCTAGGATAAAGGGACTTGTAGTTTAACTACTGTCTAAATAATCATCCTAATTATTCTGGGCAAAAAAAGTGTTAGCAGTATATATTAATATTAGCAGCTTCTATACAGCAAGGGGATAGGCCCTTTGTCCAGGAAGGCCAATTTATTTATTTATTATTATTTTTTTAACTAATTAATTTTGTTTAAAACTATAAACAGCCAGAGGTGAACAGGCAGACAAAATGTACTGTGTAATGTAGATTATGCACGAAAGAGTATCCAGTGAACTCCAGGCCTTTAGCTCTTTGCTTTGAACGACTTGTTGCATATCACCGTTAATCAAGACCTTAAGCGCAACCCTTCATTAATCACTACTGCAATAATTAACTTGACTTTGGCCATTCATGCTGCTCACACACTTAATCGTGGATAATCTTACATATACACTATGCATTAAAAAAGACTACTATTCTTACTAAATTTCAATCCTAAGTATGTCCTTTTTGTCGGGAAATACTACTACTACTACTACTACTACTACTACTAATAATAATAATAATAATAATAATAATAATAATAATAACTAAGAGAGTAGTATTTCTATAGGCTCGAGTTTAGCTAGTCAGGGGTTAATATACCCTCTCATCTATTCTACATCTAGTACAAAATAGTCTCATAAAGCACATTAACTAGTGCAAATGGCACTCAGTAATATAACTTAAGTTTACAGAGACGATATTAGGACCTTAGGTATTTTTTTGAAGCGTAACCATTTTTTTTTTATCAACAGGCAATACTTTTGGACACACTCCTCAGACTAGGCCCCACACCACAAAAAAAGAGAAAGAAATACACTCCTCAGCTTCAAAGATATGCAAAAGAAACTCAGCTTCAGCCATGTGCAATACAGAGACACTTACAGATAATCACACATTCATAAGCAATGCAATGCCTGAAGAAATTATTTTCATGTGACGTTCTTTCTCAGTTCATGAAGGCAGTAGTATAATGTGACACTCATATAAGCTGCATGGATATGAATAAAATAACATATGCAAAAATAATAATAAGAAGAATGGAATTAACAGTTGTTGTAGTAAAAACAAGACCAGGTGCAATAATAAAAAATGCTGTAAAGTGCACTTTTTTCAGCTAAATTAATTCTCTGCATGAACACTGATGTGTCAGATCTGAAAAATCTGAATAACATTCCAGATTTATGTTTTGATAAATCTAAAACAGCCTATGGAGTTGCAAAGTAATAGAATTGTTAAAAGCAAGCTGAAAAATGAAGCTGTAAAATGAAGCATTCGCTTTACAGAAAGAAAACTAAAAACTAACCTGTGTGCGTCCTCTTGTGGATTTTCAGGTTTTCTGATCGGGCAAACACTTTACCACAGCCAGGGAACGGACACGGAAACGGTTTCTCTCCCGTGTGCACTCTGATATGGTTCACGAGCTTATATTTGGCTTTAAATGGTTTCCCTTCTCGCGGACACTCTTCCCAAAAGCAGACGTGATTCGCCTGCTCGGGTCCGCCGACGTGCTCCACGGTCACATGCGTCACCAGTTCGTGCATGGTGCTGTAAGTTTTGGAGCAGAGTTTCTTGGCCGAGTTTTCTGGCTCCAGCCACTTGCAGATGAGCTCTTGCTTGATCGGTTGCCTCATGTAACGGAAAAAGGCACCGTGTCCGTGATGGTGGTGGTGAGTGCTGAGGTTCATGTTCAGATTGAGACCGTGGAGAGGCGAAGATGTTGCAAACGGATCCGATCTGCTGCTCGCCACTTGACTCAAGTGATCGGTCCTGACGTACATGTCGCCCGGTAAGCCTAGCCTTATTTGTCCGTTCGAGGCTTGGCCACCCGGTGCTCCGTTGGACGGCTGCTCATGATGGAGTCCAGGGAAGAGAGCATGCGCTCCGGCGTCAGGGTGAAGGTGGCCATAGTGTCCCGGGTAGCTACCTGTGGTCGAGACAAACATTCCGTGGTGAGAGGCGGAACCAGAGGTCTGCTCGGTCAGCGCGGGCATGGCGCCTTGAGCTGTCAGATCTCGGCGAATAAGGAAATCCCTACCTGCGGATAGCGCCTGGGCCGCGTGAGACATGGAGTACGGGACCGTCGCCGCAGCCTGCACCGGGCCGAAAGCTCCCGTTGGACTGGAGACCACTTCACCGTGGCCTGCGATATGATGATTGTGATGGTGGTGGTGGTGGTGGTGGTGGGGATAATGATGGGCTGGGCTGATTTTGAGGGCCGCCGAGTGCCCCATGGGTTCTGGCCCGAATGGACTCGGCCCCAGGCGGGGTTCCGCCGTGATCTCCCCAGGGTGCGCGTGAGCCATTGAGTGCGCGTGCCCGCCAAACCCCGGGAAGCCTGTCACGCTCTGAGGGGTATGGTGGTGATGATGATGGTGATGGTGGTGAGCCCCTGCCAAGTCAACTAATCTCAGTGCCGTGCTCCGTTTGGAAAACGCAGGGTCCATCACGGGGCTTCCCAACGCATCCACGCTCATTACTCCTAATTTTCTTTTTTAGAATAACTTGACAGCAGGCAAAATAATAATAATAATGATGATGATGACAAATATATTTTAATCGCGGTGGGAAAAAATACAGAACGAGAGAAAAAAAAAATATATAAAACTTGCTAAAGTTTAGTTCTTATCTATCTGCCTACATGGGATCCCATTCGGTTGAGAGGCAGCAGCGGGACGCTTTGATAGACTGAATGGAGATTCATGGCAGGCGCTGCAGCCCGCGGAGCTAAACAATCATTCCGCGCTCTAATTGGTCAGAGCTCGGTGATTGACGTCACTTGTGACAGTTTCCAATGTGAAGGAGAAGGAAAAAATGTTTTCTAGTGACAGCAAGCAGCCAGAGCGCCTGCGCCGAGCCTCAGGCAGCGGTTGGGGTAGAAAAAAAAAAAAAAAGTTTTTTTTTTTTTTATGTTGTTGTTGTTGTTGTTATGCAAAGGCTATTGTACTTATAACTACAATGTCTAGAGTCACATCTAAAAAGCAAAGCAATCGTCACGTGACTGCAAGGAAGATCTATACAGTAGGTTTTTTCTGATATTACCAAAGTTGCTTCTGATTTGTTTTTGAAGTCGCTTTCAAGCTAACCTCCCGATTTAACAGTACTTACAGCTTGCTACTGGTGCTTTATGCCTTTTAACGCGCTCATCTGATATCCTGCATGAGGAATAGTTTTGCAGCTCAACCTCTCCATAGCATGACCATAATCTAATGTGGAAAATATCAAATATGAAGCAGCAACTTTTGTGTTTTGTTTTGTGGCAGCCGCCCACCCACTTGGCTCCGTCGGCTTCGTAAAGGGATCAGTGTCTCTGAAATGCTCTCTGGGAAAAAAGAAAGAAAGAAAAAAAAAAGCTCCAGTTATGCGGCGTGTAGTAAAAGAGCAGTTGTTATGATCCGAGGTAATTTAGTTTGTGTCCGAGAGTGGCTCATGAGCTCCGGCACTTCATCAGGGAAGAGTGTGCAGGGTCAGCAGGGCTAAGCAGGCAACACATGGCTGCATTCATCAGCCCAAAAAAACATCTTCTCTTGCTTATCTGTTGTGGCTTAATAAATAGGAAATTAAAATACTATCCATTGTATGTGATGAAGTGCAGAGTTAGGCAAACAGGCCACACATTTCTGTGCACACCAGTCCAAAAAATCTTATACTGCCTATCTATTATTCCTTAACACATTAGAAATTAAAATACTATTGACTGTATGTGTTGGTATACACATTTAACCAAACAGGGATCACGTGGCTGTTCATGACAGCCTCAAAACACTTATACTGCTTATCTATTGGGACTTAATAAATAGGAAATGAAAATATTACTGACTACATGTGTTGGTGTGTAGAGTTAGGCAAACACGCAACACATGGATGCATGTAATATCCCAAAAAAAAAAAAAAAAAAAAAAAAAAAAACACTTATACTGCTTATCTACGATGACTTAATGAACAATAAATTAGAATATTATAGGTGATATGTGGAGGCGTTAGCTGGAAAATGTACCCCGACACATATTATAAAGCATAAATACAAGATTATTGATTATACGTTCAGTATAGACAAACCTCAGTGACTATACAGGTGTTATGCATAAAGTCTGAGAATCATATCACAAGCATTGATCTAGTTTGTGCTTTATTTATTTATTTATTTATTTCATCTACATGGACTCAGTGTGTTCAATCATGTAAGTAGCCTACGGAAACAGATTAAATAATGATTTTTTTTTTTTTGTGGATTTTTGTTTTTATTAAGCTTTAATGTTGTGATGTAAGAGTTTGATATTAATTAACAAAATGTAACTGCTTTAGGCTAGAGAGCATGTAAATGAATGTTTTTGTTTTGTTTTGTTTTGTGCAATATTACTCAAATTTCTACACAATTTTAGGTTCAATTAATTTAATTAAGTCTAATGATCACCATCTTATTGCTTATCTGCACTTGTTATGTGTAGCTCATGTTAATGAAATCAAACAGGGACTGTGTGTGTCTGTGTGTGTGTGTGTGTGTGTGTGTGTGATCTGACCCCTAAGGGGTTGAGGGGTCAGACAGTTACCATTAGATTCATGTCACATAGCAGACGCGCAAATCTCCATAAGCATTGGGCGGACTGTTGGAGAGAGAGAATTATACAGGTCGCTCGATCACTCACTGATTTGTTCCTCTCCAGGAGAGATGAGGCCTTTAATGTCTTCTGACATGTCACACCAACATCTCAGAAGCTCGAGGCCAATGTTGCGAAATGTAAACCTGTTAAAGTGCTGCTACAGGCTCTTACTAAGCTTGACTAGATCGCTTTTATGCGCGTTATGGATTTCTTTTACCTTGATAGGGAGTTTAATACGACTTCCTTTAAGACCGTGCTGCTGGATTTACCTGAGCACATAATAAACTGTAATGAAGGTAACGTTTCACTACATTTCACCGTAGCACCAACCACCGACCTCTATTCATGCAGTGTTTGTTTTAAAATGGTTCAATTTTACGCGTAAAATGCCAAATTCTACATTTACACTCCAAATAGCTACACACTACATGATTAGTATTTCTAATAATATTTAATGCGTGTTAAATAATTGATGTAAGTAAATTGCAATTCTCAGTTCTCCTGGGAACACTCTTGGATTGATCCATCAGACCTTTAGTGACAACTCCAAACCATCTCATGCTAAAAATAGGTAAACATTATGTGAAATATGACGCATAATGGAAAGGTTAACTCCACTAGCGTGGCTCAAAATATACATCGAGTTGCTGCTGTTGCTGTGTAGCTTCTTAATTTTAAAGAAAAAAAACATGGTGTAAATAAAAGAACTAATTGTAGTGTATAAAACTATGGAAAGTAAGAGGAAACTGACTGTAGAATACTGAAAGGTGTATAACCAGATTTTACATGATTTCTTCAACAAAACAAAATTCATTATATGTACAAAAAGCGCAGCTGTTATATTAATAAACATTATTAAAAATAAGTTTACTTCGTGTACTGTTGAATTATTGCTAATAAGAAACATGTTGCTCATAGCCTATGGAGTCAATTTTAGCCACTTTTTACACGCGTGTTGGGGTGAAAACTCGGAGTTAATCCACCATCGGAGTAAATTCAGCATTTTAGTAAATGAAACACAATAAGAGTTTTTTGCAGTCATCCGACACTTTTCTGCATGAAATACTATTCTCCTCTTTTTTTTTTGACTAACAACAAAACCACCATGCAATTATATGCAACAAGTCTTTTTTTTTTTTTTTTTATCAGATTATCGCCTGCTCTGACGTCATTTCCAGCAGCCAAACCCCTTGACCGTTTGGCGCTCAGGAACTTCGGCCTTTCCCTTACCGTGTTCCACCTGTTGAAGAGACACCATCCATATTTCTTTCTAAAAGCACCCTCAAACAAAAATATTCAAGACAACAGCCTCATCCCCCCCTCCTCTCTCTCTCTCTCTCTCTCTCTCTCTCTGTCTGTCTGTCTGTCTCTCTCTGGAATGAGGTGGAAAATGTACAGAGCAGAAGGCTGCAGTCCGGATTTGATTTTCATGGCTCGTATGGCTTTGAACTGCAGCCGCCCGGAGTTTCCTGCAGTGAGAGTGCCGCAAATCCCACTTGATAACTTCGACAAGCCACAACTTTTTTTTTTTTTTTGCACGCAACAACCCAATATTGCAGTTATGGTTTGCTACACTAGTCTGAAGCATGGACAGATATTTTTATGAAAGTTGTTTTCATGCCAGTAGAGAAGTGTCCGCGTTTAACCATGTCTATAAATACTAATAAAGAAAAGAAATATGCTTATAAATATATATTTTTTTTTTAAATGGCAGTATGTCTGAATGAAGTGGTGTCCTTGGGTTGCATGGGTTTTTTTATGCAAAACAGAATTTTAAAGTGAAGCACACTCACGAGCGTAACTCACCATCCTAACACTATAAACTGATTTTTATGGAAAACATCTGAATTTGTTAAAGAGCTTCGTGGCCTGTGTCTTAATTTCTCTTTTTGCAGTAGAATTATACATTTTATGTGACTGAGATCACACAATGGCACCTGTTATAATAATAATAATAATAATAATAATAATAATAATAATAATAATAATATGCTTTATTTTCAGTGTTTTTTTTTTTTTTTTTACACTTTGCTAGCATGCATGGCCTTCAGATTTGTATATGCAAAAATGTAGAAAAACTCGCACTTTTGGCCTGTGCATCCCCCAAACTCTGACTTCTTTTTTTTTCTGAATTTCAGGGTGAAATCAACAGTCAGTCTGCCTCCTCACTATATACAATATACCACAGATTGATGATGTAAACCGACCAATCGCGCCGGCGCTGAGGAAGCTCGCTCTGTTATTTGGTAAAGGTGAATCTTAGTAAAAGGAGGGGTAGGCGAAAAGAAGCTTACGCTCACCAATGACCGGCCACGCACGGGGGTCACGTGCTGCCCCCAGCTCCCTTCCCCTCCCCTCCCCATTCATCAGGGGTGGACTGTGTGTTGTCTTTTCAATTCATTTATCTGCAGGAATGATTGCGACTATCAGTCCGAAGCAGCTCGACTCGCGGAGGAGGAGGTGAAAAGTTGGGGAAGAAGATAAACCTGCAGAAAGGACAGAGACAACAATAATCGCGCGTGATTTTTGCGCGCGCGCATCGTCGGATGAGCTGGACTTGGGGGGAAATATTTTCCCTCTCCACTTAAAAAAAAAAAAAAAAAAAAAAAAAAAAGTAAATAGAAGTGAACAGGAGACTGGAGTTTGCTTGGGTTGCATTAAGTCAGAGAGAAATAACCCCAGCAGAGACAGTTGTTGTAGAGTTGCTGTTGTCTTGTGCGTGATTTCTCTCGGTCTGCTCCTGTTGCGGGCTAAAGATGCTCTTGGACGCAGGAGCGCAGTATCCGGCGATCGGAGTGACTACTTTCGGTTC
This sequence comes from Pangasianodon hypophthalmus, assembly GCF_027358585.1. NCBI lineage: Eukaryota > Metazoa > Chordata > Actinopteri > Siluriformes > Pangasiidae > Pangasianodon > Pangasianodon hypophthalmus. The sequence continues at coordinate 29,932,372 of NC_069710.1, read as the reverse complement.
CTCCAGACACCACTCAGCGGGCGAAGTGGCGGACCGCGAAGTGGCTTTGGGGATCAATCCGTTCGCAGACGGCATGGGCGCGTTCAAAATCAACCACGGCTCGCATGAGCTCGGTTCCGCCGGCCAGGCAGCGTTCTCCTCGCAGGCGCCCGCCGGGTACGCGGCCGCGGCCGCCCTGGGACACCACCACCATCACCATCACCACGCGACCCACGTTGGCTCTTACTCCACGGCGGCAGCTGCGGCGTTCAATTCCACGAGGGACTTTCTCTTCCGGAACCGGGGCTTCGGAGACGCGACAGGCGCGCAGCACAGCCTCTTCGCCTCTGCCGCCGGTAGCTTCGCGGGGCCGCACGGGCACTCGGACGCCGCCGGGCACCTGCTTTTCCCAGGACTGCACGAGCAAGCAGCGACGCACGCATCCGCCTCGAGTGTGGTGAACGGTCAGATGCGCCTGGGGTTTTCCGGCGACGTGTACGGCCGGGCCGAGCAGTACGGCCACGTGGCGAGCCCCAGGTCCGACCCACACTATGCCTCAACGCAGCTACACGGCTACGGCCCCGTGAACATGAACATGGCTGCACATCACGGCGCCGGTGCCTTCTTCCGTTACATGAGGCAACCGATCAAGCAAGAGCTCATCTGCAAATGGATCGAACCGGAGCAGCTCAGCAACCCGAAAAAGTCCTGCAACAAAACTTTCAGCACCATGCACGAGCTCGTCACTCACCTGACCGTGGAGCACGTCGGCGGACCCGAGCAGTCGAATCACATCTGTTTTTGGGAAGAGTGCACACGGGAAGGGAAACCGTTCAAGGCCAAATATAAGCTCGTGAACCATATCAGAGTGCACACCGGAGAGAAACCGTTTCCGTGTCCGTTCCCTGGCTGTGGCAAAGTGTTTGCCCGATCAGAAAACCTGAAAATCCACAAGAGGACGCACACAGGTAACATGCCTTCTTTTATATTATTATTATTATTATTATTATTATTATTATTATTATTATTGTTATTATTATTATTAAAACTGAGTACGCAAAACAAGCAACTATATTTTAATTATCAATAATAATAATAATAATAATAATAATAATGTGATATGCTGGTTATATATTACTTTTGAATTATTTACAACTGTTTGTTTTTATATCTGAGTTTATTAGACAGTCTAGATTTTCTGCACTATAATTTAATTAGCTATTATTTAAGACTGCACTTATGTAAATAACTAATGCGTTCCCCTCATGATAGGTGAAGTCTTAAATATTATGGAATTGTTTCATGTGTTTTTAATATTTAGTGTAAAGTTGCAGAAATATGAGAAGGATTTTTTTAGAGGAAAATTACTTGCAATATTTAATTGCATGGATGCAGTTTGAATTGTTTACATTTGATGGTGAAGTTTAAATGCAGTTATTGAGTTAAAAAAACAAAACTGATTGTATTTTTGTGTTTTCGCTTTTGTGCTGTAGGTGAAAAACCTTTTAAGTGTGAGTTTGATGGCTGTGACAGGCGGTTTGCTAACAGCAGCGACCGAAAGAAACACATGCACGTCCATACGTCAGATAAACCATATCTGTGCAAAATGTGCGACAAATCATACACACACCCCAGCTCCCTCCGGAAACACATGAAGGTATGTACACACATTTGCAAAATATATATGTATCATTTTTCCGTACTTTTGTATTGTGCATTTATTTTTTCCCGCTATCATTATTATTATTATTATTTTTTTTCTTCTCTGGAATCGTATTTACAGAGAAAGAGAGAAAAATACAAATCGTCTGAGTGGTTAGAAAAAGAGAAAAGAAATGTTTTGCTAGAAATATATTGCAAAGATTCGATATTAGAAAAGCTTAGGCATGCATCTTAGTCTGTCCTTCCCCGTTAATTCGTTCTTTGTATTTTATTTCTGTAATAAAATTAAAAAGAGGCAAACTATAAATATACACACACACAAAAAAAATCATATATAATTTTATACTTTGAAATCTCAAGAATTCTCAGAGACGCTTGATATAGATTTTGTTTCGCATTTATTTATTTATTTATTTATTTATTTATCGTCACACTATGATCCCATCACAAAGTCTCGTCTCACCACCGTGAAGTCTGACCTGAACGTCAGTTTCTAAAAAAAAATAAAAATAAAAAGCATTCCTTCTTTATCACATGTTTATATATTTGTGTATATGTTTGTAATTCCAGGTTCACGAGTCGTCGAATCAGGGCTCGCAGCCGTCTCCAGCAGCCAGCTCGGGCTACGAGTCCTCCACTCCTCCTACCATCGTCTCTCCATCCACAGAGAACCAGGGCAGCAGCTCCATATCGCCTTCAGCCTCCTCCACCGTGCACCACACCACCACCTCCACCCTGGCCTCAAATTTTAACGAATGGTACGTGTAAATATTTTCAACAACAGCAGCAGCAACAACAACAACAACAAAAAAAAAAAAGACTGCAGATTTTAAGACTGCTTGGAAATGAAAACAATCAGCCTGTTCGCAAGGACTCTTAGAGGAAGAGAGAAATAAAATGGAGAACCCCGATTGTTTTCTGGCTATATAGCAGAAAGAAATGAGTGCATGGACGCGGTGCGAGGCCCACACCAATAGACTAAAACGTCTTTCCCTAATATACATATATTTTTTAATTTTCCTTTCATTATTTTTCTTTTTTAATTTTTTATTCCTTTTTTTTTTCGGGAGAGACTGCTCACCGGGGATCAGTTGCATGCTCCAAGCAGGTCAAAAAAAAACCCTGCTCTTTTTTGTACATAAAGATTTACCTAGTTTAAAATGTAATATTTTTATTTTGTAAATAGTCATAATACAGTTTAAGGGAATTTGTGAAAAAAAAAATGTGGTCCCTAGATATATGGAAAATGAGATGGCTTTACGAATATTGCGATGATTTAGTCTTGACTGCAAATGGAGAATGTTATAGTTAATGTGTACCAAATGTGAATTACTCAGTATTATACCGTCTACACGTTTACCTAACCGACTATTAGTATTAATGTGCTTTTGTATCCAGTGCAACATTTCGTCTAAAGTCCAGTCTGAGTAGCACAATTGTTGTTATTTAATGTCATGTCGATAAATTGTGTAGTGAAAGCCTGAAACGTGTCAATCTTGTTTATGTATAAGTGATATAAAAAATATAAAAAAAAAAAGGAACCTGTCTATTGCAATGCCACTTTGCAGGAAATGATGACCTGTATTACGGTTCAGTTTTCCATATTTATCCGCATGTAAAGGATCCGGTAACTCATGTTATAGACATATAGGCCTTCTCGGTATTTATGGAGAAATGCGTTTGGTAGGGTATGTAAAATTTAGTTTTCCAAATAATGTTTGGTTACAATTTCGTACAATATTAAAGAATTAAACGTACAACATTCAATATGCCTTCAATATTTTTGTTTTCTCAAACATGTGCACTTAAAAAAAGAAACAAAAGCCTTACTGAAATATTAAATTAATAAATAATTAAAAAAAAAATTAAAGCATTTTGAGCTTTACAGAACACAAAGTTATTATTATTATTATTATTATTATTATTATTATTATTATTATTTGTCGAGGAAAGTGAAACAGGAAGTAGTTGTCGCTGATCTTAAAGATTGTGAAATAGCGATGTAAATGTGAAATAACAATTTAACCCTTAACACCTAAACCCCAAACTACAAATCATTACAATGAAACTCATTCACACAATTCAGTCCAGGGCACAATGTAAGCTGTCTCTGGTCTGCTCAGGACTGGAGGGTAATTGCATCAGATCGCATCGCCCCTGCTTTGTTTGCATCACCTAATTCAGCAAGACGAATTTTTTTTTTTTTTTTTTTTTTAAGTAATTGCATTTTCTATTACTGTTTCAGCAGAAGCATGAGTCGATCGACTCCCTAGTGTCGTGTTCACATTTGAACCAAAACGACAAGTCGTGACGAATTTTATTTTATTTGGAGCATCAAACGTGGCCTCTGCTAATTTGCTGACGTTGCTTAATTGTTATGTCTAATTATGCCCTGATCCAATAGTTTTGCAGAAGTGTGTGTGTGTGTGCGCGCGTGTGTGAGTGTGTGCGTCTGGGTGCGTGTGTGTGTATGCGTGCGAGTGTGTGTGAGTGCGTGTGTGTGTGTGTGTGTGTGTGTGTGTATAAGGGAGGGAAAAGGGAAGGGGGGGGGGTGTTACACTTAAAGCCAGAAGTCTGGGAGAGTCAGTGCTATGGGCTTTTGTTCCTCACTGCTTTGCTTGCTTTGCGTGCTTGAGCGCCCCATTAGGCAGAAATCACATCAAATAGACGACTCCAACTTCAGCATGCAAGAAAAAAATAATAATGATCAAAAATAACCTTAACCTTAGGCCTGAGCGTGAAATTGGGATGTTTATTATTAATATTTTTCTTTTAGTTCAGGGTGTAAAACGCAAAAGAAACGGAGAGCTCTAGGTGCACAGTCAACTCAGAACTAAACACACAACTAAAGGATTTAAGTGTGCAAAATTTTAAATTGCGATGTAACTATAAATCATTTAAACATTTCCTGTTTGTTTTCAGGCTTTTGAACAGTATTTTCACTGGCGTTTGATTACATAAAATCATTAACTCTTAAAATTCCGATTTAATTCTAACATCATGCCTAATAAATTACCATCAGGGTTGTCCTGTTAACTTTTACACTGTCTATCACACCGAAGTAACTCTTACAGGAAGCTGCTGAGGGTTTAGTTGTGTCCAGATTGACGTATTTGCACAATCTAGGTGTTAATGTAACAATTTTAAAATGTTTTTTTTTTTTTTTTAAACACTGCATTTTTGCTGTGCAGTGTCACAAACACACATCTCGAATATTTAGCTGTGTGCACTATAGCCTGCAGTGTTTACATTCACCTCCTTTTAAGGGCGTGCACAAGTGTGCAAAGAAAGGACGACTGAAGAGTGGTGCAAGAAAAAGAAAAAATGCTAACTTCAAAAAAAAATTAAAAAAAAAAATGCATTGGTACAACAAACCGGAATAAGGAATACGGTGCGAATGCATGATGTCTGAGGTGATTTTTCCCCCCAATAACATTCATATTCTCTTTTTCACGGGTTATTAGGTCTCGAGATGTGTGAGTGATGGTAATAAAATGAATTGTTCGACTCTATTTAACACTCTATATCTATTCTAAGGTTCTGCTACATTTTCATTCATGCACCGTTAGACTAGCAATAAAAAAGTGTTATGTATTGATCTATACAATGAAATGCGCGCGCGCGTGTCTGTGCGTGCGTGTGTGTGTGTGTGTGTGAGTGTGTGTGTAGGCTATGCTTCCCGTTTCTCTGTTATTGGCTGCGTTCAGTTAACAGTTTTAGTGTTCTTCGCTCAGTATCTGGTGGCAGTTCGCTAAATAGTTACTCAAACTCGTTTTTTTTTATTTCTGATATGGGAAAAGTCGATATGTAGCCTACACACAGCATAAAGCCTGCTCCTGATCAAAACTGCTTTCTGTCTAAAACACCTTTAGTCTTAAATTGCGTAAATTGCATTATTTTAGATTTACGCAAATCGTCATGCACATAAATATTTTAAAAGCTGATTAAACTGGCTTTTTATTTATTTATTTATTTATTTATTTGAAAAGAATTTTCGCATTAACAAATCATTATCACTCTGCAAGTGTAGGGCTTGAAAATGATATTTAATTCACATTATGCGTTTAATTGAATCCTTATAAATAGATATTTGGATGTTGTAGGCTATGTGACGGGTCACTTTTAGATTTTAAGAAAGAAAGAAAGAATAGATAGATAGATATTAATGAAGTCTCCACGCACTTTTAGAAGTCATGCAATATATCCTGGGTTTCTAGTTTCTAGACTAAAGCCAGAATATCATACATCATATCAATTGACTGCTATGATGATATAGTCCTTTTTTTTTTTTTTTTTTGGAAAAGACCTATTCGTGTCTAAACACTTGTATGCTGCATCATATACACACATAACAATGAAGTACTGCGACTTTAAAGACACAAATACCTGCATACACGCCTAATATTTCAATGATTTAGAATTATTATTAGAGTAGAATTATTTCATCTCTAGTTTAGTGCTTTAGTGTTGCCTGTTACCTCGAGCTAGATTTTCCCCATCAGCTGAGGCACTTTGTTGTGTGTGTGTGTGTGTGTGTGTGTGTATGGTGTGGGGGGTGCATTCTATCGAAGAAGCTATTACAGCTCGAGCCCAGTTCATGCGGTTAGCACACAGTCAGTGTTGACTTCCCAACATGGCTGCAGTTAATGTTAGTAATGTGAGCACAGGAGAGAGAGAGAGAGAGAGAGAGAGAGAGAGAGAGAGCTGTAACATGTCACTTCATAATGCACATGCCTCAAGTCCCACTTATGCACAGTGCTGCCTAATAAACTTCACTTTGTTCGTCAAATTCGAGTCTGAGAAAATAAATAAATAAATAAATAATCTGAAAATTTGAAGTTTTAAAAGATGCATTTGATTATTGAAAATTGTTAAAACACATAATTAGATGTCCAAGTGAGACAAATCACATTAAGAGTAAAAGTTGAGAGAATAGGGTCAGACATGTGTTCACACAAAAACTGCATTAACATTGAAAACAAACAAACAAACAAACAAGCAAAAAAACAAACAAACAAACTAACTAACTAACAAACAGCAATAAATGACCTATAGTAGATTATCATGAGTGGACATGTAACACATTTATTACATATACTACCATTGTAATAAATAAGTTTATTATATTTAGTATACATAAACAGTATGTACATTTATATTATACATTTATTATCGCATTTCTTAGTGTGTTGGCTCATTGCACAGGAACATTGGTACAAAGTATATGTTGTATATTTAAATAAATAAATAAATAACATGTATAGTGGCTTTTCGAAGATGCATTTTGTATTATTTTCCCCGTTGAAAATTAAATCTAGCTGGCATCTCTGCTTATATCTGACCTTTGGCTGACACCAGTCCTGTCGGCTTGGGGTGTGTGCGCTTTTACGACACTCGCCAAATCTTTTCAGAAAAGTCACCAAAGTGCATTCACCCATTTATCCTCACTTTACAAAGAAGTTCATAGCTTGAAGAAGTCTCGACTTTAGCGTGGAAGGGAATACAGATTTGACTTTTAATTATTCAACTGCTCATAGCAGGATGAAAAGCGGTGTGGGAGTATAGTACAAATATCATAGCAATGTGTTTGAGATTAGGGCTATGAAGAATAGACAATAACTGTTGCTATATAATTGAATAAATCCATATTAAATGCTGTTCTGAATCAAAAGCAGAATGCTAGTTATTAAAACCACATAAAGGATCGGCAACAAATCAACTAGAGATCAGTAATAAAACAACGGAAATTAAATGGAATCCAAATTTTTATAAGAATAATAAACCTTTTTTTTAAAATGCACATCTCCAAACAGCTATAAAATATCAATAATATATCTTTTTTGTTTTCATTCTCCACAACAACCCTTCAGTTCACACTGTTAAAGAAAGAGACGTCAACTAACATGAGTCATAAGGGTTTTTTATGACCTCTCCAGCATCAGTCGTGTCATTACGCTCAGACCACAGAAGATTGGTGAAGGCACTCACAAGTGTGTGTTGTCGTGTTCCCTTGACAGTGTTGCTAAATGGGGTCATTCCAATTAGTTGTTTGTGACAGGGGTGTAGACTTCTTACAGGGATGTTCACACTATATGTTGTCGTGTCAAGGGATTGGAACAGTAGACATCCCAATGTCCTTATCCAGCAAGTATGTGCCATATGTTAACTCACATTTGTGTGTCTGTGAATCATGCCTATATACAACATATTGAAGGATATCATGATATACATGAACTAGTTTAGATTTTATCTTTGTTTTCTTTAAAGGAGGTGAAACACAGATGCTTGACCCTTCCATCCATATTGAATGTGATGACACTCTCAGTTGTAAGAAAGGAAATGAAAAGGAATACTATATGTATTGCGTTTCTTTACCTGTTCTTTCATCAGAAGCGAGCTCTATAAAGACAAACATTTCTCTCATGGCTTTCTTCATGTCGTCTCATTACGTCAGACGGTATTTTATTTACCCGTCACAGATGAGGCAGCTTGTGGACATCTGCTCTTTTAATTGCATCTCATCAGTATAATAAATGATAAAATCTGGAGGTGAAGCAGTAGATTGGAACACTCGGATAATGGCACTTCAAATAGTGCCTGGAATGGTTATTTGTTAGGGGAGTAATTTGTAAACTTAATGCACTTTATAAAAACAGCATGTTTCGTGTCTCTGTGTGCTTCACTGGACAAACATTAGTACGAATTTATAAGAAATGCATGGGCAAATCCCCGGGATCCAGATTAACAAATACATTTACTATGTCTTGTTTGCCACATTTTTGCTCTTTACGCTGTAAACCAGCCTTTTGCCAGCCGTTGTTTCAGAGTGTCAGACGATTTTATATCACACACTTAGCAATCCTTTACAAGCATACCGTGACTACGCGATGCATGTTTTTTCCCCATCACAGATGATGCAATAAACCTAACAGAAAGCACTAACCTGACCTGCAACTGCTCCACAATTTATTCAGAAATGCTACTTTATGTGAAATAACATCATATCAGGTATCCAAGAAAGTTTTTTTAAACTCTTGATTAGAATTGAACACAGAGAACTAATTAAAATATGCCGTAAACAATTCGCCCAATTAACATAATCACTGACCTCATTAATATCGTGCACTGAACCATTGGAAGAGATTTTTTTATAATTAGACACTGAAGATTTGTTTACAACTCCAAAAAAAGTGCTGATTTCAGCATCAGACGTGTCTGTACGTCAAAATTGCCATTGCAGAGTAAATATTTAATTGTATTTAAAAGGAGATTAACCTTGTGCATGTTGTTTGACAATTTTTGATCACCAGTTCAGCAGGAATCTTTTCCATTTTCCATAAAATGTTTTCACGAAATTATTTTGTTCGTCTAGGAAAATCTGCTTGATTATGATGACCTCGTGGAAGAAATCAGATGTAGTTGTGTCTATATGTGTCTGTCACTCTCCGCCCTAACCGTAGAGGTTCTTCATAATCACAGAATGGTTCTGTCTGAAACTAGAGCATGCTCACATTGAATGGCTACATGTTTTTTTTTTTTTTTTTAATCACATGCTATGCTTCTCAGCCTTAGTAGAAATGCATGGGTAATTATGATGTGTCATCAAATGAGTTCATTTGCAAACCCATAGTCAAATGAGATACATAGAGAACACCAGGAAAACCCTTCACTGTGTTAAAAATGCTAACTGCCAGTTGAAACATTTTGGTCCATGATTTTTCATTTGTATATTCATTTGACATTCTAAATGATTTACGTTGATGTGGTATTGATGCAAAAAAAAAAAAAAAAAAGCTTGCATTATATAACGCTTATACCACAGCACTGTTGAATTCTCTAATCTGATTGGTCAGAAGGTGTTGATTAATTTTCTGTAAGAGCAGCTCTGACAGTAGTTGCAGCTGTAATTCCAATCACAGGTTTACATTATGTTCTAATACAGTACAATTTCTATAGTAACAGCAAATTCACAGGGACACTCCACCACAGGAAAGTCTTCAGGAGAGAGGATTTTGCATTTTGTGGTTTACGGTCTTCGAGAGAAAGTGAAGGAGTGATTGTTTAGAGCTGCTACAATCTAAATGATAACAGGAACTAACTTGTTTTATGGATGTTAACGTATGATATTCTTTAACGTATGATATTCTTTAATAAATACAAAAAAGCAATCGATGGCAAATTGCTGGGGTATAAAAGGAAAAAAACCCAACAGGACATGTGGTTATAGGAAGATAATCAATAATATGTAGATGAGATGTAATCTGAAGCAAAGTTTTACAATATCCACATCCATCCTTCAAACTTCTGATGCCGAAGCCCTTAAATAATGTGGAAAGCCTGAAGATCACCATCTCGACATGATTCTCCTTCTTCTGCTCTTCATGTAAACGTCCCAATAGAGGGTCTTTCAGATCATATATATAAAATGATTTGCAAATACATTAATCACGTGTAATAATGCATGCATAAGCATTATACACATTAAGCATTATTTACTACTGAAAAGGCATTTCTAGTTTATAGACATGGTTATAATGCGTTATTAAATAAATGCATTATAAGTAGTGTTTATAACACCAAAGTAATTCAGCTTAATTTCAGTAGACACACAGACAAGTTCAGTAACACTTTCTATGAAAGTCAAATCAATAATAAACTATAAAGACGTTTGTATTGTGTAATAATGCATTTATAAGGCATTATATATATTGTTATAATTATTTATAAATCTGCATTACACTTTATAACTAACCTTATTACACACTATGCATCTTTAACATGATGCATTATATGTAGTGTTCATAACATGTTATATCACCAGCCCTAACTTTGCATAGTGCATTATGAGAAGATATAATGGACATAATATGTTTACTAAGCACTATATATATATATATATATATATATATATATATATATATATATATATATATATATATATATATATATATATATATATATTTTTTTTTTTTTACATTATTTTTAGCAATGTATAAACGCATTATAAACAATGCTACAAACTGTAATGCCTTTTCCTAAATAATTATTACAATGTGTATAATGCCTTATGAATGCATTATAACATGGTATGAATGTATTCATAATTCCTTATACATATGGCCTTATAGAAAGTGTTATAACGAGTTGTTTCAGAACTTGTAATGTCTCGCAGTGTGACTTCCTGATTTTGTTTGTAGTAAAATTAATTTCTTAAAGAAAAAAATTCATGACAGATCTTATAATGCAGTATAGAAACTGTTGTTTCCTTTGGTATTGTTGTTATAATGTGTTATAAACACTGCTTATAATACATCATGTTTACAATTTATAATGTATAGCTATAAAGTGGAATGCATTTTCACAAATAATTATAACACATTCATGCATTATAATGCATTCGTAATTATATCATGCCTTATGAATGCATTATAACATGATATGAATCTGCTCATTATAGATTGCCTTTGCAGAATGTGATACCCTGTACTAACCTGTGAATATGTTCATAACCAATTACAATGCATTCATAAGGGATAATATACCAGTATAATTGTTTATTAAGACATAGCAGTGTTTATAATGCATTATTAGGAATAGATTATGTGCTGCTGTAAACAAACATGAACACGTTTTTTTCTGAAGTGGTAATATTGTCTACTATGATTTCCTGATAATCTCTCTGGTATTAAAAAAAAAAAAGGTGCTTTGTTACTGGTGTTATAATGTGTTATGAACACTACTCATAATGCTTAACAGTTCATAATGCATAATAAAGATAGCATTAAAGTGTAATGAGTTTTTTATAAATAATTATAACAATGTGCATAATGCCTTATGACTGCATTATAACATGATATTCATAGAAAGTGTTATCGCGTAACTGAGTTTTTTCATTGTGTTGTAAATTTGAAAGGTGCTTATTCAAAGATGGTGGATCACGTTCTCACAAGTTTGTGCTCCCACATTTCCTACAATTCAGAATTTTGAAATGTATTTCTGACATAAGGGTTATAAATATACTAATATTTCCTGAGCATGTACTGACAGACGTGGTATCATCCACAAGATTCATCATAATGGACATCTTTAATAATGTTTATTTATCATGAATGTGTATTGGCTGTAGACAAAAGGGAATTGTTGTTTAAAATGAAGAAAGCAGCACAATAGCATCGGCCACAGAATATCTGTTATTGTTAACTGAAAAATATTTAACACAGGCATCAACAAATGCCAAACCCATTCCTTCTTTCAGATACACTGAGAGCTTTTTGGCCTTGAGAACATGTTCTTCGAGACATCATTATAGGGCTATTAAATCCCCATGATGATTTGAACAGAGTTAGCAGTGCATTGTTCTAAAATAAAAACGTAACACAAGAGATATCCATAAGCAACATAACAACTTCCTTCATATTACATGTGCATGTTTAATAATGACTCACATAAAACCATATTATTAATAATGCCGTGTATTAATTATTCATGAAAGGAAAAGAGTTTTATATTCCTTTTTATAGCAGTCACCATTTTTTCGTCTACATGTTACTACATAGACTGTAGTAAACATTATTCCTGAATATGAATACGACTATGAAGACTACACTAAATGTGGAAAACATAAGGAGCATTAGCAGTCCGTATTCGGCAACCAGAGCATGATTGATAATTATCGTCCCCGAATGCTTTGGCTTGGTCCAGGTGGCAGCCATTTTTTATGTTTCTTTCTCTTTGCTCTAATTAATTACTAATTGTTTTTAGCACCTGCACTGGCAGAGCGGGGCCATATTTTTTGAAAGCGTTTTTAGAAGTGTTGCTTTACACCAGAAAGCCAGAAGTAATTTAGAACATAAACTGCTATTCTCACACCAACCTGACCTCAAAACAGTCACTGCATTATTAATGTGTGTTTTTTAAGTTTAAATTGCTATGTCACATGTGGCTAATGATAGTAATTTTGAATGCTAATAAAGTTAATTCTTGTAAAAACACACGCAAAATAATATATATATATATATATATATATATATATATATATATATATATATATATATATATACATATATATATATATATATATAAGAAAACAAATAATGCTTTGTGGGTAAGACACACAAATTCAGATGTCTGGGGGAAGAGTGCACATCGCCTCACCACAGCGTGAGACAGTATGTGTGTTTCCATCAGCATCTGTCTTTGGAAGAAAACAAAATCTGCCCTTCACCAATGACAACAGGAGTCCCTGTTGTTTGATTCGAGTCCATCACGTTATTGATTCTCTGACGGCTCTGAACGAATTCAAGAGAAGGAGCCTGGCCGATCGTACTACTACATGCACCATATGTACACTTTAACGTTATATTCATTTATTTATATATTTATTTTCTCCTCAGTCCTTTGCTTCAGAACTTGTGACTTGGGGGAACATACACAAGATGGACCAAATCCATGCCAGGAATTTGGTCCAGGAACTTTTCCAGCTGGCTGCGGTGAAAAGCCAGGGCTTCTTTCATAATATCTGAAGGACAGCTGGGTCATGTAGCCACGTGTATTGCTCTTGCTGGATCACTTCACTGTGTTTTACTGAGCAGGAAATTCCCCACCTAACCAAAGTGCACTGAATCACACCATGATATACTATTGCTGTAGTGAGTATTATACTGTGCGCAAGGTTGCCGTTATGTCTCTTTGCAGAGAGTAGTCAACGCAAGGTCACTGCTTTCTTTGGTGAAATTAATATGTGGAACTCTTACAAGACTTACGAACCATCTGTTACGCATAACGGTAACAAGGGATCCTGCTTGGCTGTAAGGGCCTATAAAGCCAAAGCTGAGAAATAATCACAGATGCTGTTACAGTAGACGATATATACAAGAAATGCTCAAAAACTAGTGTTGAATGTCATGATTTAATACGAGTCAGATTTCTAAAACATATTAAAAGATGTTTGAGGCCACTGCTGCAAGATAACAAAGATGACAGCGCTTCACGTCTAAGGATGTGGTGCACATTTATAGGAAAATAATCAACGACAGGGTGGTATAATGCACTTGTAATGAAGTTCTTCCTAAAACAGCACATCACATCCTGAACTGTTTCATTCTGCTTACACCACAGCAATTTACCAATGTTGACATTTTTATGTAATGAAGAATAGCAAATTAGACTTTTTATCCACTTATAGTTACATTTAATATTGTGGAAATTCCATGAAACAATTTACACAGTTACACAGTAGCACTTTCATATCTATAATAAACTAAGAACATGCCCATATCATGTTATAATGTATTCATAAGGCATTATGCACATTGTTATAATTATTTACGATAATGCATTATACTTTATATGGCTATATTTATTATGCATTGTGAATCTTGAACATGGTGCAGTATAAGTAGTGTTCATAAGGTTATATCACCAAGCTCCACTCTGCATAGTAAAAAGTATGAAAAGACATAATGTGTTATAAGCACTATATATAAAGTATTTTTTAAACACTTTATAAATTCACCATAATCAGTGCTACAAATTGTAATGCTTTTTCATAATTAATAATAATGATGTGTATAATGCCTTATGAATGCATTCCAGCATATTGTGAATGTATTCAGAAGTCATACATGCATATGGTCTATATATAAAATGCTTCCATAACACTGTCTTTAAATGCCATATGTATAATAACCAATGAATACATTCGTAACCTGTTATAATACATTCATAATTATAATTATGTTAACAATTCATATGCATAATAAAGATAGCTATAAAGTGTAATGCATTTCCGTAAATATCTACAAAAATGTGCAAAATGCCTTAGGAATGCATTATGACATGATATGAATGGGTTCATAATTCATTATAACTTTGACCTTGATAGAAAGCATTACCCATGTTAGTTCCTGTTGTCACTTACATTATAGCAGCTACAAACTTTTTTTTTATTAAAAAAAAGAAAAGAAAAAAGAAACAGCTTGTCACGTTACCAAGAAACTGGAAAAGTACTGACACTGGAGACTCCTTCCATAACTGTTAAATAAAGCTCCTTATATTAAATAAATAAATAAATAAATAAATAAATCTTCTTATAGGATGTTCTCCACGTGTCTGTGTAGCTTTCCTCAGGGTTTCGTCCCACCTCCTAAATACATGCCTGTAGGTGGATTAGCTGAAAGCTTGTGCATGTGAATGATAAACTGGTGTCATGTCCAGGAAGTGTTCCTGTCTATGCTTACTTCTTTTGTTTTTCTAGGATAGCTTCCAGATCCATCATGACTCTGAACTGGATGAGGTTACGGACAATCAACCTGTGAGACACAAATAAATAACTATATAAAGAAAGAAAGAAAGAAAGAAAGAAGGCAAAATGAAGAATGAAGCAGACAGAAGGAGGTTTTCATCCATGACAAAGAACACCACATAGTGCTGTTGTATTCTAGTATCTGATTGGTCAGAAGGTGTTAATTACTTTTCTATATCTGCAGATCAGACAGTATTTCCAGCTATAAAGCAAATCACAGATGTCTATTAATACACTTGTACTAATACATTATTTTTTTCCTAGCAGAAATTAAATTATTTTTGTCCACTGTGGTGTTTGGCTCTAGGTTTCAGTAGCTTTAGTAAGTTATGTTTTGGTGTCCATGATTCAATGAACTGAAATAAAGAATGACACACTAGACTGTTTCTTATGCATGCATTTGAAATGTCTAATACCATCACTGTGTAATTTGTATTAAAATTCTTTTTCAAAATTCAGTTCATCCTATTCTGGTTAATTTTAGAAGAAGACACCTGCACCAGAGCTGCGACAAAATATTCTTCAACTCCAAATACTTCATCAGAGGCAGCAGCTAGTGTTTGTGAAGAGTTCATGAACAGTTTAGCAGCTTCCACATGCATGACTGACTCATCTGAAAGGAAAGAAAAAAGTAATCTGTCGTCTGACTTGTTTCTATCCAGGATGGCACAAAAACAATGAGTGTTGTTACTAAATGTTCAATACATTATTACATGATAATGGTAATGTGCTTATTCATCATCCTTTTTGTTAGTTATAGTTCTAATGTAGGTTTATTAACCAAAACTATAAAATCAGGTTAAAGTGTGCGGTATATTAGAAATGCAGTACATTAGAAATCAAAATGCTAGTAAATGATTAATAATTAATGACTTAGTGAAGACAACAAAAACAAACAAAAAAAAAAAGCTAACAATGTATTTACCAGCTGAATTGCCATTATTGATCTCAGGTCACTCTTACAAAATGACAAAATGTATTTCTATATTTTTAAATACAAAATGTCTTTTATTTTGATCATTTTCGTCATTTATTTTGATAGTCACATTCAGGACATTTGGTATTATGTATCAAAACATCATATCCTCCTTTTCTTGGTGTCACCTGGACATGTGGTCCAAGATAAGTAGACCACGTTTCATTTCATTTTAGGAAAGAATGAGTTCTAATGTACGTCAGCCATTTTCTTCTACCAAATCAAATGACCGTGGAAACATCTCAAGTGAGGATTTACTGCCTAGCAAGCAAGAGAAGCATTTTTCCTTCCATTTCTCCTTTGTAGTGCATGCCATAATATCAGCTTCACCTCACTTCCACAGTGGAAATAACACACATATGCTAGCACCATGAACTACTGACAATTAAAATCACGATTAAACAACAACGTAAACTTTTTTCCAGAGAACATAACTGTATAAGATATTTTCAAAATAGCTTAAAAAACTCTTTTCTGTTTGTCAGTAATGAATAATTCAAATATTCATCACAATTTTAGCAGTTTGTTTCAGAAAATTGGAAGGAGTCATGCCATAAAAAACAATTTTTCTAATGAAATATACTGTACATATGAGTATCTGTTTAATAATATCATCAGTGCTCTGGAATATGGTTGTGGGTTATTAATAGAAACTCGAGTGCAGAATACCATACTCTAAAGACTGTGCCAGGAAGACATTCCTTCATGTTATGGTGTCAGTAACTCATAAATAACTTGGCATGTTATAAGTTAATGGCTTTATAAGCCATAAATCAAACGGTGTACCATACAGAGGGTACATGTAGCTCTTTTAAGTCTTATTCTGTAAACGCCTCTAGAGTATGGCTCTATTAGGATATAGGAATAAAGTTGGACTAAACAATTGGATATGAATTTAATTTAATATTAAATTTGATTTAACTCATATTGGCACTTGCTGTTTTTATATTTTACAGAGATTATGAATCCATTTACATGTCAGATGTTCAATAACCATTCCATTGTGGGACATTTCATAACACAATGAATGGCAAGAGAGGAGACGAGAGGAGTTTTTTCCTTAAATTAAATAAAGGCGAGAGACTGAGTCTCAGGAGTCCTGGGGTGTGTGTGCTGTGGGAATGAGATTAAGCAAGACTCCCCAGGTTACGCAATCTGCATTTTTATACATTTATACAATTACTCGAGCTTGCAGAAGCGCAATGTGGACTTACTTTGTTCAAATAGAATTTAATTTGCATTGTCAAAAAGTCCAGGCTTTTGAATGAGTCTGAGTAAATTATAATGGGAGTTGATTGTGGCAACTGTAGAGTGATCTATTTATGAGTTATTAGTACTTTATGAGTGGGAGAAAATTACATTTTAGACTGAGTCATGTCGATGAGCATAATATAATAGTCGGTTGAACGACATGGGCAATTTTGTGTGCAAAATAGTTTTGGTTCTGTAAGTTTATTTTAAGACTTTGTATAGTTTAACATGCTTTCATATGAATAATCCGCAAGCTAAACATTTAGATATTTCTTACCTCTTACACATAGACTGTGTTGTCTTTTAGACCAGAATAACACTTCAGTCAGATGCAAACAGTGGAAGGATAAGTCTGGAGACAGGATCTTCACAGTAGAACTTCATTTGCAGAAGTTCTTCAGAAATACGTGAGCGCAGTCGGAGTTCTGTTTTGACCTTGTCATGCAACTTGTCTCCCTTCCTGCGTGAAAGCCTACCAGATATATAATAAGTTTTTAGCTCATTTATAACAAGTTCAGATTGGCTTAGTTCATTGTATCTTCATTTGACAACATGTACCACTTATCTATCTCTTTATGTACACTCTATCCACTTATGGTGTGACATATTAATTCAGTTCAATTCAATTTTATTTGTATAGCGCTTTTAACAACATTGTAGCAAAGCAGCTTTACAGAAATAAATAGATTAAAAAATATATTGTAAATATGTGAACTCCGGTGCAGAATACACTCACAAATACCAAGCATCAAAAATATTAAGAATCAGCATAAAGAGACTAAGCATAAGAAAAAGTAAAGAGAAATCAAATAATTCCACAACTGTTTTCATTAAAACTGTGTTTTTAAATATGATTACCAATAAAAGCTATGCTGTTCTAGGAAAATAATCCACGACGTTGTGGGATGAAGCCTGACATGAAGCAGAGTTACTGTTAGCATGCTGAAGTTGATTATTTTCCTATAACAGCATGTCTGAAGTGTTTTAATCATCTTAGACAACAGCAATTTGCCCAGAACTACAATTTTGAAAGTATTAAAGAACACTGTGATACTTTTATCCAATTATGGTAACAGTTTGACATTGTGTAACATGTTTTATCGGTCTATAGTTACACTTAATGTTCTGTGAAACAAGTTAGTTCCTGTTCTCACTTTCATTCTAGCAGCTATAAACATCATCTACTCTTTTTTTTCTCTATTAAAGTTAAATAATTTTAAAAAAATACAGCTCATCATGTTACCAAGAAAACGGAAAAGAAAACTTACTTTTACTAAGCACTGACACTGGAGACTCCTTCCATAAATGTTAACATCTTCTTAGAGAAAATGTCACCATGTCAACGATTATACATTTTTCTTTATTAAGCAACAGGACATTTTTCTCCACCATTCAAATCTCCGTGAATGAGCTGTTACTATGGAAACGATAACATATGATTTGAATTACTTATGATTTTTATTGCAGCCAGAGTTATTGTCAGAGCTGCTGTTATAGAAAATTAATCAACACCAATCAAAATCGACATTTCATCAGAATTACAGTCTCTTTCCACCAAATTAATATTTGCAACCTGCTCCTTTGGTGAAGCAAAATCCTGGCACGCATAACGCAATAACATGGAGGAGATCACACGCTACACAACTGGATTCTCGTCATCACTTCTACATGCCAAAGTCAATTTCTGCTCTCAGCGTGCTCCTCTCCTGACCTGAGACTCCTGACAATCCCATCAACCACGTGTGGAACCGGGATATAGTCTGTCATCAATGACAGAACCTTCTCCTTCTCCATAGGACCTCCCATGCGATTTTTTTTAATAACACATCACACTTTAAGATATTGGCAAAGTAATATTTATGGCTAAAAGTTAATTATGTTTGAGTAATTAATGCACATCTGCAAACATTTTGAGTGATTATGGAGAGCGCGTTTACCAGCAGGGTTTTACATCAATTACTCATCAACAGTCCCACTGCCTCTTACAACACCACCCACCCACACACACACACACACACACACACACATCAATGTGTGAGAGCTCTTGGCAAAGAGACAGCAATCTGGCTCTCCTAACCACCTGACTTTTCTCTCATTAAAGCTCCATATATATTCCCACACCTCACACGGCACCTCTGTGTCCTGTCATTCAGAGAATCTAAAATAAAAAGTGACATAAAAATGCTTCACTTCCACTAGGCCTTAATAGAGGACGGTACGCCAACACTAGGGACACTGCTGGAATTATCGGCTCAGCAAAGACATGGTTATTTATGCCCCATGTGTCATATTTTCAGTAGGCCACCCGGGCAACAGAATCTAAATTCAGCAGGGCATAGCTGAAGTTCCTTGGCCATGCAGTGCATTATAAACTCATTGGTCGCTGTGGTTGCCAGAGCCTCAAATCAAATCCCAGATTCAGTGAAGACAGTATTACAGTTAGACTTTATACGCTGCGGACATTTAAGACAGATAACCCACCTCCGGCCTTTCCTTTCCCAATATACAAGCCTCAACCTTTCTCAATTGTTACTTTGGCTTGATTTCACGCTCATTAGCATGTCCCATTATCTCCAGGAATATTCCAGGGACTCTCTCTGCTTCCTGCCTTTCCAATTATCGTAACAGACAATGTGATTTAATGGTTTATGACTTTCAAGTTGTTGGAAGAGCCTCTGATTTTTTTAAGCCAAGTTCTGTAGTCACATGTGGGGCATTTTTTTCTTTTCTTTTCTTTCTTTTTTTTTTTTTTTTTTTTTTTGAAGGGCATCTGGTTCAGTCTATTCCAAAGGGAAGAGAAATGGGGGGTGCATTAAAACCTGGAAAGATCCACCTAGCATTTGTTGAATCAAATTCATGCACCTGGATATAATTGTTATGCTGCTGTGCAGGGACTTTGTGCAGTTAGATGCTTACAAGGAGAGCAAATTAGTGGAACAAGAAATGTCTTCCAATGGTGAGACACAAACTCACCTGGCATCATATTTTACCTAGAAAAGAGCGGATGAAAAATATTTGGCTAAGCACATTTGTACACAGTTAAAGGGGGGGAAATGCAACAAAAATGTAACAGTTTATTACAGCATGTTGAATAATGATGAGGGTATTGTCTCAGCTTCTTAACTTCTGACAATACAGTACATTTTAAACACGACCAAATTTATTTAAAGGATTTTTTTTCTAATTTATCATTAAATTTGCATTTAGTACATACATGCAATGTAAGAACTTATTTTTGCAAGGCTAATCAAGTTTGAGGACCACTTTGAAAAAAAATATATATAAAAAAAATACTTTCATGAACCAGTTATTTTACAGCTTCTGCTATTAAAATGAATATTTATAAGCAGTTTCTAAGCAGTTGTTACTGCAAAGCAGTTTTCCTACTGCAAATATTCTTGCGTTTTTGGTTTGAGAGGGACGTGTGTGGTTTTAAGACAGAAATTGGTACAGATAGCTTGCTGACTCAGCTAACATTGTTAGCAAGCTTGTAATTTTGACTTTAAAACCAAAAATGTTTATCTTGAAACTAAGAAAGGAACAAATAGCTAGCAATACAAGATAGCTCTCTTTTTAGAACTACAAAATTCAGTAAATTATACATCCTGTACAGCAAGTACACAACACACTGAACTTCTTCTGCTGAATGGTTATGGTTTTGTTTTATGATCCACACTGACAATGACCAGAATAATATGCTTACTGAAGATGAATGAACAAATGAATGAATGAATGAATGAATGAATGAATGAATATTAATTGAAAGCAGTCTAGTGGACCATATGAAACATTATATAGGGCTGCTCTTTGGTTTAGGCCTCAGTGACACAGAGCCATATAAAGTCACACATAAAGTATTCACATATAACCTGACACTACATTCATACAAGCAAGTAACAGAAATCATTTTCTATGTACATGTCTGACATGATTTCAGCAACAACAGCAAGCGACAAAGCGACAGAGCAACAAGCGATATTAATTGTATTCTATGCAAATCAGGTATGATGTACTAAATCCAAACAATCAGCTCAACTGATTCCTCTGGCTAAACCTATGGAGTGTGTGGTACGACGTTTCTTCACTTCCCCTCTCACAACTTTGGTTCCTACCTGCATTTAGTTCCTGTTTACTGTTTGATGCACAAAAATGAAAGAAAAACTTACAACTGTGGTTTCATCTTATCATACATCTTATCATCCTATTACACAAAGCCTCTTATTAGAGACATTAGGAAAGAAAAAAAATCTTGGAAGGAAGCAGCAGATATTGTTGATGCCTCTGTTTGAGTGTACAAAACTAGTACATTGAGCTTGCTTTGCTAATCTGCCATTGAAGCTAGTGCAAAAGCCTGGCATGTGTTTGCATGCTGTATGCTGTACATTTAAGATATACATTGGATCTAAAAAAAACTGGACAGTGCACGCCTATAAGCGACAACAATAAAGTTAACACATGGCCACAAGAGACAAACTACAAGTGACACATGTGACTTGTCACTTGGTAGTGTGACCATAGGGTGAGGTCATCATTTATAAAAAGGAAAGAAGTGATGTAGAAAACATTTTGACAAAAGTAAATACTTTTTTTCCTTTCATATATCAATAATATATATGTTATATATATATTTTAAGTATACACTTTGGTTGTCACGTCTGCAAATTGAGGTGTATGCTATCTTGACATTAGGCGTATCTCTCAGCAGTGGGAATGTGGGCCAGATCTCTGGCAGTGCTCATTACACACCTAACACACTAATGACACAATAAAAAAACTGAATTTCCATCCATGAGATGCAAGGCTCTAATCTCTGTCTGTTTAAGATCAAGCAGCCTTTTTTCTTTCTAAGTTTTATTAATCTAAGCTAAACAGGCTAAGCTGAGGCAGGCTCAGAATCACTTTGATGAAGAATATGTGCAGTCTCCTGGTGCATGGCGCTCAGTGTAACAGCTCATGTAGAGGAAATGGAATTACACCTCCTTTACTAAATTATACAGTTTACCCAGACAAGGAAAACTGATTAGAGCCAAATGAAGAGGTCGGGGAATATTTCACAATAAAAATGAATAAGGCCCTAAAGTCAATAAAGAAAATAGCTTACGCATGGTAAATTCATACGTCTTATCTCCATATGCATCGAATAAGGCTTAATCTAACTCATCTCTCTCTCTGACGGTTATATAATTACACGGCTTGATTCACTTTTAAACCGTACTAAACCCATGTTAGAAACTGGATCTGAGATGTTCGTATTGATTGACAGGCTGTGTGCTCTCTGGGCTTGCCAGCGATCTGGTATGTGAGGCTTGGGGTGTGTGTGTGTGTGTGTGTGTGTGTGTATGTGTGTGTGTGCCACCAGGGGCAGAGGCTGTGGTGGGTTTGGTGGAGGCTTTGTTTCGCCAAGCGTCGAGCATTAGACCTCTGGGGAAGGCACGCAGCAGGGGATGGATTAGCCCCTAGTTTACACCAGCGCATGCTTCTCAGTGCATGGCAAACTCGCTCTCTCTCCACCACCATCTTATTAGAGCAAGAGAGAGAGAGAGAGAGAGAGAGAGAGAGAGAGAGACCTCCTGGGAGCGTTGATTCCAACTCCACTTACCTTTACTCACTCGTTTCACATTAACCATCGCTCACCTATGATTTACATAATTGAGTCGAGTCAGGCTAGCTCCGCTTTTTAAATTAAAGCACAAATTCTTGCAAAATGTATGAAATAATCATTTCTTTTTTCCCTTCATTTTTGGCTTAAATGGACAGATTAACCAAAGCACATGGACTGGTTTTGGTATTCTCTGAATTCAGCCCACTCTCTCAGCTTTGTTAAAAAAGTGAGAAAACCTGGGATCACTTTTCATCCACATGTTTCCTCTACACGAGTGCACCTGGAAGGCGCTTGGGGACCGGACTGTGTGCGGATCGGACTCGACAGAGATCGGTACTTTTTCACTGGCTGGCTCTGTGTGACATCGGCAGGCCAAACAGCTGGCAGGTGTTCCTGAGAATTTCTTCCTCTGCCATAACCATGTCTGTGTTTTCTCCTGTGTTGGAAAGAGTGTAAAACACACTGACTTCAGTAAAACTCCTGCTACTGCAGTAATCATTCACTTGAAATTACTTGAGTAAGAGTAGATAAGTCACCTGGTGAAAAAGTACTTGAGAAATTACTTTACGATTGACTATTTTACAAGTCTACAATTGACAAATCCAAAAATGTTTTATTTTCTATCCTGTTCTTATGCTAACTAACTGAGTGAGCTAGGCTGAAATGAACACCACCTCCATTATCACTAGTATATAACAAGAGGTAACATTAGCTGTTGACATTGCCTTTACTGCCTTGTAGTTTGTGGTCCCAGAGTCCCATGGGGTCCCATGTTGCATATGTAAAAAAAAAAAAAGCAGCATTGTGTTCATAATTGACCATGTTTTGTTCCAAATATTTTTATATCATTCTATACCAAATATTTCAAAACACTGTACACAGTGTACACACTGTACACAATTGCATTTTCACCCTCTTTTGTAACAACAAATTGGGCTTTGCTGGGTATATATATGTGCAGGCCACCTTCTTCCATTGCTCCATAATCCAGTTCCGATGCTCACGTGCCCATTGTGCCCAAATGAGGATGGGTTCCCTTTTGAGTCTGGTTCCTCTCAAGGTTTCTTCCTCATATGATCTAAGGGAGTTTTTCCTTGCCACAGTCGCCTCAGTCGTCTCAGGCTTGCTCACTAGGGATAATTCTGTCTAACATCTAGGACTGTTTGCATGTTTTTGTTTCTGTTTGCATGCTTTTTGTTTCTTATGTTCTGTAAAACTGAATTGATTTGTAGGTGGTCTCGGTAGTGAGCAGGGGTCAGCATGGGTACTCTGACCGGTCTGCGGTTACATAGCCCCATCCACAGCAAGCTATGATGATACGGTGTGTTCTGACACCTTTCCATCATAACCAGAATTAACTTAATCAGCAGTTTATGCTACAGAAGCTCTTCTGTGGAATTGGGCCGGACGGACTAGCTTTCACTCCCCAATGAGTGAACAATCAATGAGCTTTGTGTGCCCATGACCCAGTTGCTGGTTCACTGGTTGTCTTTTATGGACCACTTTTGGTATGTACTAATCACTGCATACTGGGAACACCCCACAAGACCTGCCGTTTTGGAGATGCTCTGACCCAGTCATCTAGCCATCACAATTTGGCCCTTGTCAAAGTCGCTCAGATCCTTACCCTCACCCATTTTTCCTGCTTACAACACATCAACTTCAAGAACTGGCTGTTCACTTGCTGTCTAATGTATCCCACCCCTTAACAGATGCCATTGTAATGAGATAATGTTATTCATTTCACCTGTCTGTGGTTTTAATGTTAATTTAATTTGACCCCAAGCCACAAAGCCTGGTTGGAAGTAACACTCTTTACTTTGCACAAGACAAAGTGTTTGCGTGTGTGCCTTACAGATATATTTTTGGCATTTCACACAGGATACATGGGTTTTTGAACCATTTCTTCCCATGCAAACTGCCAGCTTCCATGTTTTAGAGCTTCTGCTAGTGCTGCTACAGTAGGAGTGTCAGGGGGTTCAGCGTGACTTTGGATCTCCCTGGCAATGGTCATAGCTGGTTGTGATCTATGAAGACACTCTTTCCTCTCTATTTGAGGCTTGACAAGGGCCTGACCCAGCTATTCCAAGAAAATTCTCCTCTGATTCATTTTGCCACAATTCCAATCACTGTTGATTTCACACTCAATGGCAAAAGCACTGTAAGTGCTTACATCAGTGATGTTGAAAAAAAAAAACACCATCCAGCTGGAAATATTGCCCTACCAGTATAAGCATTCCAGAGGCTTGCTGTTGCTTCACCTCTGGACCTGTATACTCCTGCCAGAATTAGCAGCCCAATGCAGCCTTGCAGGAGTGTCACATCTATGTCTTTCCATGTTTCTCCATACACCCGCCTCCCCTCTATGTTTGTCATCTCACGAATGATGTTTTCTATTGGAGGTGAGATGTGTAAAGCTGTTTTGAGGTTGTAACACTGCTGGCAGCATATCTGGTAGGGCCTGGAAGCATTTTGATTGTATTTTCCACACTAAGTCTGCCCCGTCTCTCAGGTAGAGATACAGACCATAATAATTTTCCATTTTTAGATGAGAAGGTATCTGATCTACATAATTGAGCAACAGGCTAGTGAGATGCTTCAGAAGGGTCAACCTCAAAAAAAAAAATCAATCTCAGAGGAGGATCCCCCATAATCAGGGTCCTTCACATTGTCATCAGTCTCAGACTGATCACTATCTTGATCACTTTCACTGCTACAAAAGCACATTGCCAGAACCTCAGCAGTACAAGAGAAAGAGAAATGATTCACAAGACTCTGTCCTTCCCATTTTTATATGCTTGTCCCACCTCTCTATTCTGCAAATTATAGCTACACATCCTATGGGTGGGCATATTGTGGAGGGCATCTCCCACTTTCCTGCGAGAAATCAAACAACATATTGTGTGTGTGTGTGTGTGTGTGTGCTTGAGAGAGAGAGAGAGAGAGAATCAGCTTTACCATCAAAACTAGAAAAAAACTAAATGCACAGGAAAATCTATTACATTCAGTCATATTTTATAGCTGGATTTAGGGAGACTGCAAAGAGAAGATATGTATAAATGTTATGTATACATTTTTGAAGGGGGTGTCTGGAACACAGTGTCAGTAGAAAATTATTGGTTATTTGCAGATCCCATAGAATTAGGAAAAGTCATGAAATATCAAGTTGATTAAAAAAATGTTAAGTATGTTTTTTCAGCTGTTAAAGAGGCTCTGTGGTCTCAGGGACCCCAAACAGAACATAAGGGTTAAGACAACAGACAATTACTACCAAACATCTTAAATTTAATACAGAGCTTTCATACTGTAATACCTCAGAAGATCTGGCTATTAGGTCACTAGCTCACTCAGTTATATAGGAGACCAAAAATAAATGCAGTGAAATCAAATATTTTATTTTTAAAAGACTCAAGTAAAAGTAAAAGTACTGTGATTTAATATCATGCTTGAAATATCCTTTTCCATGAATCATCCATAATAAGTTATAAAAAAAAATAGGTATTTTTAGTCCCACAACATTCATTCCTACCAGTTACCTGAACATATTCACCCGTATGAAATATTTGGAATATTCCACAAGTCACATGTTCAACAGGAAGTTGCATCGTCTGACTTTCCTGAAGATCTTGGGAAGAAGAAAAGTACATTCTTGTATTCTTTTGTCTTTATTTTCGATGACATTGTGATATTGATAGACTGTTAAAAAGCTTGTTACTGAAATTATATAAAACAATAAAATGTTAGAATGTCCTTAATGTCCTCATGTCATTAGCATGAATGCTAGTTAACTACATTTTGTGCATTTGCTAATTCTATGCTTATAAACGCAATGCTGTTGCTCATTTAAGAGCCAAATGGAACCTCTCAGCAGAAAAGGAGATTGTTGCCTGAGATGGGTTAACACTATTTTGAATGATTAAATGCATGATTTGTAAGGTTCAGTGTTGATAAATTATAGTAAAAAAAAAAAGTTTCTTTTTTAATGCCACCCCAATCATGGAGTCACCCAAAACAAATTTTACTTAATATGGCTCAACATCAATTATATATATGGATTATCGATAGACTTATCAACTCATCCCCAATCCTGTCATAATTTGAAATTCAGTTCACTCTACTGATACATTTTACAACATTGTTGGAAAAGGAAGATAAAAATCATTTGACATTGTTTTTAAATTGATTATTTGGAGCGTTTAAAGCAGACCTTGTAAAGAAAGTGTTTTTAATATTCCTATGTAGTGTCTTGGAGCAGTGTAATCTCTGGTTGTCTTCAAGCTTCTGAGGTTCCTGAAGAATCTGTGTGCTTGTTACTAGCTTTCACACTGACATCATTTTCACAGCTCTCTTTGACTTGTGCTCGTTGTGCTTTAACACCAGAGGTGCTGCTAGGTGTTACTGGGTCTTTCCTCTGGAGGATTTTCTGTATTGGCTGCCAAACTCTTTAACTATCACATCTTTCCCAATTCCCTCTGTCTTGCTCTGTGGTCGTTTGGAGAGACAGCATTTCCAAACTGATCCAGTTTCTTTCTTTTGATAACTGAAATGCTTAATTGTAACTCACTGTTTTTTTTTTTCCTTTCTTATTATTTATTATTGTAAGCTAATTGGTCAGAACTTGGAAATCACTGCTGTAAAATCATCAAAATGAATTAAACAGTTACTTGATTCAAAGCTGTTTTATTCAAGTAATACTAACATGGCTATTAATTTGCAGTCTTTAGGAGTCAGAGTCCACAAAACAAGTTAGTTCCTGTAATCACTTACATTATAGCAGCTATAAACAGTCAGTCCCTCACCAGCCTCTCTTTTTCCTCTCTATCTCTTGAAGTTAAAGGGGCCAAAACACAGCTTGTCATGATACCAAATAAGCTTTTCATTCTGAAGACATTGCTGTGGTGGAATTAGTGTTAGTAAGGTGTTGAGCCACCAGAGCAGCTTTAGTGCTTTTCAGCATGGATTCTACAAGTCTCAGGAACTGTACTGGAGCGATGAACATGGTTCTTCCAAAAGATTTCTCTCAGCTGGTGTTGTGATGATGGTGGTGGAAAGCACTTTCTAACACGTCATTCCAAATTCTCTCATAAGTGTTCAGTTGTGTCGAGATGTGGTGAGTGTAAAAGCCATAGCATATGGTTTATATAATCTTCATCCTCATCAACCCATTCAGTAAGACTGGGATGAGGGCGGAGTCATCCTGGAAGAGACCACACCCATCAGGATAGCAATGTTTCATCATAGGGTAAAGGTGATCAGTCAGAAGAACTTTGGATTGATTTGCAGTGAAGGACACTTTTCTCTAAGGGGATAAGTGGACACAAAGTAGGGCAGCAAAATAAATAAACACGCCCTACAGTGTAATAGAGCCTTCCATTTTTTTCTTCATCTGTATATATTTAGTTACATAGTACATACACACACTTTCAGGTGATGCCCTTCTTCTTTGGATGTTTTGGTGCTTATCTTTTGAAGGGTGTAAATACTTGTTCTCCAATTCTATGTCATTTTTTATTATAAAGATTTAGCTGCAAAAACAATAAAAATAAATTACAATAATAATATCCACTATGTAACACAACACTGCTGCTTACTCAACGATCCACAGATCACTCTGCTTGTCACTCACTACAGTAGCTTCACAGTTCACAGCTTGTACAGGTAGCATTACACACTCTGAAAGCTTTTACACATCCACTTCAGCTATAGACACGCGGGCCTGGTCCCTGGGGCCGAGTGTTTCACCAGGCTGGGATTTGATTTGTCGATTTGGGGGCGTTGGGGCAGAGTGAAGGCCATGCTCTAATGCGGCCGAGACAATAGGCCTTCACTAATCAGGGACCTCAAGGTTGCCGTGAGGTTAATTGTAATGCAGGTGGTACATGGGGAGGGGGTGAAAAAGAAGTGTTGACTGCTTTACTGCCATAGCACACATTGTGTTTTTTAACGTCAGGCCCCTGGGGCCAGGATTTGCCTTTCTGTCCCCTGTTCTCTCCCCTGCGTCCCCTTCACCTTTTAATCTCTTATTATTCACCCATTCTCTTTCGGCCCACCGTGTGTTAAAGAAAACCTTTCACAAATGTCAAAAAGGAAATGTAAATATTGAGCCCGTCCTGCTTAGCAATGGCTGTTGTGATGCGAAGAGAAGCCATTGTTGACCCTGCAGGGGCCTCAGTACTGCGTTTTACATTCGCCGGAAGTGACCCATTGTATCATTGTTATTTGTTTAAATTGACAGGAATGAAAGAACATCTCTAAATAAGAAGGTGCTGGTGAAAAGAAGATGGCATGGCTTCCCTCTGTCGTTTACGTTAGCTTTGTTAGGTGTCTTAGCATCAGTCTCTACTTAGTTTGCTTTAGCCTCAATGGGTTATAAGGACTTATCTTAATTAGCGAGCTGTCAATGTTTCAATAAAGCCGGTCCGTATTCTTTATATTCTACAACAGTGCTTTATTGTTTTAATGCCTTTCGAAATTTAAGATCAATATATTACAAATTCTATATAATTTGTGCGTCGTGCACTTTTTCACGATGAGCCAAGAGAAGAGATTGTGTTGCATGTTGATTTTTTTTTTAATTGAAGAAGTTCAATCAGTGTTTCAAGGAACAGACTTTGAATACACCTTGTTAATCCAATCACAATGTGTGTCCAGCTCATTGATTAGCATTTATTTAACTAATACATTACGTCAACGATAGAAACAGACAGTTAACCTTCTTCACTTAATGGGCAGCTCTTCATGCTTGTTAAGTGACTCTCCGTCCCTCCCTCTCCACATCTTTGTCTGTCCCCCTCCTCCGGTCCCCCCTTTTTTCCCTTCTTAGTCAATAAATACTGTGACGACACTTCAAAGGTCTCTGTTGGTGTGACGCCTTTTATGTTAAATGTGTTTTAGTAAGACCCAGTTGTTGGCAAGAATGAACTAGCGTTAGCAAAGGACAGATAAAAGGCAAAGCGTTTGCCTCATCTTATGAAGAGAAGAGAAGAGAAGAGAAGAGAAGAGAAGAGAAGAGAAGGGAAGGGAAGAGAAGGGAAGAGAAGAGAAGAGAAGAGAAGAGAAGGGAAGGGAAGAGAAGAGAAGAGAAAAAAAAAAAAAAGAAAAACATGGCCTTGTGTGCCAACCTGGCTGGCCAAATGCTCCCTCTGTTTATTCAGCTGAGAATTGGATCATGGCCAGAGCATCTCAGTCTCACGCCATCATCCTCTGCACAGCACATGTGGGCAAAATACTTATAAGTTTGCATTTGGTAACATGACAAATGAGATGGCATGGAGCTGCAGGGGGAGACTCCGGCGAGACAGTGGAAAAGCAAAGCGAGAGAACGGGAGAGTGCCACTTTATTTCTGCCGAGCCCTTCTCCTGTCAGGCCAGGCGCTTTGAGAGGGCCATTTCGCATTCAAGTCACTGTTGTTTCTTTTCATAAAACGTTCTGGGAGAAAGACATGCTCAAAGAAAAAAAAAGGCGGTCAGAAAGAAAGCAAGAAAGTGCCAGGGAGGGGGGCGAAGAAAAAAAAATGTTACAATGTTTTTTCTTTTTGCCAAAAAAGGCGAACAAAGGCACTGTAGAGTGAATTGTAACAGACAAAAACGTGAGTTCCAGTAGGTCACAGAGTCGCTGAAGACACAGAGGGGATCTTGTGCCTGAGCTTAAAGTCTCTGGGGCTCGAGTGGGCTGCATTACTCCCAACTGTTTTCCCTGGCTCCTAGTGACCATGTCTTGAGCCATCTCCTGCCTGTGCAGGAATAAGAAATGCTTTCATTTAGACACTGACATACCACTCCTTGGAAAAAATTGCATATTTTATTCCATGCTTTCAGCTTAACTTTAATCCAAAAGTTTCTATCATTCAAATAGTATTAGCACACTGATTATGTACGTTGAAACAGAGAGATATCATCCACAGCTTTCATGTCTCCTCTATTTTCTGGGACCAAGGTGTTTGACAGACTTTGATAAAAAAAATTTTAAAAAAAGTAACACTGTTTTGCCCATCATCTTATGTTTAACAAATGAAATTGGATATGTGACAGCAAGCGGGATGGGAAAAGCCAGCCGTCTGATTAAAGAGGCATCATTACCTGTGCATTTGAGACATCCGGCACGTCCCCATGCATCCGCCTGGCACAGACATGGGCAGGAAATCCGTCGCTCCTTCTGATTCTTAAATACGTCTGAAATCTAATATGTCGCTACACGAGTCACTTGAGAAATGAAAGAGTAAAAATCAGAGAGAAATCAGCATACTTACTGTACCTGAGTGGATCAGGTTATGACAGGTGCGAGTGCAGGGACTGGTTTGATCAACCTGACGTGATTTTTTTTTTGGACATTTAATATTTTTTTTGACTGCACTCATCACCTCCTAATCAATATGAGGATTTGCTCTCCTCTACGCCACCAATGCACTCACTTTATTAATATTCATACGTTCATTAGCATGAGGCTGGTGCCGGAGCTGGCGCAGTCTGAGGGGTGCGCTAATGTAGCCACTCAATGCAAACATTGTTTCTAGGGAAACCAGCTTAATGAGGTGCCTACAGAAAGGGTGAAACTGTAAACTGATAACACCTTCTCACAGGGCTTTGCTTACCTGAGCAAACACACACACACACACACACACACACTCTCTCTTTCTCTCTCCCACTCTCTCTCTTTCACTCTCTGTATCTCTCACTCTCTCTTGCTCTCTCTCTCTCTCTCTCTCTCTGCCTCTCGAGATGGCACCTGCAGCTGCAAGGTGCAGGTTACCATAATTTCAATTTAAGAGTGTGAAATCCCTTTGCAAGTCAACTCACTTTGCAATTTACCTGCCACTGACTACATCTGTTTCACAGCTGTCTGCTTTAATCATATAAAATGCTACTAACATTAAAGTAACCTCAAATTAATGCTATGGGTGGGTGAATGGATGGATGGATGGATGGGTGGATGGCTGGATGGATGGATGGATGAATGAGTGAATGGCTGAATGGTATGGGTGGGTGAATGGTGGGATGAAGGGATGGGGATGGAGGGATGGATGGATGGATGTGAATGGATTGATGAATACATATATATAGGATGGATGGGTGGATTGATGGATAGATGCAAAGATAGGTTTGGGTTGGGTGTATTGTGTGTATTTGGAAACTCAGATCCTTCAATGTATGTACCAAATTGCTGGAGACCTTCTGCCAGTCTGTGGATGCAAGTACAATAATCTTTCCTGCAATCAATTGGGAGAGCAGAATCAGAGCTAGCGATGCAAAGAAGCTGAATAAGCAAATCAGGAAAGCTGGATCCATCCTAGGCTGCAAACTGGACACCCTGGAGGTGTTGGTGGAAAGGTAGATAATGGACAAAATCAAGAGGATCATGGACAATAGCAAACACCTCCTTCATATCACACTGGCCAAACTGTGGAGCTTGTTCTCCAGTAGATTACAGCAGCTTCTCTGTAACAAAGAAAGGTACAAGAAGTCATTCTTGTCCACTGCTATCTGACTCTACAGTGAGCCAATAACGAGGTTGGGGAGCTATGTGCACATTGGAGACTATGAACGTGACCACTGACTTTGCATACCCAACTACTACACTGCATATTGCACAATAATATGGTGACTGCACATTCTTACACATACTGCCAGTTTACTTTTGACTTTACTTATGACTACTGTACATTTTTATACACACTCTACCACAACTGCTCATCACACACGTCTAATGTACAGTGTTAAGCCTGCCAGCCTGTAATATATTTCATGCAGTTAATCTGTACAGGAATCTTAGTCTGTAAATAACTTGGAGAGCTATTTATATGTATATTTTTATTCCATCTTATTTGTGGCATATTGTGAGTTTATTGTGTATTTTTAAACTCTTGTGAACTGTTAAGTCTTAGTCTTCCTTGTTGCTCTTGTTTAGTGGCTGTTTGCAGCTGTATACAGTTTGCTGTAACACCAAATTTCCCCTTGGGGATCAATAAAGTACTCTCAATTTATTGAGGGAAATGTAGATGGGGATGGATAGATGGATTTATGGACGGTATGGGTGGATGGGTGGGTATGGGTGGATGGATGGATGGAAGTGTATAGGTGGATGGATGGGTGGGAATGGATGGAAGTATGGATGGATGGATGGATGGATGGGTATGGGTGGGCAGATGGATAGAAGTGTATGTGTGGAACGATGGGTGGGTACGGATGGAGAGGTTATTGGATGGATGGATGGATGGATGGGTATGGGTGGGCAGATGGATAGAAGTGTATGTGTGGAACGATGGGTGGGTATGGATGGAGAGGTTATTGGATGGATGGATGGATGGATGGATGGATGGATGGGTGTGGGTGGCTGGACGGA
Organism: Pangasianodon hypophthalmus; assembly: GCF_027358585.1. Lineage (NCBI taxonomy): Eukaryota > Metazoa > Chordata > Actinopteri > Siluriformes > Pangasiidae > Pangasianodon > Pangasianodon hypophthalmus. The sequence continues at coordinate 29,899,260 of NC_069710.1, read as the reverse complement.
TGAATGGGTGAATGGATGGATGAATGGAGAGGTGGGTGGATAGATGGAGGGGTGGAGAGATAAATAAACAGACAGACATAAATAAAAAAACAAACAAACAAACAAATAAAAAAACACATGCTTATGTCCAGATTTCCCTAACACCAGTTTTATGCCATGATTGCATTATGCATTAAGCAAAAAAAAAAAAAGAATGATAGTACAGCATTTGGAATTTTTGTGCACTTGCCTGAACAGTTCCAAACTAAACCAATCAGCGTGCTCTCCCTCAGGTATAAAACCATCCCACTCGGAATATGCAGCAAGTGTAAGGAGGCTTGGAATAAAGGGAGAAGGAATAATAGCCTGGGAGAGACAGAAGCCCAGGGAGGGGCGAGAGTAAAGTGGAGCTGGAGAAGCACTGTAGGTTGGGCTGGATAATTGTGTCTGCTTAGCCAATAAACGATGTAGTAAAAGCCATCTGGCACACATCATCCAGGGATTAAAAAAAGCGAGAGAGGGAGAATTGATCTAGCTGAAAAACATGTCCAGCTGAAAGAAGGCAAAAAAGGTGTGCTTAACAGATGAAAAAAACAGAAGTGTGTAAATATAATCTTAACTGAATAAAGCTTGTGATATAGATGACTGTATTTACATTTCTGTTTGTTGATACTCTCTGGGGAAAAAAAGATGAGTGATGAACTTGTGTAATATAATATAACATGTAAAGTATAAAATATAACTAAAAAAAAAATCAATGTGTAAGTTGTAATGCGAAAGGTCGTTGATTATTTTCCTATAACAGAACATCATGAAGTGTTTTATGTCTCCTAGACCACAGCAACTTCCTAAAGATTATGTTTTTATTAATTAAAGAACAACATTTTAATGTTTAATGTAATCTTAATCCATTTTAAGTTACATTTAATGTTGTGGAACATCCACAAAACAAGTTGGTTCCTGTTATCACTTTTGTTATAGCAGCTATAGCAGCTAGTCCTTCATCAGCCTCTCAACAATATATATATGTATAACTACAAACTATAAAATCCTGTGTTCTAAAGCCTTTCCCTGTGGTGGAAAACCTACTGACCTTTACAAAGCACTGACACTGGAGACTCCTTACAGAAATCTTCAGTATATATCAGTTATACGCTCTTCCTTCTTAAGTAAGAGTCCTTATTTATCTTCGATTATGTTGTCTGTGATTTGCACCTGCATTACTGTCACAGCTGCCGTTATAGAAAATGAATCAACACCAACTTCTGACCAATCAGATTCAAGAATTCTGGGGTATAAAATATAATAAACTGGTACCTCTGTGTTTAACATGACATAAGCATTACTTTAGAGACTAAATCACATCCCCACCCTCCTTATTGAACACTCTTTATTGTTTTTAATTATACTGCACAATATCATTTATATTTATGACAAATTTTTAATTCAATAAATATGATTAGATGTACAACACAGATAAAACTCACGATGTAATACAAACACAGCTGGGAGCCCTGAGCCAGACACACCCACTGTTTACAACATCATGTCCCCATTTGCAGTGCTGTAAACAAGTAAATTAGGTAAGAATACTGGCATAAAGTTACTCTTCAAACCAAATTTTCTTTTATAAAATCTCACACTCTGAGATCTCTATGCAAGCATATAAAACATGACACTTTAAAAAGATGTTAGTTCTGCCAGCATGGGACAGATTTTTGGTATCCTGTCAATGTTCTTTAGATTCGCTGATTTACCTGCCCAACATGATAATAAAGCATGTGTGTATGTTCTCTTTATTCAAATTTGGTACCAATCATTCATTAAGTCTCAGATAATATACAGTAGTCCTACTGGAACTATAAGAAATTACCTGAAGCCAAATAACCAAATAAGCATCATTTTAGAAATTTGTCAAAATTGTTCAACAACACCTTGACAGTGGTGATGTGATTTCACATAATACCAGGATGAGTCAAACGAAAACCTTTTTTTTAATTGTTTTTTGCATTGTTTTCTGCAAATAGGTGTTACAAATGATTGTATCATTTTTCTCCACAATCTTGATTTTGGTCAATGCTCCAAAGTTTAGCAAGAATCCTGATTCCTCTAGAAAAAATGTGCACTTTTAAAGTTTTCATTTGACTCACCTTCATATTATATTAATGATCATGTAAGGAAAAGTACACGTTTTGAAAATGTAGAACCCTTTCACTTATTACAAGGACTCTAACATTGCTGAACACAATACTGAATTTGTATGTACTTTCCAAACATGATTACTCAATGATAGTTTACCAAGCAATGAAGATACCACGATGATAGAGGAAAAAAAAAAAAAAAAAAAAACCTACAACAGAGTGTTTTGCTATCAGAAAGGGTTCCAAGTAAAACAATTTTAGGAGGCTACAAATTCTTCATTATTTAAATTTTCTTTAGAAATATGACCACTATCACTGCCCGTAACTCTAATCTTTATCCTTAATCTAATTTAATCTTGTATCTTTTCATATGATTTGAGATGCATAACTTCTTCTAACAGACATGAGACCTTCTGCCATAAGCAAATGCTTTACAATCTACGTGGATCAACACTTGCTAAGGTTTTCAGGTCAAACACCATCTATTGGCCTCTTAAAGCATTGGGATTAATCAGGTGCATGTTCTGAGAGCGAGGCGTTTGCAGAGGTAGGCATAAAGACAGAGGTTACATGAAGGCCAGTGCTTTGTTGTTTTGTCTGCAGTCAATATTCATAATCTCTGAAGAGAAAAGCCAAAAAAAACCTTTTCATATTGCTTTATAAGGAAGGAAAAAAGTCAATTGAGTCACTTCAGCACTGCATATCTAATCAAATATGAATAAAGCCACTTAGGAGGCCATTCTGCTCTTGTTATTGTGACATTTCAATAGGACATGAAATCTCATCTCTCTGTCGATGTCAACTCCGCTCAGCAAAAAGACAATACTCGCCTGACCTTTACAAATAAACTAGCGCCTCGATTTCATTAAAGGCTCCACTTAGCCAATCGTTTGCACCCTATAAATCAGTCCAAGTGAATCTATTCTGCATTGCTTAATTGAAAGTCTGTTTTTTTTCCTTTTTAGGCTGTACTAGGACTTGATGAAGGAGTGTGTGGTGATGGATGAAGAGATCAGCACAAACCGTTTGAGGGAATCAGGTTGTGATTGATCAGTGCCCTATGGGAGAAAGTAAGAAGACAGGATCTGGCCTTCACTCCACAACTCCCAGATTAAAGCCTTAACAACTCAGCCTGTCCTTCTTCGTCTTTTTTTTTCTGTAATGGCAGTGTGTGTTTGTGTGTGTGTGTGTGTGTGTACAAGGCTGGCGATGGATGAGCCGCTTGCCTGTGAATTGTCCCCGTGTCTTTCATGAACTTCCTTCAGCGGCGTTTTCGAGCACCACTATTGGGCCCGTTTGTTCAATTTAAAAAGCGGGCGATTTATTGGCGTAGCCCGTGGAGCCTTCTGTAATCCCAGAGGACATTTTTGTTAGGGCTTAGTTGTGGCCTTAGTGATGCCATAGTGCAATACTGTAAACTGACTTCAAAGAGTGTATTATTCTCTGACGTAAAGAGCATGAAGTGCGTAATGACTTCACGGGACTGGAGAAGCAAAGGACCAACTTTCCATCTGGACCTATCTTTGTCTTTCTCCTTCTCTCGCAGCATCACTTCTGTCTGTACATTTGGAATATAAATCAAAGCAGGGGCAGCATACAGTAGGGGAAGTGAGTGTCCATGTGTGTGTTTGTCTGTGTGTGTGCGCGTGGGTGCTTGTGTGTGTAGTGGATGCCGCTACGGAATGTGTGTGTGTGTGGGGTAGGATCAGTCATATAAATGTCACAGGGTTGTCAGGATGTGTGTCATTTAGCCTGACCCCTCTATGAAGCCTACTATTTCCCAGAGAATAGACAAAGCAACAAAAATAGTAAAATGCATAGCATGCTGGGAATTGTTGCGTACTTTAAATAAGAAAGTGTAATATTATAGTCTATATACTATCACTATGAATATATTTATATATTATATTTATTTATATATCGCTTTCTCACATTGTCGCATTGCAGATTAAGCAGCCACTGTGTATTTTTAAACAAGCACAATTTGGTGTAAAAAATGCAAATCTTGCAACCTTGTAATTAACTGTCCTGTCCACTGTTCCTCCTACACTGAAATTGTTCTTAGACCGAACATGGGGCAGTATAATTCCCACCCCAATGGGCCTCTATTAGCACTTGTTGCAGTTCCCATTTTGACCACTAGGTGCAATAATAACACTATGAAGCCAAATAGGGCAGTGAGCACATTGCACTATGATTGTGCAACATCTAGAAAGGAAAGCAAATCAACAGAACATCAGTTTATATCTGTCAAACAGTAACATTTTTTTGATCGTTGATCATTCAAAGATGCAAGTAGTATTTTAACATAATTTAAAATGGAGTTGTGAATAAGAACTTTATGAAGATTACATTTGTTAAAAGTCTGATTTGTATGGTAGGGCTCTGCATCACCTGCCCGAACGGACAAGCTGCAACAGCTAGTATACTATAAAGAACACACACACATATACATACATACATCACGTAATCAATCATGAAATCTGAAGTAAATATCTATTAAACATGTATTAACAACAACCATTTTTTTTTTTTTTGCTAGAAAAAAGCCAGCTGCCAGCTAACACATTGCTACGGTCTTCTTTCTTCCCCGACGAGTCAGTCAAGTGTATATTCTCAACACTGTTCATGAACTGATCCAGGAAAAAAAGCTGTTTTTTTTAAAGCCTGGTATAAAATCCATCCAAATCAAGAATGTCACTTTGTATGATGTGACTTAAAACTTTCAGTTTTTGTGATTAAAATAGCTATGTGGATGGCGATGTGGCCCATTGTTATAAAAGGGCTTTTCTACAGCCAAACCTGAAGTGAATTAATTTTAAGTAATCAATTCTTTTTAAATAATTAAATGTTATTTGAATAGTGCTTTTAATGCTATAGCACTATAGCTTTTAACAATAGACATTTACAGAAATTCAGATGTAGATTCTGATCCTAATGAGCAGACCAAAGGTGACAGTGTCAAGGAAAACTCTCTGAGATGTCAAAAGGAAGAAACCTAGGGAGGAACCAGAGTCAAAAGGGAACTCATTCTAATCTGTGTGACACTGGATATTCAGGATAATAAATAAAAAAATAATAGTAGTCTAAAGTGAGGTTCTTAGCATATTAAATAATTCATAATATACTTAACATTTTGTGGTTTGTAAACTGAGAGAAGGTTTCATTTTCATGGCTTTATTCCACATGTCAATATACTCTATTCTTTATTCTTGTCAATATGTTTATATCAAAACACATATAAATGAATGCCACAATTCTGTACTACACATCAAGGGAGACAAAAAGAGGGAACATCCTTCTCTCAAGAGACATAAAAATAGCTGTGTCCACTGCTCTGTGTCAAAGTTAGGTCACTCAGTGGGGTGTAGACTTCAAAGCAGGCAGGGAATTCTCCGAAAACAACTGCTAGCAATTTCAAATCAACACACATTGTCTCTCCTCCCAGACCTCAAGCCTAAAATATTCTCTCCATCAATAGCCATATGCACAGAGGTATCTAATTTCCCTAAATGTATGTGATTAGTGTTTGTGTTTTTTAAAATGTGCCATTTGGTCATGTCTCTAATTTGACTTTGCCTTACTATTCTTGAACATAGAAAAATGGGAAAGCAGCAAACACAATATTTGTATTGTCATTCATACAGAGTGGGAAAAATACATTGTGCTCACATGAGACTCATCAGAGCAGCAGTTTGTGAAGTGACCATGGAGAGATGGTGGTCTCATCGTAGACAGAATAGCCCAAGAGAGAGAGAGACAGCAATAGAGGACCTGCCTATTTTGCCTAACAGTATGTGGGAAATGAAAGTGACCCACCAGGGTTAAAGGCCAAAAAACATGTCAAGAATTTCCCAGGATATATTTCAAGGACAACGAAAAAAAGGTTCGCTTTCATTTTGTGCCTCACAGCTCAGTATATATGTATTCGAACATCTCCTAATGAATAACGGGGGAGGCAAGAAAAGGCGAGTGGAGACGATTACAATCCGTCAATAGAGACACAAGGAGACATGGTCATTGTGGTGTGCTGATGGGCTTGGCCTGTGTTGCATTGTGGGTAAGTGGCACTCGCTCTGGCCTCAGCAGGAAGCTGGCTGTTCTGGCCAGTCCTCAGGTGCTGTCATTCTCCCCTCCACCATATTAATTATGGGATAAAGACTCTAATCCCTCGCCTTTGAAGCTGCTGCCTGGTTTTCAAGGCTGCACTTTAGGACAGAAAGAGATGGAGAGAGAGATGGAGAGAGAGAGAAAGAGAGAGAGAGAGAGAGAGAGAGAGAGAGACTATATGGCATTAAAGCGAATAAAAAGGCACCCCATTTTTTCTTTCTTTCTTTTTAAATGCTTATTTTCATTACCCAGTCCACACTCCCTGTCTGGATCTCTGAGTTAATGTATGTAGAAGGTGATGTATTGTGATTTTAGCCTTGACGCTGATGCCATATTTAGCTCTGGAGTTAAAACTACAAATCAGAATCTTAGATGATGGTAGATGGTGCTTTTTATGCACGCTGAAATCCATATATAATTGGATCCCTGGATTACTGGACCCTGCAAACATCATTAGCATTCGGCTTCACTGTATATACATCAATGCCCTGAGTGAACTGTCCTCACACACACTTTGTTTTGCTGCTCCATATTCTTTTCACACATATAGATTTATAAGAAAAATAACAATTCAGATTAAGTCTGTAGTTAATAACGCAATTAATTTGTATTATTATCATTTTATGGAGATTTCTTATGGACTCATTCATTCTGAAATAGATTCAGTTGGGGATTCTTGATAAATATAAATATAAATATAGGTAAAGCTCAGCAATTTGGAGACAAAATGGAAATTTCACAAGGCCATGTCATATTGAAGAGCCTAGCAATTTGCAATTATATTCCATTCAATTTCATAAAAATTAAGTCATAAGAAAACGTGAAAGCCCTGACACCACCCTTAACCTTTATAACTAACATGATCTTTAGTGACAATCAAGAGTTACTTTATATTTCATTGACATGTTGCTCTATTTTCACTTTAGTTATCAGCTTCCTATATTACCCACAATGCCACTGATAGTGGCACTTTAGTCCATATGTCCAGCTCTCTCCTCATCTGTACACTTTGCTCAGATAGATTCATCTTTCACGTTAATATAGCTGTCAACACCATCACGCTCATCATCTCGTAGATCTAACTACCCAAGCCGAGTCTTTGCTGTAACTCAGCACAACAGCACTGTATAGCTGCACTGCATTCTGGGACTTTGATTTTAACATTTGCATCATTAATGTCATTTAATCTGGAAACATCTGAAATTGTTTTCAGATTAAATGGCATTGTAACTGCTCTAGCAATACCAATGTCCCCTCGTGATATGACACGCAATCGCTAACTTCTCACAAAAGCTCATGCATTATTAATAGACAGGACCAAGGTATGCCATGGACTAACCTAGCTTCCCTTGCATCTCACAGGAGTGTAGCTGAGGTCATGTTTCTCTGCTTCTACAGTTCCCACTGAGCGTCAGAAACCTGTAGGTAGCTGGTGAGTCTTTCCTGCTGGTGTTTCAGGTGGAGATTGTGCTGGAGAGCTCGTACTGAGTGCTGGATTGTATGCTGCCCTCTTGTGCTGATCCATACAGCGTGTGTACCTGGAGGAGTGGGTTCAGTTTTCTGCCATGTTGCTAAATCACTCATGTTAGATATAATAAAAATGATTCTTAATGCCTTCCTTCAGTATTACTGTCTTTCTTCAGAGGTTTCAAGGTGTGTATATATATCGGTACACAAAGCCAACACACAGAAGTGTTATTATTGTTAATAGAGAGCTACAGTTAATACACTAAATTAGCTCAATAGTTGCATGTAGCACTTCTATTAGACCTCCAGTTTTAATACTTACACTTTATGTATGGAATAAAACACTTGGGTGCATGAACAACAGGCTGATGTGATGTCACTCTGAAGTTGGTCATGTTCCTATAAATGTATGTTCACAGGTGTTTTATTTCTCTTATACCACAGCAATTTGGCAGAAAGAACATTTTTTTAAATGAAAAAATGACAAATACTTTATCCATTTAGTATTATGTTAATGTTATTTAACTTCCATGAAAGAAGTTAATTCCTGTTACCACTTATGTTATAGAAGCTATGACATAATATATATTCTTTACATATAAAGAATATATATTATGTCACATACAGCCTCTCTTTTTCTCTCTTAAAATGAATTAAGGTGGTCATGTTACTGAAAAATCGCAAACCTCAAACTCCTCTGTCTTGAAGTCTTACTCGTGCTGGAAAACATATACACTGTTACAAAGCACTGACGCTGGAGACTCCTTCCATAAATGTTCAATAAAACATCTCCTCAAAGAAAACCTCACCATATCAAGCATTGCACTAATCTGTTTATGTGGAGAGTTTCCCGTACAAGTGTAAACAAACACGTATTAGAGCAAGTGCATTTAGCTGGAACTACTGTCAGAGCCGCTGTTACAGGAAATGAATCAACACCTTCTGACCAATTGAAGTAATTGAAATAAATGGCTTGAAAATAAATTCAAAATTATTTTGACATCAGATAAAGATTTAATAACGAAATCAATCCAGACCTACGAATACACCAAGAATTCTTTTAAAGGAAATAAAAAGGTATCATTTGGAGACACATACAGACTAAGAGAAGGAAAAAAAATATCCAGCATTTTCATGAAACCAAGAAAAGAACAGGTGGAAGAAGGGGAAATAATTGTTTGATCTGTCCTTTGACTGTCGCTGCCCTAATCACTCAAGACTGATTCAGAAAATGCAGGCTTGAATGTCAGAGGGCCACCTGCAGAGAGCTAGTCCGTTTTCCTGGCCTTGTGCTCGCATAGCCCTGTAATCACCACTCTCGGCACCGGCTTGGCACTCCAGCACTGCCTTGATTGAGCACCTCAATCTAACAAGGTATCCACCGGTGCTGCCAACCTCTGCTGGACAATTGAAGATGCCCCCGATGATCTCAGCGCAATACATTTGCAGTCAGTCTTATGATCTATCACCTTCAAGGCCATGCACAACAGCTGTTCTAATGTAAAAAAAAAAAAAAAAAAAAGAAGTTGAAGAAAAAAATTACTATATTTACAGTTGGAAGCAGATTGGTGAATGTCACAATAAAGTGTTGAAGACATTTATTTTCTTTATGCATATGGAAATGGCTTGTTTTCAGAATGTCACTCAACAGTGGTTCTCTGTTGCACATTATACAGGGAAAATTGTGAACGTTGCACATTTGCAGTCTTGCAGGAAGTGCACAAATAAAGAGCAGCGTAAATGTGAAGCATTAATGTGTAATCAAGAATTATAATTGGCCAGTAAAATCTGAGTAATAATGAGGAGAACTTGAAATTTCTTAGTAGAGTTATGTCACTTAGTCATAGTTGATCAACACCTGAGACCACGATCAATCAATTCATTCACTCATTCATCTCCAGGAAGCGCTTCATCCTGGTTCTGGTTGTGGTGGATCCACAGCCTATCCCATGTGACAATGGATGGGATGCGAGTCCATTGAAGGGCACCATGCACACACATTCACACACTCATTCACACCTAGAAGTAAATTTAGCATCACCAGTCCACTTACCTGCATTTTTTGGAGATGGGAGGAAACGAGACAACTCGGAAGAAACACACACCAACACGAGGAGAAATCCGGGACCCTGGAGTCTGTGCCCTGATGTCATGATGTGTATTTTGTTCAATTTTATATGACTAATCATAAAAAAATATAGAAGAAAAGATATGAACTCTAAGCAAGTCCCTAGCCTTAAACTTACCATTGATAACTTTTCCGTCTAACTAAATTGATTTGTGCAAATTGTTATAGATTTGGCTTTATTTGATTGGTACCTACATAGGGTTGGCATAATACATTGCACATTGCACATTAAGCATTGCATAAATACTTTATCCAGCAATATTGGAACATTTATGTAAGGCTTATGTCGAAACTTTGACTGCAAAAAATGACACCCTGGAACATGTCTTGAATATAGGCAAATCTCTCTAGTATTTCCTTGTATAAGAAAGCAGGAAAGGATAGCATATGATGATTAATCCTAATTTTTGACTAAGCTTGAAATCAGCTTGACATTTTTCAAGTTTAAAATCAGCTTTCTCTATTGGTAGATTCTTTTAGATTTTTCTAACTGTAAGCATTTATTTCTAGAAAGAAATGAAATTACAATAGAATAAAGCTTGAGATGTGTAGAAACATCTAGAAACAGGCTGAATAATCTTATATTTGATTAATATTAATCTTAAAATAAGAAATATTAAACAAATATGCTCATATTCAAGATGTTTTCACTTGATGACATATCATTTTTTACAGTGTTGCCTTTTTATATGAAAGACAGAAGCAAGAAGAAACCCCAATTATCATAATGAGTTGACTGTTTGATAATCTTTATCCATAAATTTTTAAATGATCTTGGTATTTTATTTGTTTATCATTAGTAATAACACATTCATGAGGAAGCTAGTGATTAGGAACTGGCTATGGCTAATAAACTGGGTAAAAAAAAACAAAAAACAAAACGAAATGCAGTATGTGATTTGGGCAGCTTTGGCTTTTGTTCTGTCACTCCGTTGCATCAGTCTAAAGATTGAGAGGCTAATTCACTCTTTCCAAAGACAGTCAATAAGTTAGTAATACTAGTGATGATGAGTTTGATTTGAAAACTGATGATTTTTTCCACTCATGTCATGAGCATGCTCATTTCGCAAACACATTTATGTCGTACAGCACCGATCACTGATAAGCGACTAGCCAGCAAGCCAGCAGACCCGCATTATGTTCATTCACAGAAAAGGTGATTCATTCATTCATTCATCTTCAGGAAGCGATGAATCCTCATCAGGATCACAGTGGCTCCAGATCTGAGCATGAAGTGAAAATACAACCTATATGAGCCGTTTCTCTTAAAATCAATTTAGCTGTCAGCTCATGTTTAAATTGAATTTTACCTTGTTGAAGCACTCTACTGTTCAAACAAGCACACTTTATTACATCATATTAGATTATGCCAGCATTTTTTCTGGGATTTACCATGCACAGAGAACAAGCTACATATTAAGCACTTAACTGCTAGTAAGGAGATCTCTATGAGTGATGGCTATGATTGCTAAGGGAAGTGAACATGGTAGTACATTGAGACTTTTAAGATGTATGGATCACACTATTGAACATGATCATTTCCAGTGAAAATAGCAACCTGCAAAATTTCCTAACATGAACACTTTCAATGCCTGCATGTTAGTTAATAAACGTATCTTAAGAAACATATATTAAGTATTACTAACATATGCATATAAAAAAAAAAAAAAAAATCTAAATGTGGCTCTATGGTCTTCAGAAAAATTTAAATCTAAGCAATGGGCCTTGTTTATGAAACTGGATATGAGCAAATTTATTCATAAAATGGTCGCAGGAGCATTTACAAAGGAAATGCAGCATTTTTGATGATCTTATTTCAGAAATAAATAAATAAATAAAATTGTATCCCACGAGAGTTCCTGAGTTTGTGCAAATTTATGTTAGAGGAGACTCATAATGTTAGTCTCAATATATCAACATGAATGAAATGAGTATAGTTTTCATATTAATGACTCGAAAGAAAGCAATACAAAAGAAATCCATACATTAAGACAAATATGACTAGCCATTCAATTAGAACAAAATTAATGGTGACATATAAAAGGAGGAAGTGTTAGTGTACATCTATGGTAGCTGACACGCTGCAGTGGCTGAGCTGCATTACTGGAAGATTTAGCACAGGCCATGTTTAGGAAGCGTTCTTTCACTGTTTATTTGTCATTTTGTCATATTCTGCTCTCTGTGAGCTTTACCTTTTATGGCGTTTTGTCAGCGACACTGAATGGACATGCTTGGTAATTTATGGCTGACTGACATCTATCAAAATACAAGTAAGTACAAAGAAAATCAGTGTTACGAAAATATTTGTAAATCTAGTGTGAATTTTTTTGTTTGCTGGTCTTACAAAAATATTTATACACAACTTATGCAAAAAAACTGATAAATGTGGTGTAATTTTGATATTTCGATTTGATTGAAAGTGGAGGCACTATTGAGAGAATTAGATCAACAGCTGCATTTCCATACCTTCCATATGTGTGTTTGTTCATTTACATTTTAGTCTACATGCATACATACATGAATACATAAAGTGCTTGATTTTAGCCTTTATCCTTCCTGCCGTTGCACTGCTCACTGCTCTAGAGGCAGCCTAAATGACACTCATGCCAACAGGCACTTGTGAGGCATGACACTCCAAATTTATGATCAATTACGGCTTTTCTAAAGCTGGATTTAACGTGTCACGTGCGTCTTCGGCTCACTCGGATGTAATGGCTTTGAATGAATTTGAGCGAGTTGAAATTTATCCTCACATTGCCGTGGGTTCCTTTAACCCCACATCCGTTTCCAGCTTAATATAATATTGTTGATTTAACCATGATGTATTTGAACCTGCAGGCCCTTTTCTCCTCCATTTTGAGATTAATAAATGGTTTTTCAGGGCACGTTGGGGTGGTACATTATTCTAGCAGAGCTTGACGGAGAGCTAGGGCTGGGACATGGAGTTCAGTCCATCAGTGGCAGTTATATTCAATTTCTGCACGGAACATTTGTCAGATGGGACAGGTAGCATTAAGCTATGGAAGGAGTCTTAAGTCGTTGTAAGAGTGGCCCCACAAGCCGCATTATCACCCACGGCCGCCGTTTTCTCACCGCAGCTCAGCCATCTCACATAATCTGATGGAGGATTGATTAATTGTACATTTAACTGGATGCATGGCCCTCTTCTCTGTAATAAATTATGGTCATTAATCAATAAAGCGCTTGGTAATCCAGGGAGTTGGAGGACATGCTGCTTCCTAATAGAAAAGTCTGAAGCACAAGGCTGCTCTTCTGCTGCCCGTGACCCTCCGGATGAGCTGTTCCACATCTGCCTCTGTCCAATTAGATGAGAAAATTAATGAACATCCTTTAACCGATAATGGGATTTGTCATTTTGCTGTCCTGCCCATAAATTTTTGATAGTCTGCAATTTTTCCCATCCCCCGACCTTTAAGTGCTTTAAAAGTTTTTCAAAACATTATTGTAACTACATGAAAAACCTTGCTGATTTTTCTTTTTTCTTTTTTCTTAAGCGCTCCGTGATAAACGGAGGTAAATGAGCTGGGCAGATGTTTCCTGATAAACAGCAACAATGGTGCAGAGTAAATATTTTAGCTCTCTCAGTGCTCACGCTCAGGTGAGGAGGCAGTAGATGCAGATGGCACTCCACAGAAACGCAGCACGAAAGAAAAGACACAACACGAAGAGATCACCCAAGGATACTACAGATACTGTCAGGTAAATTCAGCTCCAAAAAGAGTCTGAGTCCATCACCATGAACTGCTTTTTTTTTTTTTTAACTATCAAAACTATCAGCAATGGATATCATTTTGTGATATATTTCTTCTTGTTTATAAGAATTTTTTAAATCAGATGTTAAAAATAAATACCATTTTGTGTTATTATATTTCATGTTTTTATAAGAATTTTTTATTCACCATCATGAACAAATATCATTTTGTTATATTCTATTTATTTTATATAACATATGTTTATATGTTATATATTTTATATATTATATGTATAACATTGTATTATATTGGCCATAAAAAACAAATGCCTTTTTTTATTATTAAAAAAAAAAAAAAACAATACTGGCCAAAGATATTATTCAAGTAACACTTTCTATGAAGGACATACGTATAATGTTATGAATATTGTACATTCATATCATGTTTTGTTATAATGCCTTCACAAGGCATTGTACACATCATGATAATTATTAATGAAAGCATTACAGTTTGTAGCATTGTTTATAATGCATTCATAGAGCTCATAATGCACTATGCAAAGTGGGGCTGGGTGATATAATGTGTTATGAACCCTACTTACAGTATAATGCACCATCGTAATAAACATTAAATTAATTATAACAATGTGTAATAAACACATCAATTAATTATAATGATGTATATACCGCCTTATAATGCACTATAGCATGATATGAACGTGTTCCTAGTTCATAGAAAGCATTACTGAAATTCAAATACGTTTACATTTTTATGATTTTTTTTTTTTCCAAGCAGCTTAACTGTTTCACTCTTAAGGAATGTGCAAAAGTTTACACCCCCTCTGGATTTTAAATGGAAAAAGGGAAAAAGTACCTCTATTTTACAATTTATCTACAAAGATATACACATCTAAAATGTTGTGTTATGAACCTCTTATTTCTTTATGTTTGGAGGAAGGAAATGTGTGATATGATGGCGTTCCAACAGATCTATCATGAAGAATGGGAAAAGAAATGACCAAATAATTTACCAATACATTATTAAGAATGTGTGGAGATGGGGTGGGATATTATAACTGAGCGTACACACAGGTATTCAGAGTATACAAGTTATTTCTTAAGATTACAAGTTATTCAGCAGTGTCTTTCTCTCTCTCTCTCTCTCTCTCTCTCTCTTTGAAAGTTAATAAGTAAAAAAAAACTTTCGTCCCTGAAGACGTCCTGCATAGGATAAATTTAGCTCTCACACTGGACACTCCTTCTGTAAATGTTAAATTTATATCTGCTCACAGAAAATTTCACCATTATATGCATTTCTTTAAATTTCTTTATGTAGCATGTTCGTTATACAAGTCTTTGTAAATTAGATGTACTATAACTAAAAACTTATTTAGAAATGAAAATATAAAACAAGTGCATTGATATAAACCTGTGATTTGCCTTTCAGCTGCTGTTATAGAAACGTAATCATCACATTCTGACCAATCAGAATCGAGAATTCAACAGCAAAATGGAAAGACCATTAACTCAGACCATTCTAGCTATAATGTATATCAGAAAGTGTTTCCATGTTTCCATAAATACACCCAGTCACAAGGCTACAGATGATTAAGGCTCTTTAGCGGGGTCTAATAGGACGGGGTGAAAGGTGCATTAACTACGCTGAGGACAGGTTTGCAGAGGGGAAAAAGAGAAATAGATACGTAAGTAATAACAGAGGTGAAAAGACAATTAAGTACTTCAGTTGTGGATAAATGACTTAAAAGGTTTGCCTCTCTAGCTGAAAAACTCTTTCTCCATCTGAGGCTGTCAGCACGTCTGAAGGCTGAGGTGGTTTGATGGATGGCGAGCTGAAGGGCACAGCTAGGAGCTAAAGTCTCAATTATGGAAAAGGCGGTAAGTAGAGCAATGTTGCTGAAGCCTTTATTCCAGTGACAGCGGTGAAAAATCGCAATATTGCTAATCAGAGTTAAGGCATTAATCATTCATTTATTGGTGTTTCCTAACATGTGTCTGGCTTCTTCTTTCTCACACACACAATGCTCAGACCTGAGATCCTTAAGGCCACACTCTCCGTCATGAGAGGTCATGACCACCTCTCTTCCTCTTCTATCAGTAATGTGAAATAACAAATACGAAATTCAAGGCTACTAGAATTCCGCTACGTATAATAAATATATTTCTTTCTTTTTATTGTCTGATATTTAGTTGTCCGTACTAAAAATAAACAAAGACACAAAGCCATCATCTTTCCCACCGGCAGCCGAAGCATTTTGAAAATGTAAGACCCATAACCATCTTCCTTCATTATACCCTGAACGAGTTATCGTGAGTTTGTACAAAAAGATAAGTGAGTTTAATATGCACTGGAGGGTAAAGAAAGGATTCTATTACTGCACATAAAAATTACCTCATAAAACAACTAATATGGCAATTCTGGGAGCAATTTTAATGACGTCTATGATGCACAGTTGTAGTTATGCTAATGAAGTTGCCGTTTTACTCATATTCTGCCCATAATGCGGGCCTTATATTTCAATTTCGGCAGATTAGCGCTAGCTAACTGTTACTAATAAATTTCATTAATATAATGAACATGAAGGCGTGCTCTCCAGTTCCGATTCGCTCTCTCTCGTCCATCATGTGTTCGAAGCCACATGTGCAGATACAGTAATGTTTATTGGATTATAAACTTCAGTGCGGTGTGCTGTTACAGTGGGGGTGCTCACTCGGAAATGGGACTTCTCCGAATCCAAAAACAGCAGGCAGCGCTGCGGTGCTCTCTTTATGGCAGAGCTCTGGAAATGGCTTCTCCTCCATCCATCTCAGAATGGAGTTTCTCAAAGTGTTCATAAAGCTCAAGGCGCTGGTATAAAGTGAACAGCGATTTCGCTGTAGTGGATTCGCTTCCAAACACACACACACACACACACGCACACACCCACACACACGTGCTCTTGTCCATGCAAATGTGCACACCAGTCTCTAGCAGAGAGATTTTTATTCTCAGACTCCCTCTTGCTTTTCTATTAAAGTGAGTAAATGAATTTTAAACTTTATGGTAAATCTTTAAAAAAAAGCACGAATGGTGACTCTGCCCTTTGTAGGTTTTGTGAATTAATTTCAAGATGATCTCATGTTAATAGAAAATGTAATAAAATTGAAGTTGTAAGAAAAGGTATGAGCATTAACCCCACCACTAACTGTAATTTGAATCAGTGACAGATGGATTAATAACTCATAATAACCCAATAATGAGGAGTGCATCATATCACCAGGCCTTATAATAAGAATGATGTGGGACTATCGCCCACACACAGACACACACACACACATACACACTAACAGGCAGCTGCAAACATGATTTAATTTTTTTTAAAATTCCAAATTGCCATGTTTCCCCCAAATACCAAACATATAAACAGCAAAGTTATAACTTTTTATTCAAACAAAAATAAACACCAAACTTACAGTTCTGTCATCTGTCCTTTTGTCTAATTTGTACTTTGATTAGACAGTGTGTGCTCAGTGTACTGTCTCTACTCAGAAGGTATTTTGGAGAAGCATGATGATGTCTGTGTTACCTTCTGGCTCTCCCTTTTAGTTATGCTGTCATAACTAGTTGCTGGAGCCCCTGCTTGTACTCCTTCTCTCTCTCTTTCTCTCTCTCTCTCTCTCTCTCTCTCTCTCTCTCTCTCGAGCTACACATGCTATTCCTGCAGGACCTGCCTGATCCATCCTGATGCCCTTCTTCTAGTTGGATTGCTCATCACTTGGAAAACCCTCGCTGTTGCTGAGGATGGACCCACATGGACAGCCTAAAGTTACATGAGATTACTGAGAATGGTACCACTTAGAAACTATCAAGATGGCTTTGAACTTCAATTGATATGAACAGTTATGCTATGATGGCTTAGGACTACAATCGCTTTGATAGCTTTAGGACTGCAATTCCCATGAACAGTTTTGCACTCATGTCTCCAACAGTGCACAGTGGATAACTTCAACAAAATAGACTTCATGTGTAAACTATAATGAACTTTCATGGTTACACAACTGCACTTTTTGACCATGTAGTACACAGTTATAGAAGGGATTTATTTATAATTGCACTATCCAGTGTCATCCAGATGAGGATGGGTTCCCTTCTGAGTCTGGTTCCTCTCAGGGTTTCTTCCTCATATTGTCTCAGGGAGTTTTTCCTCGCCACCATCACCTCTGCCTTGCTTATTAGGGATAAATTCATAAATTTAAAATTTATATCCTGAATTTATATATTTCTGTAAAGCTGCTTTGTGACAATGTTGATTGTTAAAAGTGCTATACAAATAAAATTGAAACGAATTGAATTGAAATCTGTTCTAATCTGTGTAATCACCTGACACGACTGTCACTAGGCTAGAAGAAATCAGCCCAAGTCTCACTTCTCACTTCTTTATACATTATGTGGAAATGCTGTTGCATTTAGTTTCAAAATAATAGTTAAAAATATCTTAGTTAAAAGTAGTCAAAAGCACCTTATACTGATGTCTGTGTATATTTGAAGATTGCAGTGACCTTAACATTTGTAACTTTTTATATACAAATTGTGTCATAAGTATTATAAGTGTGCATACATGACACCGTGTTGATTCATTTCCTTTAGTGTTTTAAGGTTGAATGTTAATATTGCACACAAAGGTCAAAGATATTCTCCTCTCTTACTTTCGATTTTTCACCCTTCTTGACTGGCTTAACAAGTCGCGACCCTGCCTTTCCTTGTTGCCACGAGATGCTGTGATTAAGCCACAGATTAGACCGAGTCGCGACTCAGGAAACAAACTCTTAACACCGCTGTGGTCAACCGGAGCCAATCGATGCTCAGCGTCAATATCAGGTGCACTAATTTGCTGTTGAATGTGCCCAGTCATTTCAGGGTGAGCACTCAATTTGGCCAGATGAGTACAATCCTTTAATCTCCTCCAGTCCCTCGAGTGCAGAATTACTGAATGTCCTAATAAGACCAGACAGATGTTGTGGGATCAAATTTGATTCTTTTAATTGCTATCTTCTCCTGTTTCGCCCTTTTGGACATTAGTCCCTTAATGGTTTACAGTAAAACATGCCTTGTGTGTGTGTGTGTGTGTGTGTGTGTGTGTGTGTGGGAAGAGGGTGGGTGTTTTTATATCTCGGTGGGGACATGTGGATAGGAATAATGGACACTTATGACCTTGTGTGAATTTAGCTGGTCCTTACAAGGAAAGCTGCTTTTTTGCAAAAATAAAAAGATCCAAAATATTTCCTTTTAGTTACTGAGGTTAAGATTAGGGTTAGATTTAGGTTTAGAATTAGCAGAGCATTTATAATTATGTCAGTAAAAGGTCCTCACAAGGATAATAAGACAAACGTGTGTGTGCGTGTGTGTGTGTGTGTGAGTGTGAGAGAGAGAGTTAATACTTAGGTTAATTGTCGACAATGGCCTGTCAGCTAAGTATTGAGCTCTGTGACAACATATCTATCCCAAAACCAATGTTAGATAAAGGGTTTGAGACATTTTGAAAGAAAAAGGGTAACACTTTCTCCTCTGAATATCATCTTCCTCCTCCTCTTCTGTCTCTCAAACCAGCTCGGCAACATAATCACTGACATTTCTTCTTACACATTTTGAAGGGTGTCTCCAGTGATTTATGGCTAGGTTTGGAAAATGAATTCGAAATCATGGGATTAAGATGCATAAAATATATTCTAGGATCCATCACAAGGGGGCTGACACTAAGCTGTCTCTCCATCTACCCAAGGAAACCGGCGAGTTTAATGAGATCTTGAGCTGTGTCTAAAATATAATTAAAAACGTTGACACGAAGCACGGCACTAATGCAATGTGCCTTTCCGTAACTCACAGGGGCCGACTGCCAGGCCAGGAATTTAGGTTTGATGTGGTGTGATAAAAGCTGACAACGTCGCTTAACCACTTATTCATTGTTCCATCAAAGCAATTAAACACAAAATCGACAGTGATGTTCACATAAATGCACAAAATTAACCATTCAGGCATTCAGCTCATAGAATTAATGTCAAATGCAATATGTTAAAGTGTAATTATTTTCTAATGCATCTTAAATGATGATAGAGTTCAGTGTGTAAAAAATTTATATCATGCTGTGTTAAAAATGTGGCCATCAAATGTGGCCACTTGATTCAACAGGAAAATTGTTCGCCCTATCATCAGGCTTTCACGAGTTTGAATCCCAACAATGCCATAGCTATGAATGGCTAAGATCCAAGGATGCAAAACTGTCCATGTTCTCAGGGTGGGAGGAGTGGTGCACTTTCTCTGCCCTGTCAATCACAGCAACACTAGCCAATCATTGGCATCTCTGAGCTCATATATGTGGAAGAGGGCAGATAGCGCTTTCCTCTGAAAGCTTGTTACACTGTTACATGTTACACTGCCCTGTGATGCAGCAGGTATCACTTAAAATGTTAGCTACGTGCAAGCATTTGTAGTTTCCTTAATGAAATATTGAAATATTGGCATTTAATTTTCCTCTTTTGGTAAAGTTGTATGACATGACTATAATTATAAGTATGAATTGTAAATTTTTACGAGATAAGGAATTCATTTTTTTGAGCCATATTTATGGAAATTGCAAGCTGCCTTTCATGTAGGATACTATACATGTAGCGGTCTGGGAATTCCATCGGAGAACCATTGCAGGTTCTTTCTGGCAAACAGCCAAAGATGAAAATCAGTATTTGACAAAATTGGGTTTTTGCAGATAGCATAATTTGAGAATTAAATATTTTGAAATCATAAATCACCCAAATCATGTAGAATTATATATATATATATATATATAAATATATATATATATATACACACACAGTACTGTGCAAAAGTCTTAGGCACCCTACAAACTTTGTTATAGATTTTTATTTTATTACTTCTACATTATTGATTCAGTACAAAAACATTTTAGATTTCCAAGCATTAGTTTTCCAGCACAAAATTAAATGTTACAGAAAAATGTTTGTATGTCAGTAAAGAAAGCAGCATATTATATAAGAGACCACTTTTCAGACAAAAAAACATATTGAAGGCTGCTGGGTTTCGCTGCAAAAATAAGAAGCAAGTGTGACAGTCAAAGTCTCCAGAAGAGCTGTGTCTGCTTCTGCAAGATGCTCAGTAACACTTACAGCTCATTTCTTTATAAAACTGCACATATTGTACCTGAGACTACTATTTTTTTTAAAAAAGTGAAGGATCTTCACACCAAATATTGACTTTGTTTCATTTATTACTGTTTACTGCGCTTTATAGTATTTTTTTAATGTAGAAACATTTAGTTTAATTATTTTTGAAGGCATCTTTGCTCTACAGCATTTCTTTGCATGTGCCTAAGATTTTTACACAGTACTGTATATATATATATATATATATATATATATATATATATATATATATATATATATATATATATAATTCTTGAAAGTTCATTTTGGGTAAGGCACCAGTTTAACAGAAGCAGTCGTTAAAGAAAAAAAAAAAAAACAGTGAGTCTACTGAAATATGTCTAAAATCTCGCTAGCTATGTCATGCTTTGATCACGTTGTTGGCCAGACATATGTTCCTACATTCTAGTTTCCACTAGAAAGAAAGGACATCTGTGGAAATGTTGGAAATTGGAAAAATAATGCCCTATTAATTAAATAAATTATATAGCTAATTTCTAGGCCTAGAAATAGATCACTCATTAAACATACCAGAAACACTGGGGGGAGAAATAATGTGTTTACAGGAGTAATGTGTATTTACACATTTATAATGAATTGTATGCAGTGTCTCGCAAGTGTAGATCGGGACATTCACAGCCTCTCTGAAAGATTTAGCTCTTACCAATTGCTACAGCAGACTGTTGGAGGAAATATACAGGGAAACGAAAGAGACAGGTTTATGCATAATGAGAAAATTATAATAATTATTTCCTGGAATTTTAAACTCATTGTCACATACAGCATTTAATTTTATTCTTGAAGCAAGAGGTGTGATGGTACACTGGATTAGCAGTACAGTGTGATAAGGAAACATTTGAAATAATAATATACCTTATGATTTCTGCTATCTCAGTACGGCTGTTGAGGATGAAAAGGTTGTTTCTAGTTTCTGCATGTCTTTTGCTACAAGCTGCAATGAGATTTTTAAAGCAGAGTGACCTAAAAATGTAAGTCTGACTAAAATATTGATTAAAATACTAGGAAAGTAGTAGTAAGTAAGACGTAACCAGGCTTTTAGGAAATGTGAATTTTTGTAATAAAGTAATGCAACACTTGCACTGTTGCTGCTGCTGTGGCAATTTAATGTGATCGTCTTTAAAAAAATGTAATATTATAAGAATGATAAGAACTAGCTTGCTAGTTGTGTGACTTCTGTGTGTTTGCTAGTTGTCCGTTATTTGGTGATAGTAGTAGTGAAATAAGCCTCAGATTTAAAATAATGTATATATACACATATGAAATATACAGTGTGTATGTGTGAATTTGTGTGGGAATCAAACACAATCTTTAAAATATATGTGGTAATTATCATGACCAAATATTACCACAAGTTAGCAGTATACACATTTTGTGTGACAGCCCAGAATTTCAGAGTGTGAAGTACAACCTCCGGAGCAAATACTAAGAAAAGAATGAAATAAAAAGGCAATAAAAAACACAGCCAGCTTGTTATAGCTATTTCAGTCAGACAACTAAGCTAGCAAACCCATAGGCCTAGCTAGCTAGTGTTCTCTTTGTTAGCTAACTAGTTAACATTCTTCTACTGTACATGCTTGTAGGGCATATGATTACGCTGCATTCAGCTAAACCTCATAACTCGGAATTTCCAACCTCCGACTAAGAAAACCCAAAGAAAACTTGGAATTGCAACACAAAAAAATCAGGAAGGTCTCTGACGTCAAATCAACATGGCTGCTCACGGTATCAACAATAAACAAAGTAGCACTTCTATGCTTTTAAATAAGTTATACTGTTATCAAGCAACATACAGACATATTAGCTTGTTAAATCTATAACATGGACTATACGATTTGCTGTTTTGAGGAGGCAAATGTACTGTACATCACTCATATCTCTAGCATCAGCTGGCTGGGTTGTTGCTAACCAAAAAAATTTACATGAAGGCGTACTTTTTTTTCCCCCACTTTGTAGCTTGAACACATGGTGGTTGAAAATGACGCAAGTACTGATTTCCTACTTCGGAATTAAGTCAAATGCATTATTATTTCATAATGCTTGGCTAGAATGGTAATTTTGACTACACACACATACACTAGATTAGTATTTTTAAAATTGAACGATTACTCTGTCATGAGGATAAGGAGTAAAATAGCAGTGCATATGTAAGTGCTGCTATACTTCATCAAAGAAAAATCCTAAAGCTAGCTAACATTATAGGATGCCCGCAACCAAAGCTAGCTAGACATATGACCAAACAAAGCTAATTTTAGAAGTTGTTTGAATAGATTCATCAAAGTTATGACTATTCTGAAAGCTTTGATAATTTTTCACACTATCCAAGCTCTACCTGAGAACTTACTTCACCTGTGATATCCTGTGTATATATCAGAAAACAAAGTTAAGCTAGTTAGAAATCATGTTTATAAAAATGCATGTTTTGTAGTTTTTAATATGTCTGTGATTCCATGGCATCCCAGTTGACCTAAGAGTCAATATTAAGATATACATGGCGCAGTTTCATGGCCTAGTCTGGTCTCGATTTCAGAGTGTGGATGCCAGGACTTTTTATGCTAGCGCAGATGTAAAACGAATTGATAAATCATTTGTACACAGGCACCTCAGAGTTACATCCAAGGCCATAAATCTCTGTGCAGAATAGAGCCGAGCCTTTGCTCTATTTTCATTTCACATTCTATCACACTTAAATATCCAGGCCTCTGACGCAGGACCCTCTGGCCTTTCTCTTCATGTGTGCCTGCATAGAAAACAGGAGATCATACGGTTTATGGTTTCTGTCTCTCATTGGCCTGGGCCTAAACAGCACAGACATGATTATTTAATGGCCAACACAAGGTTATATAATTCAGACAACATATGGTAAAATTTTCTTAGTATATTTACTGTGTTTTGTTTAGGAAAAAAAGGCATACTTTAGCCTTATTAGTGGGCGATGGCAGTTGTTTTTATTCTCGCTCTCTCCAGGGCACGGGTGAGGGTGATGACAGGTCCTGGTGGTGGGCCAAAGCACGGCTGGTACTCGGAGTGCCATCACCTAGTCGCCTCCTGCCACCGCCACCAGCCCATATGGGCAGAGAGATTGCTCTCGACTGGCGCTGCCCCAGTCATCCATCACCTCGGCCCGCATGCCCAGCATGCCAGCCCTGGCACCACGCTGACTCCAATCCGTCAGGATTTACTGTGACTGACAGGGAGAGAGGAGATGAGTTCTCAGTTTATCATCTCATAGAAAACAAACATGCGCGCTCAAAAATATCCTCTCACACACCCTGAGATCACCGACACACACACTCCGAGTCAGTGATGTATTTCAATTCTTGCTAGAGGCTTTGATGTTGACTTTTTAATAATAATAATAATAATAATATCACTGCATCGCTTTGGAAAAAATATCCAATGACTTTCCCATTGCATGCTACTTTCCTTCAGAGATGATTAATTCAATTCCATCTTTCTTGGCTGCCGATTGCTTAAATAAGTCCTTCAAGTCTCTTCGGGTGCTCTACGCCTGTGATGAACCCAAGCTGCCTTGTTTTCCACTGTCTACATTAATATTTGTTGAATAACAGATTGAGAAAACAACATATGGCGTAAACATTTTCCACTCAAGGTTGTCGGTACGTCGTCTTGCAGCGTGTTCCGCAGTATTGCTTGCCAAAGTGGTTTTTTTTTTTTCCTTTTTTTTCTCAGCAGTGGATTCTGACTAAGCTTGTACAGAGACGAGAGTAAAAACACGGAAAAAGAAAGACACTCCACCCAACCACACGCTTAGCCCCTTTAGTGGACGAGTGGCCCCTCTCTCCCCCATTTCAGAGAGCTGTCAGTTTGGATCGCTGGTAGTCAGTGAGGCTGAAGCTTCCCCACTGACTGGAGAGGAGTTGTTGGCCAGGCTTTCCTTGTCACTGAGAGTTAAAGCAGTCACTGATCCTAATGCTTACACTGTTGTTGCAGCATTCCGATTTTTAATCGCTGCGTGACTTGTCAGCTCTAATGAGGGCAGTGGGGATAGAATTATCAGCGCGGCGATAACGAGGGTGTCACAAGCTGCCAATTATTTCCTGTTTTCAGTCATTATTTCCAAGACTCTTGTTTTTTCACACCATCTGACCTAATGAGGAGAAATGTCTTCCAATCTGTTCTGGTTGTACAGCACGAATTAGTTCTAGGCCAGGACCAGAAAGACTTCCATGTGACCGGCATTGAAGAGGACGTGATCAGAAGCCGTTCATCGGCTGAATGTTCATTCATCTACAGCAAGGACACGCTCTTTCTGAAGGCGTCGCAGGCAATCACGCTCTTGTGAGGCAATCGTGTTTGAATGGATCACCAAATTCGCTGCTCAAACAATAATGGCAGAGACGTTTCATCAGGCCTCAGAGAAAAAGTGAGCAAAAAGCCATTGTCAGGTGTTGCATTAAAACAGGAGCATTGACACAAGGTCCACTCATGCTTTATTTTTCACACTTCCTGTCTGGTTGATGGTCTTTCAAGGTGTACCTATATCTAGGCGTCATATAGGAATGAGTTGTAGAGCAGGTTAGGGCTCTGCACTGATGATTGGAAGGTTGTGTGTTCTAATCCCAGCACCACCAAGTGGACCCTGGGTGATCCTCACTTGTGCAAAAGATTTATTTTATAATTAAATTTTGACTTTAAAATTCTATCATTGTCAGATATGTTTTCCTACATTGCCCACAATGCTGTTCATCTACCTGCTGATAATGGTGCCATTTGGAATCTCTACCTAAAAAGAGCAATGCGGCAGCACTTTAGTCGTTTACTCTTTCCAGCTTCCAAAGCTTGAACTTTCAGGCTAGTACCACTGTCAGCGTCATCAACCTCACCATCAAGCCTCTGTTTCTACTCTGGATTTTTCATTAATATGTTGTTGAACATCGCTGGAAAATGGTGAATGAAGCCCTCAAAGTCTGCTCAGTTGTAATTTGCTTTGATAAAAATGTCCAGAGAATGAGTAAATGTTCAAGGTTTTATCTCTTCAGACAAGAATCTAGTCTCTAGTATGAGGTCCATGCATCTTCAAAAGTAGTGTTTGAATGAAAGGCTAAGATTTTGGCATACATACTGTACAATTTCACACTTCCTCAGTTTGACTTTACAGGTCTTGTGGTAATGTACAGAGATTTGTCCACAGACAGACCCATGTTTTCCCTGTAGTGCTGGTTCCACTCCTTGTTTATTGGCTAGTTATCTGTCAGATGTTAAGCTCGCCCTTCCCTCTAGACTTCACACCACAAACTTTTTTTTTCCCCCAGCAGGCCTCTCTCTCCGCACTGAGTAATGGCTGAGTTTATCTGAAGTGTGCAGAAATGAGACAGAAAAATAGTCCTGCTCTCGGCTCATTTTTCCCTCTCCACAAGGGCGGATCAGGAAGAGCACAGATGCCATGGATTTTTTAGGAGGGAAATCATCCATCTCTGTGCCTGAGTCTTGGAGTACTCATGTTTTGGCAAATTCTACCCATTTACCTCTCGATGTGCAGAACAATTTTCATGTAGAATACATACAGAATGTCTTGAAAGTGAATCTTTGATGTTGGTTGTAAGGTGTAGTACTTCTCTACACACTCTTTCTCACTGAAAATCAGCTTTCAAACACAAATCAGCGGGTGAGTGATAAATGAGATCATTTCAACGTAACCGCACAAAAATATCATATTGGGTACTTAAAGATGATTTCTGAGCAAAAGACTTAAATCAAATGATTTAATGCAAATGAAGTTGAAATAAAGGTTATAAACACAACACACTAGCAAAACTGCAGTGCTTCAATAAATCAATACATTAATATATGATACATTGATTAATTAATTAACTGATTAAGTCTATTAAGTCTATTATGCCCTGGGGGATGTATGTATGAATGAATGTTTTCATAGATCATTATACATATAGCCTTCATAGAAAAATATTATAATTCATTCTGTTAACAACTTATAAATGTATTATAAAAGGTCTATAAACTATAATGCATTTCAAAAATAATTACAGTAAAGTTTATTATGCCTTGGGAATGCATAATTACATGATATGGATGTATTTATAGGTCATTATACAGTACATATGGCCTTCATAGAAAAATGACTTATAATCCATTCTGTTAATAATTTATTATAATTTATATTCATTATACACTGATCAGCCATAACATTAAAACCACCTGCCAAATATTGTGTAGATCCCCCTTGTGTCGCCAAAGCAGCTCTGATCCATCAAGACATGCACTCCCAGGTGTGCTGTGGTATCTGGCACCAAGACGTTAGCAGCAGAACCTGTAAGTTGCGAGGTGGGGCCTCCATGGATCAGACTTGTTTGTCCAGCACATCCTACAGATGCTCTATCAGATTGTGATTTGGGGAATTTGGAGGCCAAGTCTACATCTTGAACTCTTTGTAATGTTTCTCAAACCAATGCTGAACAATTTTTTGCAGTGTGGCAGGGCGCATTATCCTGCTGAAAGAGGCCACTGCCATTAGGGAATACTGTTATCACAAAGGACTGTATCTGGTCTGCAACAACGTCTAGGTAGGTGGTCAAAGTAACATCCACACGATTGATAGGACCCAAGGTTTCCCAGCAGATCATTACCCAGAGCATCATACTGCCTCCGCCACCTTGCCTTCTTCCCATAGTGCATCCTGGTGCGTTCTCTTCCTCTGGTAAGCGATGCACACACACCCAGGTGTCCAGATAATGTAAAAGATGCTCCCGTTCACATTGTAGGTGCTTTCGGCAGTGGACAGGGTCAGCATGGGCACTCTGACCATTCTGCAGCTACGCAGCCCCATACACAGCAAGCTGTGATGCACTGTGTGTTCTGACACCTTTCTATCATAGCCAGCATTCAGCAGTTTGTGCTTCAGTAGCTCTTCTGTGGGATCTGACCAGATGGGCTAACCTTCACTCCCCACGTGCATCAGTGAGCCTTTGGGCGCCCATGACCCTGTCGCCAGTCCACCGGTTGTCCTTCCTTGGACCACTCTTGGTAGGTACTAACCACTGCATACCGGGAACACCCCACAAGACCCACTATTTTAGAGATGCTCTGACATAATCGTCTAGCCATCACAATTTGGGCCTTGTCAAAGTATATCAGATCCTTATGCTTGCCCATTTTTCCTGCTACCAACACATCAACTTCGAGAACTGACTGTTCACTTGCTGTCTAATATATCCCACCCCTTGCCATTGTAACGAGATAATCAATGTTATTCACTTCACCTGTCAGTGGCTTTAACCTTATGGCTGATCGATGTAAAATTGGCTAAAAGCTGTAATGATGTTAATAAAAAAGTTAAAACAACGTATATAACATAAGGTATGCATTATAGCATACCAAAAAAGTCTGTGCATGATTAAACATAACATGCTATGCAAAGTGGGGTTGACCTTGTTTATAATGTGTTTTATATTGTGTTACAAACTCTACTTATAAAGCATTATATTAAGAATTCATTGGTAAAAGATGTAATTTAAAATTTAAAAATGCCTATTCATAAATAATTAGAACAGTGTGTATACTGGCTTATGGATGCATTACAAAATGTTATGAATGTGTTACAGATATGGCTGGTAACACTTTCTATGAAGGTCAGATTTAGCATTCAAAACATTCATTCATTTCATATTATATTGCATTCAAAAGGCAGTATACATATTGTTACACTTATTTATGAAAATGTGTTATACTTTATAGCTATCTTTATTATGCATTATGAATTGTTAACATGATGCAATATAAGTAGTGTTCCTAACACATTATAACAAAAAGCTCCACTTTGCATAGAGCATTATGAGAATATATAATGGTAATATAATGTGTTATAAGCACTACTTCTAAGGCATTCTTTTAACAGGTGATAAATGTATTATAAACAATGCTACAAACTGTAATACCTTTTCATAATTTGTAATACCTTATGAAAATAATCATAAGTTATTATACATATGACCTTCACAGAAAGTGTTATTTAATGACTTTAGCACAAAGTAAATACAGGGAAACAACCGTGGTAGAAGAATACAAAGACATTCAGGGGAATGAAGGCTTATAGAGCAGAGACAGAAAGGTGAAAGGTCAGATAGAGGCGTCAGAGTTTAGCTGTCTGCGGTCTCTCTTTGTGTTTAATAAACGAAATTCATTAAAGGAGGTGTGGGAGAGCCCCTGTTGGCAGCCGATCACTCTCTCTCTCTCTCTCTCTCTCTCTCTCTCTCTCTCTCTCTCTCTCTCCCTCTCCTGCCTTTGTGCGATCAGAAGAGCCATGGTGATTCCTTGCTCGGCTCCCAAAGCTACAGGGGGAATTTCTCTCAGAAGCTGCCCCTTCGGCTCCGTTCCTCGCCTGCATTTCCGAAAGCTTTTCATTTGTATCCCCTAGAAACCGCTCTGCATTCTTTATACTCTCCTTCAAAAAAAGGAGAGAGAGAAGGAATGGAAAGGGGGGAGAAAGAGCCCTTACACGTTTGGCTATGCCCTTTGATCACTCGTTTATCTTTAAAACAGATGGTTGTCCACTGTGCTGTTTATGTCAACACATGCCCGATTGAAAGAGCCGTTCCGTGCCTGCGCAATGCCTCTCTTGAAACCAATGAATCGCAAATCATAGGAAATAAAGGGGTGAGCTTGGATATGCTAACAAAGCACTTTGCTCCTCGAGAGCCCCTGGGCTGTTATTTTGAAGCATAATATCCATGTCTGCAACCTGGTTCTTTACATAATTTTCCTAAAACATTATACGCACCTCGCAAAAGAATACAGTGAAGATTATCTGCTAATCTGATTATTGTTCAATTACGAAGGCTCACTGGTCTACAAATCCCCGGAGATTCAGCGTTTTCACGCTTACAGTCTTTGAAAATGATCTAATTTTGATAGTGGCTGGCAGCTATTGAATGGCATGAGGGAGTGGATTCTGCATTGCATATGTGATGAAGGGAGTAATTCTGATTTAATAATATATATATATATATATATACAGTATATATATAACCCTTCTGGGGAGTAAAGTGGCCAATGGGAGGGTGTGGGGTTAAATTAAGAGGCATGTATAATCTCTCAATCCATATTTATCTATGGAGAGAAATGTTTTTGCTAGAAATATACTGTACATTAAAAGCTTGAAAGTGATGTGCAAATGGGATGTTCTTTATTATTTATATTTATACCGCAGTGTGGTTGAATTCTCAAATCAGAAGGTGCAGATGAATTTTCAGACAGTAGTTCTTGCTGTAACATAAATGTCAGGTTTATATTAATGCGCTCGTTCTAATTCATTGCTGTTTCTATAGTAACAGCTCATACACAGAGTTGCATGGTAGATGCTCCACAAAATTTAAGCCTAATAGTAAAAAGATTAAAAAAATAAAAGAAAAAATTATAATCACTGATATGGTGAAGTTTGCTGTTAGGAGACTGTAAGAGTAGCATTTATGGAAGGAGTCTCCAGTGTCAGTGCTTTGTAACGGTTAGTAAGTTTTCTGCCATGGAGAAGTCTTCAGGACTTTGGAGTTTTGAGCTTTCTCAGTAACATGACAAGAGCTTTGTCTGAGAGAGTGATAACAGGAACTAACTTGTTCACAACATTAAATGTAACTATTAACGGTTAAAAAGCATGACATGTCATTCGTTAATACATTAAAATTGTAACTATTAGCCAATCACTGTGGTATAAGAGGAATAAACATGGTGGGATGAGCCAGGCTTTATCATACCAACCCCAGCATTGATTATTTTCCTATAATAGCACAACCCATTGTGTGTTATTCCTTACTTATCCCTCAGGACCATATTAAGATTATTTTTTTAGCATAAATTAATTTCACTCCTGAAGCACTAGCACATGACTCTCACCTTTTTTGATGCAATCAATAAACACTAGAATATTTTTCGAGGAGTTTTAGTACACTACATGTTTTTAACATGTTGTCTTGATTGACATTACAGCCCTGTCAAGGACATCTCTCCACACCGTGTTCTTTGGTTGCTGTGGCGGAGGTGTAGGCAATTTAAGCCTCATCATATCTGCTGGGGGTGCGTTGCTTTCTGTTAAGTGGCTTTGCAAAAGCTGACGCCTGCCAGCCTCGTCAAGGTTGTTGTCGCCGATGACTCTTTAAGCGGTGACAGGACGTGTCGGAGATGAAAGTTCCACGCAAAAGAGTGACAGGGGTAAGAAGAATTACGGCGGGATCGACTTCGACAAATGAGTTTTTAAAATGTTGCTTACACGAGAACATGCAGGAATATTACCTAATCAGTCAAATCCTCGC
The DNA here is from genome assembly GCF_027358585.1 of Pangasianodon hypophthalmus. Lineage (NCBI taxonomy): Eukaryota > Metazoa > Chordata > Actinopteri > Siluriformes > Pangasiidae > Pangasianodon > Pangasianodon hypophthalmus. The sequence goes on along the minus strand of NC_069710.1, from coordinate 29,868,210 downwards.
AAGCTGACACCTCTACTGAAGGCCTGACGCTCCTCTCAGTCCTCCGGGAGTAGCAGATAGAGAGAAAGAACGAGAAAAAAGACAGAAAGAAATGGAACACTAAGGTCTTTCTGATGGTCTGTGACAATTTTCAGCCACGTTAGCAGACGCACAATCCTGTCCGTGAAAAGATATTCTCTTTTCAGTTAACATTGCGACATTATTTTTGCATTTTGTAACAATACATGTGCGGTGGCCTGGGAAAACCCTTCACATGGTGAAATGTAGACATTTTACTATATATATTGTAGTTCTGAAAACTACATAATTTGCTGAATTGAAATATATTTCTCTTTTGCATGTAATGTTACAGGTTTTGCAAGTAAGATTACTGATTACAAAGAAAATTGCCTTTAAAGATTGCATTCTGACTGCAGCGTAGAAGCATCACTGACATTTTGACAGCCATTATCTAATAGTCTAACTGATGAAACTTAAGATTTAACTATCCAACAACACACAAACTCGTTATTATTAGGTTCTGTCTTGCATTGGTGTTTGCACAGAATTATGTCTTGTATGTTCTAATGTATTTTAATATTGATAGATATTTCACAATTTCACAATTTTAGGTAAAATATCTTTTTTTTTTTTTTTTTTAGGAACAACTTTCGATTTTAAAATGTGAAACTGATCATGTGTTTTATGTCTAGAGAATACCTTCAGAAAAACAAATCTTACTGAAAAGCATATATGTGGTCTTAATAGGCTCAAAATGTCTTTCTCTGCTGTTAGATATTTCATAAGAAGAAGTGATTGCTTCGTAAGATAGAACTTATAAAGCCAAACAGTACTTCATCTGAATGTATCCGTGTTCAAAAATGTACTTTCTAATTGTCTCAGAATTTCAGTGATGTCATTTTGATATAATCATTTGGTCTTGTTCGGTTGTAAATGTCAAAATTTTGACAAAGGTTTTTCTAGTTGAAAGGTCTCTAAATGTCTGAAAGGTCTCTAAATGTCTCTCAACCCAAATAGATCCTTATAATACTAATATCACAAACGCGATCAAATCCTGAATTCCTCGACTTAGCTACAGAGGTTTTAGACATTGTTATGCAGTCTGACTGTTTTTACCACCACATTTGTTAAACTGGCTCCTTACACAACATGATCTTTGCAGGACGAATGCCTAGGCAAGATTACAAAGTAAATAAAAAACATGTTCTTTTGGTTTAATATAGCAGTGGTTTTATAGCAGATTTTTGGTTTCTTAATGTTGAGGTGCCAATATATGTTTTATATACATACATACATACAAATTTGGCCAAAACCCAATTTGTTCATCTTTTTTTGGCTGCTTGCCAGAAAAATATCCAGTGGGTTTTCCCAGATCACCACACATATGTGTGATTTTATTCTAATATTAGCTGAAGCTGGTTATCTGAGATTAGCAGCTTTACCTCACTAAGGCCTCTATCAGCACAAATTCTAATTCAACTAGATTAGAAAAGAAATCCTATTTGGCTTTTAACATTCATTTCCAAATCCACACTGTGCAGGACAAGCACAGCTTTCTGTTTGTGTGTTCTTTATTGCCAGAAACTATTAATGCCTCAGGTATTCAGACCCCGTGCCACTAGGAAATAGCTAATACAAGATCTGATGGTGTTAACCCACTTCGACTTAGGCACATCTCAGCCTTTTACAGCTGCTTTTGAGCATACAATAGCAAGCGAAGAGAAGAGAGGATGAAGAGTTACCTCTTGAACTGTGTAATTTGCATCATGGATCCCACTTCAGTCCTGCCTTTTTTGTGGCTGCTGAAATGTTGAAGGACTCTTAAAGTAAGACCTTAAAGAAATAAGCACACGTGGGCGTTCACGGCCCGGCAGATCACACCTTCAGCTCGAAAGGCTGTACCTGAAAATCAGTCATCTAAAGAAATGATGAAGGGTTTTCGTTGATGCAGGTGACAAACACAGACCGCTGATTTCATCACCAGTTTGATTGGACGTCTCTGCATCTTGAAGTCAGTCTGCGCTGTTAAGTTTTTCTGAAGTTGAAAAATGAAGCCTTGTGCTGCTAAAGCACTGACAGTAAATAATCAAATCATCAATTTTTTATTTGATTTCGAGGGACGTTCTGATTCTGTGCATACCAATTTGCTTGTGCTGATAGTCATTTCTGAACAAATGTTTGACGGGCTTGATTAAAACATCTTATTGCATTTTTTTCCCACCCGGATGGGGTCCTCTCACGGCTGTTAAATATATAATTCCTTCTGTAATCAAATTTCCACTTGTCACATAATGACAGGTAATCAAGTGGAGCCTTTTGCATTTTAGATGGTCAGACAGACCTATCTAACTATATTAAACTATGCATAAAACATTCATGATATTAATGATGTTTCGATTTAAAAAAAAAAAAAAACAGCTCTCCTACAAATGATGTGGAACACCTACTGTTTATTTGTTTTTGGCGAGCTATAGATTGTTGCCTGGAGCGTTAAATAATTATGATTAGGGAGGGGTGGTGTGTAGAGGGGAGGAGAAAAAAAATGTGTTAGCATTAAGATCAGATAAATTAATTTGTAATGAAATGCGCTAGTTTTGCTCGACAGCTGGCGAGACCCATTGAAATAGAAAAAGGCCTTATGACGGCAGACAAAGGAGACCATCATCCACAGCATAGATGGCGTTCACTCTCAGAGAGACAGCGCAGAGCGTGCAACTGACATGTCAACAAAAACCCACACTCGCCACACAGCCTGGATCAATTACCGCTGATCACAAAGCCAAGAGCATGTGTTTGGGATGAAAATTGTGTTCCTAGATATCTGTGCACACCTGACTGCTCCCACTGTCTAACTCGGCAATAGTGCTAATTGCAGTCTCATAATTGTGGTGAATTGCCTGGAAATAACCGAACAAAAACTTTTATAGCAGAATGCACATGACATCCATGCACAAAAACAAAATCATTATGTATCTGTTGCTCCTGCTAAATCTCTGCACATTGTAGACTCAATCCATTTTATTCTCACTCTGTTTATTGCATGGATATTGGCAGTAAAATATTATAAATTATCTCTGAACTAAAAATTTGTTAACTTCTTCTAGATGACTGATTCCAATTATGAATTTTTTTTTTTTAATATAAAAAATGTAATTTCAAACTGATTTGAGCAGTGTTGTTTATCAGTTCAATTTGTGATCATGTCCAATATGCTAATTTTTAGCTGATCACGTGACACCTGGAAGCTTCTAGCAACAGAACAGGATCTACTTGCTAAGCTAATCAGCTGGCTCATTTAGCCAAAGTAAGTGATAAGCAGAATCATGTTTGTTATTTTATATTCTTCCAGGATTGGTGGCTGTTTAATAAATCAGGGACAATATTACTATCTAACTCACCTGAACTCTACCTCGCCTGCTTCCTGTTTCTGGTTAATCACTCAAAGTATTTAAAGACCGATTGGGCATCCTGTTCTGAAGTTTTGCCTTTTCATTGCAGATTCACTCTTCACCTTGTTCGATCCTTTGAACTGCACATCGTATCCACTTTAAATGATTCATGTCTCTGAGTTTATGACAATTTGAAAGAATGAAACCCAATTCACACTGAGCTGTGGTAGACACAAGCTACTTTGCTAACAGTTATTCTCTGCCTCACACCTTACCTTACCTACAGAATATGATATCTTTTGCACACTTTTCTGGCCACAAGCTTCAGGATCTTGAAGGCTGATCAGTAAAGTCTGAGATAGTGTAACCCCCACTTACATTGACCTGTGACAAACACAAGCTATTTTGCTAACAGTTTAATAAGCTTTAGCCTTGGATGCTTTGCCTACTTAATATGATATGTGCACTTTTCTGGCCACAAGATTCAGGATCTCGAAGGATGAAATCTGGCTTCCATCAGGTAAAACAAACTTTTGAACATTTTGACAAAGGAGCTTATCAGAGTAATATAGATACAGTCACTAGACTGAAAAAAAGTTCTCAAAATCCCAATTTCAAAAGTTATTATTTTTGTGTGAAGCACTTAGTTGAAAATGAGAACCTTACATATTGGCTGAAAGACTATGGGAAAAGATATGTGGTTGGTCATCTGACATGTCAGTCAAAATGAAAGCCCTTGGTTCTTGGCTATGACAAACCATACCAGACTCTATAGACATTTAGTTGATTAGCTAAAGTTACCTAATGTTTGCGATTAACAAATCATGGCTGTAGTATATTTACTGGGTAGATATAGACAGCTTTATCTGTTGTTACATAATTAGCTTATAAAAAGAAAACTCTGTACTTAGATACTGAGATAAATGAGTTAGTTATCTAGCTAGCAAGCTATTTGGAACAACAGGAGATTCCAAATTGCATAGTTATACTTATTCATAGATCCTGACATTTCAATGAGGATAGAAATAGTTTCCTCGGCAATAAATAGTGCAGCATACACAGATTATTTGGTTGAATTCATAGATATAATGATTTAAAGTCACATCTATCTGCAACCTATAATGAGTAAAAAGCTTTTTTGGCACAAGTTGTTGAAGGAAATCAGTGTGTTATTGTAGCTAATGTGTGATATCCCTTATTCCCAGTCCTCCCTAGTAGCCCATCCCAATTCTGTCTGCGTCCAAGGTGTAGCCATGTCCTCCCTGTTTAGCCATTAGGTCAGGGGTTTCAGTATTCAGCTGCTCTGACGAGGCAGCCCTTCGTGCTCCGTGCCCGAGAGAAAAAACCTTCACTCCAGCTCAGCATCAAACCGTAACCTTTCTCGACTTAAATTACACTGAGGAAGTTTGGTGCATGCTGTGGCACTGTCTCTTCAGCTCATCCCTCCAGTGGCGCTGATGGGAAGTCCACATGTGTGCCCAATCTCCTGCCGTCCGGCCAACACACATCGCACGCTACGCAGCACTGACGTCCCTGAGCATGCACGCATCCATGCACACACACACACACACACACACACACACACAGTGAATTATGTGACTGGATAAAATTTGTTGTTGATTCGGTTTTGCACTCTGGATTTAATTTGAAATTAAACAATGACAATATGACAAACCATATAGTGGAATGGACCACGGTCAGTGGAAGGTTTCTGTTGACAAAAGTTCTGGTACTTTTGTGAAAGGCAGTGGAGAAAGGCTTTCATCTTCATTACAGTTCACAACCATGCCACTGTTCACTATGGGAAAAAGTGCACATGTTAACTATGAACCTCTGGTACTGGAACTTGAGCCTTTGGTAATGGACCACAATCTATTGTGCCAAATGTTTTGGTATTTTGTGTAGTGGAAAAAGGCCTTCATCTTCATTACAGTGCAGAACCATGCCATTGTTCACAATGGGAAAAGTGCACAGGTTATCATTGTTCCATTGTCCATTTTTTTGTGTGTTTGGGTGTATGGTATTGTACTTTATGTGTTGTGTGATGTCGTACACATAACCCCACCCACAGCTAACAACAAAAAACACTGATAGTGCAAAATGAGCCTTTGCTACTGGACCATGATCAGTTCTGGTACTTTGTTCAGTGGAAAAAGGCCCATATACTGTATATAACAAAGACTGGCATAAATACACCAGCCTGACCTCAGAGGGTTCATTACAAGACCACAAACCACTGCTAAGCTTGAAGAAAAGAGAGGACTGGTTACAGGCCAGGCTAAAAGTACACAACAACAACAAAAAAAAAATAACATGCTCTGCAGCAAGGACTAATGGATTAACTTGTACCTGAGTGATGGACTGAGGAAAGTGCAGAAGAAAAAAGAACTGCTTAGGGCCAAGTGGAACATTCTCGACTGGCCAAGTCAATCATTCAGCCCGAATCCCACTGAGCTGCATTTCACTTACTGAAGACAAGACTGAAGCAAAAAGTCCCGGAAAGAAAAAGCAGGATGTGGAAATGGCTGTATTATAGGCCATGGCTATAGAAGATACACAGAGTTTGGTAATGTCTGTGAGGCTCATACTTTAGGAAATCCAGTGCTAAATACAGTATATCGAGTTCCTCATTAGCATACCAGTATTCCTGATGTTGTATTTATAACACAGTGCTGTTGAATTGTTCAGATGGTGTAGATTAATTTTCTATAACACCAGCTCAGACAGTATGCTGACTGCAATCACAGGTTTATATTAATGCACTCGTTCTAATACATTATCTTTTCTATAGTAACAACTCATTCACAGGGGTTTGTACTGAGGACAGAAGAGAGAGAAAGAAGAGAGGCTGGTGAGGAAACAACTATTTATAGCTGCAATGCCATAAGTGATAACAGGAAATAATTTGTTTTTTGGACATTCAACAGCATTAAATGTAACTATAACAGTTAAAAGTATGACATGTACTTCAATAATAAATTAAATATTGTAATCATTGGCGAATTGCTGTGGTATAAGAGGAATAAAACACTTTGTGACATGCTGTTATTGGAGCATATCTTAACTTTGAGGTAGTCACATCACACCAACCCATTACTGATTACTTTTTCATAACAGCACAACCCAAAGTGTTTTCTTTCTTTACTTCTTTGTTCTTGTGTAGTGTGTAACATGACAGACTTGGATTAATTGGTCTTGTTACTCTTGATTACCTGAACTAGAGTAACTCAATATCTAGTGGCATGAATAGGACAATCTAATATACACATCCTTGGGTTAAAGCTGACTAATTTCAAATATGAAACAACCAAAAATTGTGTTCTCTTGTGCGATTCTAGCATAAATGTAAAGTGCATCCCAAAGGTAGCAAATTGGAAATACCTACTAAAGGTTAATAAGACGTAGTAGAAAGAAAATACTTATTATATAACCACATCTTTATTCCATCATGCCATGGATGACCTTTTTAGGATGTGCAACAACCTGAGATTTGGGGTGTGTGTTTGTGTGTGTGTGTGTGTGTGTGTGTGTGTGTGCGTAGCAGAAATGAGTGTGATTGCGGTTTGAACCCTCAGCCTGATTAACCTCAGTGAAATGCAATGACAGTTTATCTTTGTTATTTAATTGATACTTCACATGAATAATGTCAGACTATGCATTATCTGGGTACTTACTTCTTCCTCTGTGTGGAATCTACCCATTATATTTTCCTTGTCCATTTTTTAACAGTCAAATAATGTCATATATAATGATATATGCTACAGTTGGGTCACATAACAGTTCTTTGTTTCCTGAATGCAATTGTAGAAATGTCTGCACAACCACAGGAAAGCCAAAGGGACCTTTTCATTCACTGGAAGGATTAGTGGTCAAAGCCACAGTAATGAATCATGTTTTCTTTTTTTTTTAAATGTATGTGTGTGTGTGTTTGTGAATGAGTGCTATATGTGTAGCCCTTAGTGATCAAATCGCATTGATCCACTGCTCCATGATGGTTTGTCTCCCATTTGTGCCCTTTGCCATAATGGGACCCAGCCTTATTTTGATGATGAATTAGATTTCCTAGTTACTCTGGTAACCGTGCAGCCTGCCAATCACATGCAATCAGCGTTTTCTTTTTGCTCTCTCGTGCACTCATTGCTGGAGATTAGGACCCTCTCAGCAGGGGGTCACGGGGCACTCAGTGCAAGCCAAGGAGCCCTGAGGAAGTTTAGCCTGTGCTGTTTGGAAACTTCTCCACGCGCGACCCGTCACTTCTTCTAACGACTTGTTAAACACAGCTGAGGAACGCAGAGGTACTGAGAAAGCCAGCTGTCTACTCAGCTAACACATCAGTATGAAGCTTTTCTAACTCTGTGTGTTTGCTTTGGCATGTTAGAACCTGAGGTCATGGAGGAACATTTATTTATTTATTTATTTATTTATTTATTTATTTATTGATTGATTGATTGTTGTAATCGGATTCAAATTGGCTAGTATAGTGTGCCGATTTAAGTCTTCATATTTTTTAATAATAAATGGGAACAATTACATAAAGTTGCATGGAATTTAATTAGGGTAGTCCCTTTCTCTTAAATCACACCTCAAACACATTTTTTTTTAATTTTGAAAATTGGGAAATGAGATAATCTCCAAAGTCAGACATAATTAATTAACTCCATTGTACTGGCATATAGTTAATGGCCCTAATTCAGCATCGGTTGTATATTTTCCTCTGCATCTAAAAAAAAAAGAAACCATTCAGCGTCGTTTCCTTTTGCATACCAAAAGTCATTCAAACGAGGGACCTTAAACCAGGACCAATGCAATATTCATGCCATTTTAATTACAATGTTAAACCATTATTTGTTTCAACACCTGGTTAAGCCATTCAGACTTGTTTAAATCCCCCCTTTTCTATCCCAGGTGTGTAGGAAAGGCTCAAAGGGGTGAATAGGTCTGCCACAACAGGAACATAATCAAGTCTGCGAGCTCGCCGCTGAATGAGCCTGTGGGATGAGATCAGATGGAACACACTCCAGTGCTTAGAGACAGAGTGTGAGGTGGATTATGCTGAAAAGAGGATTTAGTCAAGGATGTGCCCTCAACTTTTTTTCCCCTCTCTTCTCATTCTCCTTTTTTTCCCCTTAGTGGTAAGCATGATGAATAGCACCTTTTCTGGAGCAGTATTAAGAAACTTGAATGTTAGCTTAAAAGCTGCAGCCTTTGTTGTGCATTTCTCTGCATATATCTGCGTCGAGGCTGAGGTGATTGGAGCCAAGAGGCCATGCTGTTCGGCCATTGCAGTTTAGATGGATCTGGCTCTAAAAAAACCTCTCCAAATAGCTCCTATTCTTCCCCTCAGCCTCACCTTCTTTGAAGCCGTGGTTGTACCTTTGTAATTTACGGTGTCATTAGCAGGGCCACAATGAAGAACTTGACCCCTGTGGAGATTTTGTTTGGACCAAAGCTAGCTTACCTGGTTAAGGTGTTTTGTCAGAGGATCATCCCCTTATGAAAAGGAGGCATCAACTGAAAGAGACAAGAATTAGGTCTTGCTAATCGAAATAGAAATGTAACGAGAAAACACATCAGTGTCTTTAATACGCCCATTCACATCCTGCTTTTTTTTCCCTTTATTAGTCGACAGCTTTTTCTGAGGACCTTATGCTCTTTGTATGTCTCACCCAGCCCCCGTTCTCACACATTAAATGCAAGGCCCATACAAAATTCAACTTAACAAATTAACGTCCGCTAATAACCCTTCACCAGCTTCTTGGAAATGGATTAAGGCCTTCTTAGCACTTTCTTCCAGCAAAATTTAATTAAGACTTAGATTGGGTTTTGAAGATGTCTGGGCAGATTCACACTACATGCACTGATCGTGCTCAATTTTCGACCAAAATAAGTTAATCGGCTTGTCTAATAATTAGCCTATCTACTCTTAAGTGATTCCCAATTATGTCTCATCTCTGTGTAATTCAATTTAATAAGAAAATTCTGGCTTCTAGTCTTGGTGGAACTGTTTGCCCATGTTTAAACAGTTACATTGTGTTTCTTCTTCCTTTTTTTGAAGGAATTTAAGCCTACTTTCATTACAATTCACATTACCAGGTTGAAGTGATACAAATCCATTTTTCTGACCCAGATCTGTTTTTTTTTTTTTTCTCAGGGCTCAAAAATCTGATCTTTTCAAATCAGAGCTGAGACACTTTCATATGTGGTCCTAGACTGGACATATCTGATATTTGGCCTTGTTACATGAATAAGAACTGTTAGATCAGAATTCATGTGGCTTTTTCCCAATGCACTTTAATGCACATCATTGTCCTCTTCATCGTCCAATATCAGCAGCATGGCAAAACAACGACGGAGGACAGCAACAGCAGTGACTATTAGATACTATTGGAAATTGGAGATTTACTTGATATTTGGAGAAATGATTCAAGCAAAACTGTAATGTGCAGTGATGAGGAAAGGAGCAAGATGCAAGCACGTGAACTTAGCATGTGTTTTATTTAGGGCAATCCAAAAATCATAGTCATTAAGGTAGAGTCCATAGAGTAGGTCAGTGAACAGGCAGGCAGAAACAGATCCTTATTCATAAAACAAAAGAAGAGCAGAGTCAAAAACAGGAAACACAGGGACCATGGAACTCAGGAACAAGGAAACACGGCTCAGATCTTAAAGCATGATAAGACTTCGCATTGAGACAATGAAACATCAGGGCTTAAATACACAAACTAATCAGGAATGAACTGAAAACAGGTGAGAATGATCAAGGGACATAGCAATCACAGGCAGGGGCAGAGACAATACTCAAAATCAAAACAAAATGCACATGGCTGGGAGCTGCGAGATGTGCTGAGATGGGGAGTTCGTAACAAAAACTCAAAAGAACCTACTAAAACTGAGCAGTGTTCAAAACAACTGCCCATGTGATCGATGTGCACATAATTGGTGTTCAAATTAAAGACAGATATGGGTCATTTTTGGTTTCAAATATGGACCATCAAGATAAACAAAGATAAAAAATAGTTGCCTTTTGGCACTAATAAAACAAAAAGGTAAAGTCTTCTTAAACAAAGAAGTGATTATGAAGCCTGTGTGAAAAGAGACAGTTGATTACTTTTATAATCTTCGTAACAGTTCTCCCAGAAAAAAAAAAGCTCACGCGGTTTGGCATCTTCAGTTAACCAGCCCTGCGTCTATGGAATGTAGGAGTTTACAGTACCTTTGCCTTTTTCTAACTCATTTAAAGGCATGGGGGAGGAGAAACAGCTAACCCAGTGTTAATTTACTTAAAGCAGCAGGGGAAACCAGGCTGGACACTGACCATTACACAGCAGGAATGAGGTGTCCAGCTGACTGTCCTTTTAATCGACAGCAGCAGGCTTAAGGAATTTAACAGCATGGGTTTTTTACCGCAGTTTTAAAACAAATAATGTTTATGGAAGATTTACGAGGCAGTGAGATTGTTGAGGCTTTTCTCCCCTTTGCTTCATTTAATTAGTGCCTCTGAATGCCCGCCTTAAGGAGGCACCCTAACCGGTTGGAGGTGTCATCTTGATTATTTTAGTGGACGTTTTCCCGAACATCTCCCACACGTGAATATTTCTACCGTGCTCTCGTGTACCCATGGCCCATGGTTAACCATGTTAAAGCAGCAGGGTTGATGTAATATTCCCCTCACCTGGCAATGTGCTCCACCCTGCGCCAGGGTTAAAGTGAATCACAGATCCGCAGGGTTGCCTCTGGATTAGATATGAAATCCAAATGCATTGCAATGTGGTACAAATCAAATCAGGAGACAGGAAGAGGACGTGTGTAGGATCGTTGTCCTTGCAAAGGTCACATAGCACTCCATCATGTGTAAATAGTGTGGCTTTGCGCTCTCAGTCCTCACACTCCACATCCAGCAAATAACATAGGACATATCGCATGCTTCATTCACCCTGTGGTTAACACAGGCCAAGGAAAATAACGGTTTACCATCGGATACAAAACCCAGTGCAGCTGGTTTTATAGTGCCTGACTTTTGCTTTCGCAGACAAAAATTACACATCGTTAAAGATTTCTTTGGTCATGAGTTGAGATTCAGCTGATATTGTGATTGTTACCATTGCTATGATGCTTATCTAAAAGCCACCGATAGGACAGCATAGGATTACACAAACTTACTATACAGCTACAAATACGCTAGTGGTGATGGGAAAATGTAAACAAAACATGCTAATGGACAGTAAAAATACCCTTATTACCCCAAGCCTACTTAAAGAATGTTTTTTATTTTCACTTTGAAGAATCGTTCTGTTTATGTGATTATGCATTTTCTGCATGATCCTGGATCACGTTGATTGATGAGCAGAACATAGTAATCTTCTGACATGGAGAACACGTTATCACACAGTCTGTTATAGAAATTTATTGAGATCATCTTAAACAAGCACTAGCTCAGTGGTCAAGGCTTTAGGCTACTGGGCTACTGATTGAAAGGTCATTAGTTCAAAGCCCAGCACTACCAAGCTGCCACTCTTGGGCCTTTGAGCAAGATCCTTAACCCTCAGTTACAGTATATCCAGTCTCAACTTTAAGTCCCTTTGGATAATAACATCAGCCAAATGAGGTAAATATAGCTAATAATCTTTAAAGGTCACTGTAATCACACAGTCTAAACCCAATTTAAGAAAGGCCTGGTCCAAGAGTCAAAAAAGGCTTGAGTCTGGTTTGGCACTGTTCCTGCTCTTCTCTCTCCATGCCAGGCTCTCCACATCTTGTGCCCATTCCTGAGAAACCGCTGCTGACCTAGCTTTCCAAAATTGGTCCTGATACTCCTAGTCTGTCTGCGTTTGCCCTGAGGCTAGCAGTCCCCCGCTCGGCCACTGATCCCCCTGCTCTGAGCTTAAAGCCTACTGAACCATGACACACACACACGGTATCACAGTGGCAAACACACAACTCGGATTGACAGGTCACAGACCGAGCGTGCTTTGGCCACCAGTCAGCTAGCATCAGTCTCCACTGGTTGTGGGACAACTGGTGGCATGAATAAGACAAGGCGCACATTGGCCGTCCAGCCCATGAGCTGAGAGCAGAGATCCAGTGCAGGGCAGTTATTCCGATTAAAGGATCTTGGCCTTATTTTGTCAAAGGCTAAATATGCCCGTGTTTATATATGCCAAACCATAGAGCATCAACATTATTTGCACGCATGTGGATGGGGCCTCAGTTCTCACTATACAGTATGCTGCACAATAACAGCACCCTTAAAGTGTGAGTAAAATAAGCATCACCTGTTTATTAGATTAAAAGCTTCAGTCACTTTGTACGCTCATAGATATGTCCTGTCACACAGGATCCGGCAATAAATATGAATTGTAGACTCATGTGTAAATGTTGGCATTTCTACTTCTGTTTCATTTCTCAGTGTTTTCCAGTGTTTCCAAGGGCAACGTGGCAGTGTTCATACTTAATTAAATTCTGGTTTAGGCCACACCCACTTTGGATTTAAATCTGATTTGGAGCACTAAACAGACACAGATACACATAGTGTCACTGTGTTACACCACTATGTGCCAAGTAGAGTGGCTGAGAGAAAAAGAGGGTCCCAAGGCTCCCATTAAAGCGCACTGGGGAGTCCTAAGTGTCACCCATGAAATCAAGATGTTAGGGTGTGACAAACAGGGAAGAGACTGCAAGTAATTCTCATTATTGTTAACTGCTCGTCGGGCCGAGCCCGGCTGGTTATCTACATACGGGGGCCAAAAGGGCCAAACAACCATATGCCGCTCATTGACACATGCCCACTGAACTGGATGTTCACTCGCCTTTTCCTGCTTTTTTTATACATAACAAAGTGTTTGAACATATTCTTTGATTGGCAATTAGACCACTTTTCAACTGCAGAACACGAGGAGAAAAGATCCTCATGCATAATGGATGAGTTTAAGACTATTCCCCCCACACATCTCGCGACCTCATTTGCCACAACCGGTGCCCTTGCTAGTTTTCTCATTTGAATAATTACTGAGCACATAAAACATTAGCACGGATGTAGATTTTGATATTGTAAGCCTTGCTCGATTAGGTCCTGCTGCAGGTCACGAAACAATGTGTCAGCAATTAATGGAGAGGAATTCATGTCTGTATTCCCTCGCGCCGTCTTAATCACATGCATGCATGCGCTGGCCTCTTAGGAGACACCGGATCTGGACGAGCTTCTCACTGGCAGCCTGCTTGATGGCCATAATGGCTTAATGTCGGGATTTGACAGTGATATCCGGGAGAAGCACTGCAGCGTGGCCCAGAAACTCACACTGTCACCGGTGATATCAGAGACTTTGCCCATGCAGAATAAACTGGTGTTTACAGATGTGCTTACCAGCCAATCCCCCAAAACATACACACACACACACACACATAATACACACCATCCCCCTGGCTGGGACGCTAATCATGTATGCACATCATACTCACACTGTAGCTAATACTGCTGCTAATTCTGCTGTTAATGCTACAGATCATTCTATAGCTAATTTTGTAGGTAATTCTAATGCTAATTTTGCTGCTAATTTGCAGTTTTTGCTGATAATTCTATGACTAATTATGCTGCTACTTCTGTAACAAATTCTGCAGCTAATTATTTTAGGGCTAATTCTGAAGTAAATTCTGCAGATAATTTTGCTCCTAAGTCTGCTGCTAGTTCTACTGCTAATTTTGCAGCCAATTCCACTGCTAAGTCTGTTGCTAATTTTGTTCTAATTCTATTGACAATTCTGCAGTTAATTCTGTTGATTCTTTGTCAGCTAATTCTGCAGCTAGTTCTACATCAAATTTTGCAGCCAATTTTTCTACTAATTTTGCTAATTCTGAAGCTTGTATTGCTCCTAACACTGCTGCTAAATCTGTAGCTAAGTCTGCTACTAATTCTGCTGTTATTGTTGCAGATAATTATGCTGCTAATTTTCTTGCCAATCCTACTGCTAATTTTGTAGTTAGTTCTGCTGGCTATTTGAAACCATTGTTTATGAGGTTGATACACCAGTGTTCCAGAGAGAAAAAAATTTGAGTAAAAAAAAAGTATTCTGTTTGCTTGTGTAAATTGAAAGAACATGGACACTGTCAGCTGTCAGCGACACTGTTTTGTAAATTCATAAATTCAGCTAGACTAAAGTAAATATAGATTGACACTACTATAGTCTACTATAAACAACTATTTGAGTTAATATCAAAAATTATAGTAGATGGAAATAAGGGCTATTCACTGATGCTAGCTTTTGCACATAATGGGCCTCATTTGTCAATCTTTTAGTAAAGTATGATATAAAGTGTGCAAATGTTTTCATAAGTCAAAAGGAACTAACTGAAAAATCTCTCCAGATCTACAAAAGTTTTGGTAACTCTGATCCGCTTCATACTCACATGTGTGCATTGATAAATGCCAGGCAGTCATAAAGCACATTCACAACACAACTGATTTAGATTGAGTCACGCCCACAAAACTCCATAAAAGGCAAAGCTCACAGAGAGCTGAAAACAACAAAATGATGCCTAAATGGCGAGAGCACCTCCTAAGAGCGACAGATGCTAAATTTTCCAGTAATGCAGCTCAGCCACTGCAGAACATCGGCTATCACAGACACACACAAGCTCTTCGGTCTTTTATAGTGTCCTACTACATTTGTCCTCATTGAATTTCAAGTCTTATTTTTCTTAATTTATACATAATATATTTATTTATAATTTATTTGTCACCTTATATGTAAATTTACACAAACACCAGAGTGAACTTACTGGATTTTCATGAACATCACATTACCTGGGTAAATGCTCCTTTACAAATAAACTCATTTGTATCCAGTTTGATAAACGAGGCCCATTATTTGATTGAAAACATTTCCTCACAAACGCTCTGAGGACTCAGATGTGAGAATCATGTGTGTTTAGTGCTCTATTGCTCAGAGTAGGTTGATACAGCTGGACAGTGGGGGGGGAGTGTGGTTAAAGTTTAAAGCCATTGAAGATTGTTTTCACAGATGCCTTGTTTTTTTCACATCCACTTCAAAAAGGAAAGAAATCCGAGTCGCACCAGAGCGAAGTTTGGCCTGAAATCAGTGAGAATCAGCTGAACCTACTATTCAGCTAAAAAAAAAAACAGACAACAGAGTGGAGGATATTTTCTGTTCTGTCCCACTCATAAAGAACAAAAAGAGGTCATATGGAAGGGCCAGTTAACCTTCTGACCTGTAGAGAGTGATTTGGCTTATAATAGCAGGGGCTGGAATTGTGCTCAGTGCATCCCAAGCACATTTCTGATCAAACTGCTTCCACCTGTTCAAAGAGGAATGTAGCACTGTCCCACACTCCATATGACCTCTACGACTACACGGCCAGAAACATGTCCCTCGGGTCCTGTTGGGTGAAATCTGACCCTGCTTGTAACTTCCTTTTGGCCAGTGCACTAGTGTGAGGTGCTCCTTCCACCAAGGTAAGACTCAGTGATGCCAACTCAATCCGAGGGAAAAGGAGTCACCAGATGACTTCACTAATTACTGACTTACTTACTAATTTGCGTATTCATTGATTTGTCATGATCATTTACATGTCGAAATATGAAAGATTTGCTCATGGCACCACAAATTAACTATTTACATATTTACAAAATAGTCAAATTATTTACTTATTTACAGAGTAGTCAAACTAATTATTTACATGTTTTTTAAATATAGCATCAGTCTATTTATATATTTAGATAATTCAGTCAAATTATTTATGTATTCATAAAATAGTCAAACTAACTATTTATTTGTTTGCAAAATAGTGTCAAATTAATTTTCATAATTTTTATTATTAAGTATTTAGTTAAAATGAAGCAGTGGTAGTGAGTAGTTGGGAAATAGACACAAAGGAAAGAGCTATGGTAGAATAACTTGTTTTATTAATATTAATATTGCCAAGAAGAGAATTTAAGACAAAGAACAAAGAAAAAAAAAACAATTGTAATCAGAGATTGATGATTGGGAACAATGGTGATCAGTGATTGGTCATCTGGAACGATGCTGATCAGTGATTGGATGTTGGGAAGAATAGTGAATAGTGGTTGGTCATCTGGAACACTGGCTTGTGCAAGTGCAAATCATTTAGGCTTTACACACTGGTGGTGAGTCCAGTGAACCTGATCTCTCAGCTCGTATAGCTAGCAGCAGTGACATGAGCCAGAGAGCCGCATCAAGTGCACGACAGTCACTAACGTCACAAGATTTGAATCTAAAGGGGTTTAAAAAATCGCCAAATCCAGTGAAAGTCAATAAGTTAGGAACACTGGTAAGACCTGTGAAAGATCTTAACAAAAGGCTAGTGAGAGTGTGACAGACTACACTGGTCTAACAGCAACAGTAAATCTTTTTATTAAAAAAAATCTCCATTACAGTCTTCATCAAATATGCAATTCAGTACAGCACAGAATCAAAACAAAGCACAAAAGAAAAATCAGTTATGCAAATCATTTCAATTAATCAAGCGAAATGTAGCCCATGGAAGAGAGAAAGTTGGAATGCCACGTGCGTGGAGTCCAAATGGCAAATGCTAAGCCATGTTATTTGCATCTATTAAACTTTAACTTCTGAATTGAGCATGGATTATGCTGATTACTAGTGGTGCTTTCCTCCAGAATGGCTACTCCATCTAAGAACACTTTATTAATCTAAATTTGCTATTTGTAAAACTCATAATCTGGAGTGGTGTTTGCGACGGCAAATTGAATGTAAATGCAATATCTGAGAGAAAATGTTTTTTCTTATTTTCTTTTTTTCCCCTCTGCAAATCAACAAACAGGCATTTATCAGGCAATCCCCCTCATTTCTTTGTGAATTAACATAGTCGTAGTAATAATATCAGCACTGCTGATTTGATACAGCTCATTATGAAGGTAATGAAAACATGCTGATTTTATGATATTAGCGCAAAGCAAAATTACATCCTTGTGCAGAAATGCCAAATATAAGCAACACCCACTTCACTTCTTTGCATAACCTCAATCCATCCTCATGACAAGAAAGATGACAGAGAAACAGAGAGAGAGGAAGAAAGGTAGGGAAGGTTGGTGTAAAAATGGAGTGTCTCTGAGCTCTATCTGGGTATTAATTTCATGCCACCAACAGTGGTCTCTACACGCCACATTTTCGGAGCCGTGGCCCCCGGCGACGGATTGATCCACTTCACCGGCTCAGTGGGGGAGCTGAGGATCTGGAGGGGATCAGCAGGGCTCCAAATCAATAAGGTTAATAGATGTGGGGGCCACGCAGTCAGAGGTGAGCAGCCTGGCATTTTCCGTGCCAATGAAGAAAATTCCTGATGACGAGATGTCACATTCAGGGTCTGCATTAACGTCAGCCTGATTACCTGCAGCCTCAGTGTCAGTTCGTGGGTTAGTCAGGGACTGCCCATTATCAGGAATTATCTTTACCACGAGTCATCGTCCTTCACACACACACACATAGTTAATATATGACTTGACTTTGCCATCACTTCCTCGGACCGGCCCCAACAAATTGCCAAGCCATTTTCCCCTCCTCTTTACAGCACTGATTTCTATACAGCCCACAGTTTCATAATCACTTGATGCGTAATTTGCCCTAATTTTGAATTTGCTGTCGAGTATCTCCCCCCTTTTAAAACACTCACCCTTAAAAGGCCTTACACATCCGCTTTTTGAGAGGACATAATTGTGCAGTAAACAGCAGGGTAATAAAAGGAACCAAAAAAAAAAAAAAATACTATTGTGGATTTGGTTTAGTTCAACAACAAAAAGAGGTCAATGGGAGTTTAAACAGAGGCATGACTAACGACTTTGTTGTACGATGCCACGCTGGACTAATAAATAAAGTTCCCTGTTGCTTTATCAATAGAGTATCACAACCATTCAACATATTTTAATGTTCATTTCTCAAAAAAAGCTTAATTATTTTTCTTAGAAACGTAAACAGTAAGTAAAAAAAGAAAATGAAGCTCAAGACCCAGAAGAATGAGCTTACATGCAGATTTGAATTGTCTACGTAATTGTTAATAAACTAAAATTATCCGCTCGTGTTTGTGCCCTACCTAACGAGCTCACAGTATGGCTATCACTCAGCTCGAGGCAATTAAAGGCTTGCCACCACAGATTTCGCCGTGCAGGAAGTTTCACAGTCACTCCTCTCTCATTGTGATGTACACAATCCCATTTACATGTCTGAATGGCCCCTTTTCATGTGTTTCCGAGCACCGAGTTCCAGGCCCTGAATGGGGAAATGCAAATTGGGTTGCTTGCTGGTCTATTATGTGTGTGTTTTCTTGCCTCCTGTACCTGGTGGTGGGAGTCTGGATGGGGGGACGATGTTCCTCCACTGCACCACACCTCCACCACACCTTTCATTATTCATTATTCCACGCACCTGTAAGGGCTTCATGATACAAAGTGGAAGGGGAAAGGAGTCATGCTGACAGTCTAATTTTTTTTCAAACTTCAGATAGCTAAACATTAAGACATTAAGAAAATAAAAATACAGTCCACTTTATTCACTTTATTTTGAACACGTGTACACCTGCTCATTTGTAGGATTATCTAATCAGTCTATCGTGTGGAAGCAGAGCAGTGAATAAAATCATGCAGATACAGGTCAAGAGCTGTATCAATCATCAGAATGAGGAAAAAATGTGATCTCAGTGACTTTAACTATGGCATGGTTGTTTCAGAAACTGCTGATCTCCTAGAATCTAGAGTTAAAAAATGGCACAACAAACAAAAAACATCTAGTTCTGTAAGCGAAAACACCTTGTTCATGAAAGAGAGATCCGGGGAGAATGACAGGAAGTCTGCAGTAATTAAAATATCTACTCTTTACAACCATGGTGTGCAGAAAAGCATATCAGAATACATAATAAATACTCAAACCAGTAACACTAACAACTACGCCAACTTCAAAGTCATAGAGATCACATTTTATCTCATTCTGCTGTTTGATGTGAACATTAAATGTAGCTCTTGACCTGTATCTGCATGATTTTATGCACTGAACTGCTTCCACATGATTGTGTTTGTGTGTGTGTGTGTGTGTGTGTGTGAATATAAAAAGTCTACACAGCCCTGTGAAGTAAAAGACTGACACTAAAATAAATCATGTCAGATCTTTTTCCACCTTTAATGTGAAATTACAAAGTATACAAATAAAGTGAAAAACAATCAGAAACCTTTTTAGGGGAAAAAAAGGAAAAAAACTTACATGATTTTCATCTTCAGCTTACTAGCAGACTTCTGAATGTTTTGCACTAAAATTGACTGGTATTTGTAGCTATTCACGATTCTCTCCACCTTGATAAAAGCCCCAGTTCTGGCTGAAAAGAAGCAGCCCTAAAGCATGATGCTGCCACCACCATGCTTCAGCTTGGGTATGGTGTTCTTTTGGTTATTTTTATTTTTTTTTGCACCAAACATAACTTTTGGAATTATAGAATTATTATACCTTTTAGAATTGTTCTCTTCAGACCATAACACATTATGCTAGGTTTGGGGTGATTTAGTTGGGCTTGGATTTTTTTTTTTTTTTTTTTGTGAGAAAGGGCTTCCATCTAACCACCCTACGCCATAGCTCAGACATGTAAAGAATATGAGAGATTATTGTCACATGCAGAGAGTAATCAGTACTTGTCGGATATTCTTGCAGCTCTTTTAATGTTGCTGTAGGTCTCTTGGCTGCCTCCCTGGTAAGTTTTTGTCTTGTCCTTTTGTTAATTTTGACGTCACTGTGGTGCCTCAATTTTTCCACTTGTTGATGATGGCCTTCACAGTGTTCCATGGTACATCTAATGATTTGGAAATTCTTTTATACCACTCTCCTGATCGATACCTTTCGACAAGTGAGATACCATACATGCTTTTTCAGCTCTTTGCTGACCGTAGCTTCAGCAGTTGGATAAAACCAAGAAGATGTGAAGATGTTCCTACAGAAACAGCTAATCTTTATTTGGGGTTAATCAGGATAATCTCATTGATGACAGCTGTATGATGATTACTTTTGGACATGAGATTGAATGTGATTGGTTCATTCTGAACACAGCCACATCCCCAATTATAAAAGTGTGTGCACATTTATGCAACCAGGTTATTGTAAGTTTTTTTCCCCCATATTTTTCCCTGACATGATTATTGGATTTATTTTTTCATCACAAAAACCCACCATTCAGTTTTATAGGATTTATATCTATCTATCCATCTATCTATCTATCTATCTATCTATCTATCTATCTATCAATCACTTTGTGTACTATGCTTAATTATTAACCACATAGACTATTATTACTGAAGTACACTGCAGTCACCTCGTGGATTATAGATGTATCATGCAGTAAAATCCAAGAAAAAAAACACTATAATTATAGGGTAAGATGCAAGATGTCTTTTGCAAATTTGTATTGGATTCATACCAACACAGCACACAGCTGTGGAGATAAGTTTGGTAATTGTTATGCAATGTCCTCCTCTTTAACTAAAGGCTGTAGGATTAAATAGAAAATTAATAAAGAGTTTACTGCTTGGCCTCTGACAGATATTTCACAACCACAGCGTGTTTAAAGTACTGTATATTCACTTTCCAGGTTTATTCCAATGTAACGTATTACAATTCATATCTGAACTTTGGTGCCAGTTAAATCGGATTGGTGGAAAAGCTATTTTTAAAGCACATTTCCTGTAGTCATTTAGGACTCTGATGTGTAAGAGTCTTCTCATGGCATTAAGGCAAATGTCGAGTATTATTCATTAATCAAAGAACATTTGAAGTGCCTTCTTTCTGTAAGATTCAATCCATAAAGTCATGGCACCAAACCCTGAGATGCAAGCAATCATTATTGCTATTCATCATCCAACTGTTCCTCTATACGAACAGCGAAATATAATATTCTACCATGAGTAAAATATGGCATTCTATACAATTAGGTTCTATAACATGGGTATTTAACTAAAATTCCTTGTTTACAAATGTCTGGATAAACAACTAATGTGACTGAATGGTGACAACAGTTAACCTTTACTGCTTAACTATTGATGATTAATTCATGGCTATAAATAAAACAATTTGAAGTAAACAACCCCCCCCAATTTAGTCTTGGCCAATTCTCACCCACCAGTCAGCTCTCCTCTATCAAAGGCAGCTATCAACAGGGGAGGGTGAAGGCTAACATGTGCTTCCTCTGAGACGTGTGAAGCCAGCCAACCACATCTTTTCGAACCATTGCCCATGCTGTGCCCATAACACACTCGGAGGAAAGCGCCGTCCACCGTCTTCCTCATACATGAGCTCGCAGATGCCCGTGATTGACCAGTTTTGCTGTGATTGACATGGGAAAGAGAGTATGCCCCTCCCACCCAGAGAGCACGGCCACTTTTGCTCTCTTGGCTCTTGGCCATGGACGGCCGTGGCATCATCAGGATTCAAATGCTCGATCTCTGGACAAAAGGGCAAACGTTTTTCGGTTGCACCACTCGGGAGCTATGTTACCAATTTTAATTAACACGATGAATTGAAAAGACGAGATATCTATTTTGAATTAGACGGCCGGAGAATAAACAGAGCCTTCTTTGTCCATTCATCAATGTCTTTGTTAAAAAACATGCCATGTCATCAGATCACTGATTAGAGTAGAGAAAATAAATAAATAAAATTAGGGTAAATAGGGTAAACCAAAAGGTTTAAAAAAATTCAAATGTGTCCTGAAAAACTCCCTTTCTGACACAATGTCTCTAGCCCTGTATCAAGTCTCTGGTCTCACGAGCTTCCTTTGGCTAAAAAATGTACATAAATGCATGCGATCAGATAAAGTATAACAGAGGATCTTCTATCATATGTTTTATGGCACTGCTTCAGTATTTTTTCCAAGTATTTGGTTTGGTCTGCTGAAATATTTTGCTAGCTCTGCGTCCAGACAACGGTCTGCAGTTAACAACCCCTGTTCTATTATTTAATCACAAAATATTCAATTGGTCAAATAATATCACGTAATGACATATTAAGTTGTGGTGTGATTTCAAATTTCTTACTTCCAAGAACTAAGAAAGAGCTCATGCCTCGTTTAAGCGAGCACCTAATAATCTTTTTATGGGTGACCACTAAATTTAACAAGGTTGTATTTTCTCTGTTCTTTAAACTAGTCTTCATGAGCTTCTCCCGACTGTTTGTTTAGGGACTGGAAGCACTTCTGAACCAGCGACGAGCAGCAGGTGAGGGCCCTGGAACACTTTGAAGTCTAGGCTCCTTATTGATCGTGTGCATATTCTAAAAACCAAAGAAGGCTTCAAAGGCATGTCTAAATTCTTGTGTGTCCAAAACAGGCCAGGCTGTGACAGCGTGAACAAGAAAAGCAGCTGCTGCTTGGAGACGTCCACAATCCTTCCCCTACCTCAGGTCTTACTTCACACTTCACTTGTCCATTAGCTCCAGGCTACACTGCTCCTTTCAACCAGTTCACTGCTGCTGTCACTGTTGGCTAAATGTGACAATTCTGTAATGTGAAATATTCTGAATGACAGCTGTGTTCACCAATCAGAAATAAGCCCTACTGTCTTATTAAGACCTGTTTTAGACTGTGTGATTATTACTATATGATCCCAATAAAATCTTGGCCGAATTTTATAACATAATGTGTGATAAAATATTCTCCATGTCCGATTATTTAATGAAGATTCTCTAACTGTTGACCTCCGATTCAAGAAGATTACAACGTTCTGCTCACGCCATCAATCATCAATCACCGTGATCCTGCTCTAGCATGAAAACAAACGTTATTCAAAGTGAGATTGAGATAATAAGGATTTTTTCAGTCCATTAGCATGTTTCATTTATGTTTCACACATCCCCATTGCTGGCTTTAAGATGAGTGTTTTAATCACTCAAGTCTTTTCTGTCGTCTATCTGTGGTCACGAAAACACTAAATCAGCACATTATGCATTCTAAGACCACCAATCTCAACCCACAAAAGTAAAATTCTTTTAAGATGTGCGATTTTTGACTGAAACAGCAAACTTAGCCTGAAAATCATTCAGCGTAAAGCTGGCTTTATGATCTTATTGTTGCCTGAGTGCTGAAGTGACTTAAGCCATATTCGAACAGGATTTCTTTCGCTGGCTAACGTCTATAACATGTGTAATAATATGTTTACACGTTATCTAAAAGAACACACTCACATCAAGATGGCAATTAAATTAATACAGGATGAGTGACTTTCCATATGTTTGTTTTTCCTACATACACAGATGTTTGCACTGTGGTCATATGTTGTTTTATATGCATTCATGACAACATTATTGGATCATTTACGATTCTGTTTATTTCCTTGGCAGCATCTAACCTTAGATAATAAAGTAACTTACCAGCAGTACAACTGCTCATTCATTTATTTTTAGAACACTAGAATGTACATGATATTGTGGCATACTATATCACTATAATGTGACTTTATACCTGTAGCAGTTATCACAATAGTCCCTTTAATCAGCCTGTGGAATCGTAATTTTCTTCATTCTAGATTTGGGAAGTGTTTAACATGGATATGCATGCTAGCCGACTGAATATAGTGTGTAGCAGTAGTCAAAAAAACTTTTTTCCAACACAAGAGGCAGCATCTACCTACAAAAGCACCTATGCGTCTGTCCGGATGTGAGTAAAATGGGCAGATTTTAATAAAAAAAAATAGTAGGTTATTGGGTCTGTAATTTTCTCAGAGGAATAAGGAGAAAACCACTGATATGGCTATTCAGGATGGAAATAAAATCCCAGAGTAGCACCTGTAAATAGTGAAATTAACCCAAATCCTCATGTAAATCTAATCCCATCGTTTTTGCTGCTATAATTTTTGCTGCTACACTACAAAATAGTTTACAGTTTACAGTTTACAGCCCATATCCTGTGTCTTTATTGTCCTGTGTATCTATTGTTCTGTTCGGTATATTTATTGTCCTGCACTCTTCTCACACTTGTGTATTCGCACTTTCGTAGTCTTGCCTGGTCCTGGAGAAATGACATTTTGGTCCAATGTACACAAGCTATACAGAGGAATGACAATAAAAAACCCACTTGACTAGGACTATAGTCTTTATTCGCAATAATCATCTACAATGCACATAAACTGTGTGTACAGAGATTCCGAGATAAATTAGAGCCTTCTCCCAGCTAGCAATTCTAGATTAGCAAAGCATTTTCTGAACAGAAGGTTTGTTTTTCTCGGTGTTCCAAGAACTTTTTTTTTACCAGACTTTTATAAATGTTCCTACAACATCGATGCAACATTTTTAGTTGTAAAAACATTAACGCTACAGTTTCCAGATGCTATTTTCTGTCTAGCTGGGAACTGTAATTACTGCTGATGGGTTAGAAGGTGTTGATTAATTTTCTATAGCAGCAGCTCTGACAGTAGTGCTGTCTGCAATTCTAATGTTAGGTGTATATTGTACCATGTGTGTATATTGTTTTTTTAAATTAACTTCTAGAGAGGGAAAAATGAGAGGCTGGTAACAGTGTAAGTGATAACAGGAACTAAATTGTCTTTTGGATGTTCCACAGCATTAACTGTAACTATAAATGGTTAAAAGCATGAAGCGCTTTTCATTGATAAATGAAAAATAGTAATTGTTCGTGTCAATAATTCACTTTACGGTGGTAACTGTAACTCTGCCACATCACACCACTTTGTCATTGATTAATTTCCTGTAACAGCACACCCACACGAGTTTCATTCCTTTCTTGGGTGTATTGATGCCTGTATTTCTATTTGAATAATCTGGTTACAATGTGGCTCTGCAGCATTATTCATAAGACATGCACGACAATACCAAGCCTGCTAAGTGTACTCCTCAATACTCTCATTCACCGACGAGCCGTGACCTGCAGACACGTATTGATGAGTCGCTGTTGCATTTTGAATATACAGTCATGCGAACTGTATTGGCCTGAGAGACACCTGCAGTGATTCAGGTTCCAAACCAGCATCCACAGCTACAACAAATCCTGTATGAGGTTCAATACTACATCGACGTCCTTGCTCAGTAGTGTGTGTATAGCAGTGTGGCAGTGTTCACCTCTCTTGTGCTTCTGTCGTGTTGCTGCATCAAGTTGTTGTGTGTGTGTGTGTGTGTGTGGAGAGAATCAGCAGGATACACCACTGTCTCATGGCACTGTTATATTTCTTGCCTGAGAATCAGGCCTCGTCGTGAACTGGACGTCATTGTGACCTGATTTAACCTGTTTCCTGCAGCCTAACTCTCTCTCCTGTCAGTTTACCTTGATACACAATCTCTGCTAAGTGTTTGTGAAGTGAAGACTCCAAATTCTCATTTAGCTGCTCCATAAGATTACATCTGCTTACTTTTAAAGTTAAATGAGTATTTATCCAGGCATAAATTATTTGTTAGCAAAAACACTTTTCCGTTGTGCTCGTGACTTTTGTGTTTCACTAGCTACATTTACATGCAGAGAAATAATCTGATAATAATCCGACTGATCAATAGGAATAAAAAGCATTTGATTGAGGCAGAACTTGCGCATGGTAAAAATAAATAAATAAATAAATAAATAAATAAATGCAAAACAAAAGAGGGGGGGCTTTAATAAAATCTTTATTTCTTGTGCAGTTAAACAATGGCCCAAACAATGGCTTTTAATATGTGTAACATTAGAAGAGGCATGATGTGTGCATTTCAGATTATTTTCAATAATTATTTGCTGGTTCCTGAATGTTGTGTAAATATGAAAAGCGAAACAACTTTTCTGCAGTTATTCAATTCATCATCTTGCTGTCCTTTCAATAATTAGACTTTGATGAGGTTTTAAAACTCAAGCAGCACAATTAAAAAGCTGAATACAAGAGATTCCTGAGTGGTGCAACAGAAAAGCTCTCCCCTTATCACCTTATTGGATTCACAAGTTCGACTTCCAACATTGCCACAGCGATCCATGCCTGGAAGTCCTAGAAAGCAAAATTGGCTGTGCTCTCGGGGTGGGAGGGGCATACACTTTCTCCCCTGTCAATCACAGTGATGCTAGCTAATCATGGATATCCATGAGCTCACGTATGTGGAAGAGGATAGCGCTTTTACACAGCATGAGCAGACGTTTGAAAAGATGCGGCTGGTTTCACGTTTCTCAGAGGAAACCCGTGTTAGCCTTCACTCTCCCAGGTTGGTAGCTGAAGTATGATAAGGGAGAGCTGGCTGGTGGGGAAAATGGGGGGATCAAATAAATAAATCAATAAGTAAATAAATAAATGGTAACACTACACCTTGCTCCCTGCATGCACTTAAATTTGGATCAGATTACACATTACATCCATTTAGGGTACATATAAAAAATTTAATTTGAAATCTGCAATTTGAATGAATTCATATTTATATATTTACAAATATTGGCAGAAGTGTTGAAAGATTTTGGATATTTAACTTAAGAGTCTGCACTCTTGAACCTGAGCAAAATTTGGTCCCTGAAAACAGCAGGGGTGCATTCACTTCTGGACTATATCTGTGTTTTTTCCACAGTAATCATGAGTCACATGAAAGGGTGAAGAAGAGAGACTGATGTTGTTCTCTGTCTTTTCCAGCCTTCCCACTCAAACATTGCTGTTTTACTACAAACATCCCTCAAAGTCTTTCACTCGACTGAATTATAGGCCTCCAAGAATCCAGGTTTTGTTAAGTGTATTGTTAGTTTATTCACAAGGAGTGTCACCTCGCCTTAATGTAAGTAAACACACAGTGAAAGTAAAGCGTGTTTTCCAGTATTTACTGCTTCTTCTGAATGGCTCTGAATGAGTGATAACGTCTACAGGAGGTGAAGGAGAAAGACAGCTGACTTTTGGGTGGGGGAACCCTAGAGAACACTTCATCCAGGCTTTTCTTAAGGCCCAATACAAAGCACACAATGTACTTAGTGACCCCAGAAATCCTCTTTGATAAAGTCTAAGGGTTCTTGTCATGCTTTATTGACTGTTTGCCGTCTTACAGAGGCTTCTGGAGTCCTGTTCAAGGAAAGTGTGAACATTTTTTAGCAGTTATATGGAATATGTGGGATAACTTTAAACTTTTTTTTTTTTTTAACAATTTTAGATTAGGGAAAAGTTTTCTGGATGTTTTGAATTTTTGGCTCTCAGTACATTTAATCTTTTAAGCTTTCTCAGTGTTCTGGGAATGCTTTCTTTTTTATAATTATTAACACTAAGTAAGTAATGTTGTGTGAGCAACATTTTAATAACATTGTGAAGCAAACCATTATTACATTTTATACTACAGTTAACTTCCTGCTGTTGAGTTCTCGATTCTGATTGGTCAGAAGGTGTTGAGTAATTTTCTATAACAGAGGCTCTAACAGCATTTGCTAGCTGTAAGTCATTGCACTTATTCTATATATTATTGCTTCTGTAGTAACAGCATGTATAGGGATGTCTGTGAGCTCATGCATGCAGAAGTGGGCGGATAGCGCTTTCTGCCGAATGTGCTACGCCGCCCCCTGATGTTGCATGAGCAGCAGTTTGAGAAGTCGGCTGGCTTCAGATGACTCAGAGGAAGCACGTGATAGCCTTCACGCTACCTGGTTGGCAGCTGTCGTGTGATGAGGAGAACTGCCTGATGGGTGGGAATTGGTCATGAATAAATTAGGAAGAAAATCGCTAGGGGGAGGGGGGAGTATGTTTTTGATGATATGGTGAAATTTTTCTTAAAAAGATATTTATTAGACATTAATGGAAGGAGTCTCCAGTGTCAGTGGTAAAGCTGTAAATTTACATTTTCCGAAACAGGAAAGGACAAAGGACCTTCTGATTTTATAGAAGGAGTCTCCAGTGTCTTTGTAGGCTTTGTAACCCTCAGTAAGTCTCAGACGCGGGAAAGTTTTTTTTTCAGTAACACGACAAGCTGTGTTTTTGTATCTTATTATCTTGGTATTTTGGTGAGGGAAAATTTTTTATAACTTCTATGTATAACATAAGTGATGACAGGATCTTGTGTCATGACTTTCAATAACATTTAATGTAACTATAAATGGATAAAAAGTATGACATCATTTTTTTAATTAGTAAAAATAAATAAATTAATAAAAAAGTTGACATATTGTTGTGGTAAGAGTATTACCTCACTTCAGGAAGTGCTGTTATTGGAAAATAATCAACCTTGGGGTGGTAACAGTAACAGTAACACGTCAAGCCATTTTATCATTGATTATTTTCCTATAACAGCACACCCAGATGTGTCTTATTGCTTACAAATTGACAGGACATGTTAGAAAATTTCAAGAAATGTGACCTTTTCTGTAGAAAGTACATCACAGAAGGCAAAATAAGCCACTTTGCTGGATTTCCCAGCATGGTTAGTGTTCGTGGTGTTCATGGTGTAGTGATAATAATAATAATTATTTGGAATTCATCAGCTTTTTCAAGCTGTAATAATGTGTTTCTGATCTCTAATTGACTTGTCCTTGGGATTTTTAAAATGAAACCAACAGCCGAGGATTTGTGGTGAGTAATCAACCTCAAGCAGAGCTATTTCAAGATTTATCATTTCAACAAGTAATTAAAAGGACGCTTCAATTCGAGCTTCCATTTCACATTATATGCTTTGTGACTTGTCCAGAGCAATAGATAAATAGAGTGAGGAGGAGCTGACAAGGCCAGTGAGGGAACACTTAGTGACCCGTGGTGATCTCTGCACACATCCTTTTCTCTCATGTTTGTCATCCATGTCATGTACTTATAACTCAAACACCAGATTAGGGGAAGATATACATCTATTGCTGCCTTTAAAAAAAAAAAAAAAAAACACTTCACTCAAGTATGTAAATCAGCCTGATCAGGAAGTAAGCTGTGAATGTTAACTTTCACTCCCATTTAAAAAAAAAAAAAAAAAAGTTTGTGTTTTTAATAGACTCTGTCCACAATAGCTCGCAAAAGGACAACTGGGACATTTCACAGGAGCGTTGTGAAAAAGTCCTGTGTCCACAGCCAAAAAGAAGGAGCTCTGGCAGGCTGGACAGCATGAATGGGCCTTTTTTACAGGTCACGGACTCCATTCAGCTCTGTGAGACTGTTATTATCTGACAGTCATGGATGTGGCTAATTAATATTCCAATCATATGCTGCGAAAAAACTTTCATCGAAATCATGCATCCTGCTTTGTTTCTAATGAAAGGGTTTTTTTTCCAGTTATTGTTATTAAAATACAAAACGTTTAACTTTTCAAACTTGCTCCATGCACTTTCTTTTTGTCCCACAGTTTTTAACAAAAAAAATTGTAAAAATATAATGCTATTTATGACTTTCTTTCATTTTTGATGCAAAGTCTTTAAAATGAAAAATCACACCCTCCTTGCCTCTTCTCAGACATCAGTGTGACACTGTACAGTATTACCGTCTGTCACCAAGGCCTTCTAGCAAAAAAAAAAAAACCTACTTCCCACAATATCATTACAGTAAAAAATCAATTTACTCAACCAGGACGAATATATGATTCAGGATGTATTTCATTACTGTGACCTACTGACAAAGTACTGCCCCTGAGACGGGCTTTATGTGTTGACTTAAATGCTAATATTCCCACAATAATAAAAATCCATCATATGAATTTGTCAGTATGGAGGCCTGGCCCTGAGGCAGTGCGATATTGCTTTATTCTATTAGTCACTTATAAGCAGCTTTTCCCAGAGAACTCCACTCACATGCTGGCGCTGCGATCATTTATCAGAGCGTGTAGCCATGTCTGCAGCAGATGACGGCTGCTCTCTCCGTTTCTGCTCGGGGGCTAACGGGCTTTCTGCTCACCCACAATGCTTCGCTATACATCTGTTCTCAAACTGCACCTGAACCTGCCGAGGCGATGAAACTCTTCTTTTCATATTTGGCTCTGAAAGAGCAAGTGGAGGAAATGATACTGCGAAGCTGCTGCATGGCCTGGGTCAAAATGATCCATTTAAAAATGATTTTCTGACGTAAAATGTACTCAGCTTATTAGTGGTACTATAAGATACCATCATTCTAGTGAGCAGAAAGTTGTGAGTTCAAATCCCAAGACTGCCAGAGAGCCAATATTAGGTTCTCGAGCAAGACCCTCCTCATCTCTATGCTTGTATTATACTCTGTATCTCGTGCGAATCGCTTTAGGTAAATGTGTTGTTCCACCACAGTGCTGTTGAATTCTGTGATTAGTCAGAAGCAGCTCTGGCTGTAGTTCCAGCTCTAATTCAAATCACAAGTTTATTAACACATTGTTATCATTTCTATAGTAACAACTCAAGAGAAACACAGTAACAACAGTAACAACGGGTACTTGTAAGGTGGAAGCTCCACATAAACTAATCCTAATATTAGTTGATAAGTTGAAGTTTTCTATAAAGAGATGTTAATTTAACATTTATGGAAGGAGTCTCCAGTGTCAGAGCTAAGTCGCCGACATGGGAAAGTCTTTCTCAGTAACAAGAAAAGCTGCATTTTTTGTCTTATTACCTGTAAAAGAAAAAAAGAAAGGCTGGTGAGAGAACAACTGTTTACAGCTACTATAATGTAAGGAGCTAACTTGTTTCACAGATATTCCATAACATTAAAAGTAACTAGAAATTGCCAAATAGATTTAAGATGCATGTAATTGTTGGTGAGTTGCTATGGTATAAGAAGAATAAAACACTTTAGAACATGCTGTTATAGAAAAATAATCAACTTCAGGGTGGTAAGAGTAACTCTGCTTTGTGTCAGGTTGCATCACACCAGCCTGTCTGGTTATTTTCTTATAAAAACACACTTTCTTACTTGATTACTTTCTTGATCAATAGAAATATATTATAGAAATGAATTTACAGACCTCTTATCAGTTCCAATATGTTTGATAAATCCTAATGCTCATCCTAATCAGTGATTAAGTAATTAATGGATAAGATTTCCTAGATTTCCTCCAATGTAATTGCATAGAATGTAAAGAAGTTGGAGATCAATGAATGTTGTGGTCATTGCCTGAAAAATCAGGAGTCCTGTCAACTCTATGAATCACATAAAACTAAATATTTAATAATGCTAAAATGCTAAAGGATATGATCCTGTGTACCTAAAGAATTAATACAGCAATTTTTCAAAAGATTTTGAAATTTTTGCAATTTTATATATCGAGGATATTGCTATCATTATTTTTTATTATTAAGGTGATACTGTATGTCGTACTATTTTTGTCCGTGTACTCCGGTCATCCATAGCCACCCACTGTAAAAGAATCAGCCGTGGGCTATTTACATCACCATTCACAGAGTAATTACCAGACTATTTAATATAATACCCAGGCAATCAGAAGGTGATAACATGCAATTAAGAAGTGTTTGCGAGATTGGAGAGCCGAGCGATGTACCGTAAGCCATCTTACTCTGACGTCCTGAAAGATAGAGTGCCCGTTGCACTGAATGTCAAACTGTAGTGCTTTAATCTGATTATTTTCAATTAATATGCATGTATCCCTGTCCTGTGTTCAGTGGCGTTAATGACGTTGATAAATTGAGCTCATCGTGGCAGAATTTGTCCAGGAGACACTCCATTTCGGTGAACGTCGCTCCTCTCTTGCCTGCGAGCTGTGTGTGATCTAACCCATTCCTCTTTCTCTCTCTTTCTCTGAGAAACGCATACACTCTTTCTTCTTATGCCTAGCCACCCGGATCGTCTTTAGGACGGGGGCGCCATGTCAGACGGTAATCCTACAGGGCACAGGTATAAATAGTGTTAAAATATAATTGTTTGTCACATCATCTATCCGTGACGCCGGGTTAGTCCCCAGACGGCCTGTTTGAAGGAGGCAGACAGCCGTGGATGACAGTCACGCTGGGACACACTGTCCTCAGTCTGCAGAGACCGCTTAGCCAGTCCTGAACCACCAAACAGAATGGCTCTTGGGGAATATGTACGTCTATATGAATGCAGATGCATTGCATGGCTGAATGTACAACATTTTATGCAACACTGAGGCTCATTATAATCCGCTTGAGTGAATTTCTCAGCCTATACATTCACCCATATTAGTTGGTGGGTTCTACATCTTGCAATGTATGTTTGAGTGTGTGTGTATGTGCGTGTATGTGTGTGTGTCAGGAGCCAGGCTGCACGGTCACATTCGACTAGGCCGTACTTTTTAGCCTGCAGGGCTACAGTAGTCACCGCTCTCAAATTGAAACATCCACCGCGCTCGGCTGGCTGCTCCAGGCGGAAAGCTGAAATATGAATTGTGTTTGCCCCCCTCATGGGCTGATTATCAAGGCACAACTATCCCTGTTTCATGGTGGTCCCAGGAACCAAGTACCAAAGAGGCCAAATGGGACTCCAATGGGATCACGCTCGTGTTGTACTTGTGTAGTCAAGCCATTGTTCCGATCAGGCTCAAGAGGTGATGCTTGGCTGAGTCCTTTTTATATATGTATTTCCCACTGGATGTGTGTGGCTTGGTGAAGGTGGTTTGGTGTGTGTGTGTGTGTGTGTGTCCTGCCTTGTCAGCAGTCACTCCAGCAGATGAGGTGCCTTAGAGGGGTCTTGCGTTAATGGAGCTATCCGTCAGACAAGTGTTGCGTTCAGGCCTCTGCACTCTAGGGCCTTTCTTTTACTGCAACAGCTTACAGCCTAAGCACTGCTAGTGGAGGCCATTTGTCAAAATGCATGTGACGCTAAGACCTGTTGGTTGTATTCGCTCAGGTAAAAATGCATAAAAAAAGACCTTTTCTATATATATCTCTGGGATTGCATCTTAAAGAAAGAAAGAAAGAAAGAAAGTAAGAAAGAAATCTCATGTAGAAGAGACACTGCAGCAGACTGATTATGTGTCAATTTTCAGATTTCTGGGTATATTTCATGCCTAAAAAGAAAATTCTATTTATTTCAACTCCATTAGCTACACATGGCCTATTTTTTGTTTTGTTTTGTTTTATTTTTAAATTTTAAAGCTTGTTTCTTAAAGGACACTTGGTTATACATTTCTGTAAATCTATAACAGTTTTCATGATTCAAGTGATTCAAAAAGTTACAAGAATTATGCTTTAAAGTTGGAAGCGAACATTGTTAACTTTTCTTATGACTTCATTCATATGAAAGTCAACAAAACACAACCACATTGCTTTATTTGTTTGAATTTGTGGGATTGGATTGCTTGTAACATAAGGTCATGTTGTGTGTGTATAAAATTTCCTAAGATAACGTAATGATTTGTGCTGAAACATTCTCTGTTTCTGAGGAATTGCTGTTACATACATCTGGCGTTTTCCCAAAATTATCTTTGGGTAATTTTTCTCAGCCAAAGGAAGAACATATGCATGATTTCACACACTGCTTCATAGCTCTTAGAGCTAGACTATGACATGTGGGTTTTTTTCTTTCTTTTTTTTTAAATAATGCAACAATTCAAGTATGCACTTTAATTGTAGTTTAAATAATTCCAGTAAATTACACTTGTGTAAAAGTCTGACCACTGGGTTTGGTCATTTGTTAGAAAATGGGTTATTGCCTCATTTGCATATTTGTAAATATTTTTTAAAGGAAAAAAAGCAGGTTAAGTGTCACCAGGTTAAGTGTCATGTGTCATTTGGATATGCACATGATGTAATACCTGAAATTAAATGCTTAAAATGACATATTTATGGTGCCATTATCAGCTCTTAGCCTCTGTTCCAGCAAAAACACATAATTTGATGAATTATATGATGAACTTGACACCACAGTGTGTTATTTCTGGTTCTGATTGGTCAGAAGGTATTGATTAATGTTCTCTAACAGCAGCTCTGAAAGTAGTGCATCTGTAAATCACAGGTTTATTATAATATGCTCGTTGTAATAGGCTATCATTTCTATAGTAACAACTTACACAGGGACTTGTATGGTGGACGATCTACATAATCTAATCACAAGACATATAATTACTGATATGATAAAGTAACAGTAACTCAGGTAACTCACATCACACCTCGCCTTGGTTGATTATTTTCCTATAACAGCACACTCCGAGTATTTTATTCCTTACATGTTGTGCAGACATGAAATATTGCGTCTCCAACCACTTCTTCTCAAATGCATTCAACTCTCAGAAGCAGAGTTTGGGCCAATTCCCAACACTACGACACTACCGACCAATCACTGCAGTAGTTGTGGCCTGTTTGGTGTTTCTGTTCAGAAGGAAGCATAAACCAGAATTTAATGTGATACCAAGTATTACTCTAAGGTGAGAATGTATAGTATTTAATGTGTGTCATATTCCATATTATAATGTGCTAATGGTAGATCAAGACAGAACGATCACACAGCCTCACAAATCTGTCTTTAAAAAAACAGTAATGAAATATTCAGGAGACTCAGGAAAATCACCCATTAACTCTTTAATCATACATGCAGGACCTTTTTACAGCATCGGAGTGTATAATAGAAAGCAGTTCAATTAGACTCAAAGGAACACTGTGAAGCTTATGTCATTCACAGCAAATTATTTCATTTAAGGTCAGTGGTGTATTGAAGATTTTCTGTTTACTGTATGACAGCCAGCAGTTTGACCGAAGACAGTGTCAGCATGCTGCCAAAGTGACTGCTGAGTAATGAACAGTTGGAATATTGTACCTTTAAGATGGTATTGGATCATCTTTTGCCCATAAACTATGGCATAACATCCTTTTTGTGGTACAACTGAGGTTGGACAAACTAGAAATCATGTCTGCTCCAGAAGATCATCAATGCTGAGCAATGTCTTAGTCAGTGTGGTTTATTCTCTCGAACACATTCACGATATGAAGCCTGAAGATTCCTGTGATGCCTGACTGAGACTTTAACTGAGAAAGAACACTTGGATATTTGGACATTTCTGTCGTGACTTGAGGAACATCTCAATCATAGAACAAGCATGAAGAAGATATACACAAAAAAATTGTGATATTAGCCTTTCCGAGATTGTTGTAATGTGAATGCTTTTCACTCATTTTGCACATTTGAACTGGAGCTGGAAATTTATAAAAATTCACAATGAAATATTACAGAAGGTAGGGTTAAATTTAGAGGCAGGGTTAGTGTTCATACCTTTTCTTAATGTCAAGAATTACACCTCTCAGAGCATGTCATTATTCCCAGTGCAGCAAGCACTGCTAGTGCTTTTGTTAATATTTTGTTAGTATATTTCTTAGCATTTCACCTCTCTAACTTGTTCATTGGTTTCTTGAGTTAATAAATGTACGTATATATGTCTAGCTTGGGTTCCAAGTCTTTGCGTTCTTTTGTGTCTCATGCCTTGTTTCATTTTTCAGGTGCTTTTGTTTCTTACCATCAAAGTTCTTTCTCAAATGTAATCTACGCTCATTCATTAAATCCTTCATGCATTTATATTTGGTGTTTGAATACTTTCATGGTTTGAGTCATTATACTTCATTTCATCTTTTCATACCATTTTTCTTTATTTCTTCATTTGTAATGATTCAATGTAATCCAACCTCTAGTTTTAATTTCAGTGAATTTTTCAATTAAATAATAACAAAATGCAGCTACATTTAATTTATGTAACAATTTTCCATGGACATATCAAACTTCATTTATATGAAAGTCATTACAATTCAATCTCTTGTGTAAGTTTTCATGAACTTTGTAGAGATCAGGTGTCTTAAATTTAATAATAAAATGATACAGCTACAGTTTTAGCTTAAATAAGCTTAATTTTAGTTTTCTAAGAAGTTTTCCGGGGACATATCAGCTCTATCAGCTCATATCAGCTCCTGATCATCAAACTCCACCTCACAGATATGGAGCTTTAATGATTTGAGGTGTGAGGTCAAACTGCAATGCTAAAGTGTTATAAATAAATCCACTTTAAAGTCAACTATCTCTTACTGAATTGCGTTATTAGCTGTGTATCTAATGCCACAGAGAAAAACAGAGAGAAATGAAAGCCAGAAATAGGACAAGGATTAAGCACAAATATCAGACATTCCTCAGACTCCTATCTGCAAAAAAAACCCACTTGATTTGCCTTGAGGAGAAATTCTTCAAGTTCACCGCATGTGTTTCCGATGCCGAGTGCCTGTGGAACTGCACAGATGCACAGCTAGGGTTAATAAACTTGCTTCTTTGGATGTGTTTGGCACTTAAAGGCTAAACCCCTTCACACATTGGCATTATGGACTTCTAAGATCTGCAGTCCTTTCCCATGTGATCTTTTCCGTGTTTGAAGAAGCCCTGATCAAAGTGCTCTCTCTCGGATCTCCTTTATTAGATTTTACACTTGCTCCGTAGGGGAGGAGGAAACAATACTAAACAGTGCGCTTTGAGTGAATAGATATTTATTTTCCCACAGATCGATCACACCCTGCACAGGCGCAACACACAGGCCCATAGCTAATTTATATCAATATGTCATGTGATTTAAAAAAAGGAGTTGCTATGGGTTAATTTGTGTTTATGAGAAAATATGTATTTGTGGATGAGTTTTAGGAAAAATGATTCATATATTATTACAAATACGTAATATCGAAACTAAAAATTTTAACAAAATAAAAAAAAATGTACTTTCTAGTGTTAAGTTGTAACAAATAAAGGGATGAAGTAATTGTTCAGGCAGAAGTTAGCTGTAGTTCTGCTTGAGTAAGAGCTGGGCACAGAGCCAAATGAAAAAGAAACCTTCTTTTCTCCATTCTCCATTCTCCGACAGCCTTGCTGATCGCTCGTCATTAGACAAGGCATGCGGAAGGCTCCAGATTTGATTTTAATAACGTCGACGTCTTCATCGGCGAGCCTGTTTCTCCTCTCTGCCTCGGTGCCTTGCCACAGGGGCTGATGGCGCACATTTCTTTGGCATTGTCGGATTGTCATGAAAATACCTCGCCTCTTGTGCGCTTGCCTCTCAAGAGCTATCAGGTGTGTGTGGCACATTCACCCCCCCGCCCCAAAGAACCTCGCTTCATTAAGGAAACTCTGACGGCCTAATCAAAGAGCCTTTTATTGCCTCTAAATTACCCAAATACATGAACTCTGCCTTCATCCTTAAGGCTTTAGCATGTTGATTGTAACATCATTTCCTGGATGCCACCCTAAGGCCATATCTGTTAGTATAAGCTATAAGAGCCTAAAGAAGCTTTGGACTATAGCGCTTTTTAATTCTTGAATCTGATTGGTCAGAAAGTGTTGATTAATTTTATATAATGGCAGCTCTGAAAGTAGTAGGCGTATATTAATGCACTCTTTCTAATACTTTATCATTTCTATAGCAGATCATTAATTGGGACGTTATTTAATTTTAAAAAATGATTCATCATTGACATGGAGATGTTTATTTGACATTTATGGAAAGACTCTCCAGTGTCAGCGTGTTGTAATGGACAGTTTTCCACCACAGGAAAGTCTTCAAGACAGAGGAGTTTGTGCTTTCTAGAGTCTCAGTAACATGACAAGCTGCGTATTTTGTCATACTAACTTCAAGAGAAAGAAATAAGAGAGGCTGGTACGGGAAAATTCTAAAATGTATAATGCATTAAACGTAACTATAAATGGATAAAAAGTATGACACGTCATTGTTGAATAAATTAAAAATTTTAATCGTTGACAAGTTGCTGCGGTATAAGAGGAATAAAACACTTCCATGACTTGCTCTTACTAGAAAATAATCAACTTCTGGGTGGTAATGTCATCACATATCTCCATCATTGATTATTTTTTCTTGAACATCACTCCCTCAAGTGTTTTATTCCTTACTTCTGTCACCATTTTTTATATCAAAAACATCCTCTGTGCTCTGAGCGTGATCGTGGTCCACAGGGTCAGCAGAGTCTACAGACCTTTAGTTAAACTCCCCATGCTGAATGCCAGAGGTTACGCTGCCATTTTGCTCCCTGTTGCTGCGTCACCATGACAACAGATATAGAAATGACAGCAGCGGCTGTGCTGGGAGCGAGAGGGAGGACGACTCGGTGACGCCCACTGGCACAGCGCCAATGCACAAACACCACGGCCTCGGGTTCACAGAGATCAGGGATTAGTGGTGATACAGAGCAGCTTTGAGTGTTACGTTTATTATGATGCTGTATAGAAAAGAGATTTATTGTAGTTTCTGTAGAGAAACTGGTTTATTTTGAGTTTTATGGAGAAAATCAAAGGAATATAATGTTCAGTATTCAGGCTAGATACAACAATGTACAATATATATGTGATATTGGCTTTCTGAGGTGTAAATCTGACATAGTTTCATATACGGAAATGTGTAAAAATGCAATTCAAACTTAATTTGAATGAAATGCTATGGTTAAAGTTAAGGTTAAGGTTTGGGATTAGGGGTGGGGTCAGTGGTTACACTTTTCCTTACAATTTGTATGAAATTCACCGAAATCCACCCATTAGTATTCGTTCTTAGGAATATTGCAAGAACTTTTATCTAACTAATAAAAAGATGCAGCTACAATTTTAACATATTATCATTATATAATTAGACTTTCACCCAGTTTATACTTATAAGTTATTTAATTAGAAGTTCAGACAGTTCATACGTCTATAATTGCTCATGCACCAGCATCAACAGCTTCTCCTGAACTCCAAAATCTACCTTACAGCTTTATTACTGTAGCACTAGCCATTTCATGCTTTCTTTGTTTTCAGATTTTTATTAAGGCATAATTTTTTACTGTCTTTTCCCTGAATTTGCAGGTCTGACATTGCAAGAACAAGAAGTGAGTAAGCATTCCAGTGTCCTGGTCAGAAATAGACCACTTGAAGCTTGCACAAAGCATGGGAGGCCTCTACTGGTGACTGAAGTCCTAACACGCACTCCGTCTCTGGGGAACTATCCATACCTGAGGTCGAGTAACAATGTTAATAAGGGAAACATTGAAAGAGACATTGCAAACCCAACACATTAACCACCTCACAATCAGCACCTTGTTCCTCCATCCATAGATGAGCTCGTATCTCTCCGTCTTTCAATCTGAGTGGAACATTTTATCCACCTTCTTCTGCTTTTCTGTTTTTTTCCCTCCACATCATATTAAAGAGCGTGTGTCCGAAACACAGCCGCTTCCACCACACACTTTCAGAACCGTAGCCTATCTGTTCAATAAACCTGTCACACTTCACACACTTCATTGAACAACAAAAATCGATACCATTAAAACACTTCTGAAAAACAAACCTTAAGCGTTCCTCTCGAGACCTGACAGGCTCCCTTGTATTATATCTTTTTTTTCTACACGTCTGTCAATAAAACATTCTGGAAATCTTAAATACTTCATTACATCTCACAGCTCGAAGTTCTCTCATGTTGCTCTCCCTTGTTTCCTCTCTCATTCTCCCCTGAAGATAAAACCGGGTCTTTGAAATGTACGCACATTCATATTTCATATATTTTTTTTCATATATAGTATATATTTCATGCAATGCAACTACGTTAACTACTATAAATTGGCGATTCTCTCATTCACTAGTCGTCTGCTTTCCGAGTCTTTCCGAGTTTCCTGTTTAGCATTCCAATTCATTCACAGATGTATAAGCAATTTTAACAGCAAGTTAAGCCGAGGTGGAAATGCTCGACATAATCTCATGGAAACGCACTGGATGACAGCTCACATTAAATCCCTGACAGAACTCAGGCACACACACACCAGCTACAAAACATCCGAGGACGTCGTACATGGATGCCCCATGAGACGGTGATGTTCAATGTGGTTCTCAAAACAATAATCCGGTTCATGTGGTCCATTAAAACACTTTATACCACAGTGATATTGAACTCTCCAATCTGACTGGTCTGAAAGTGTTGAATAATTTTCTGTCAGTAGAGCTGGCTGTAATTCAAATCACAGGTTTACATTAATGCACTCGTTCTAATACCTTTTCATTTCTAGTGTTCTAAGCACGTGTATGGAGGTTGTTTTTTACTTAGGCTAATAATAAATTAATTTAAAAGCACGGTCTTAAAAAAAGAAGAATACATAATCATTAATGTGGTGAAATTTCCTACAAGGAGATGTTTGTTATACAGTTATGGAAGGAGTCTCCAGTATCAGTGCTTTTTTTCGCCACAGGAAAGTCTTCAAGACATTTCCGCTTTCCAGATTCTTCTAACATGACTTCAAGAGAGTGAAAAAAAAAAGAAATTCTGGTGAAGGAACGACTGTTTATATACACTATAGTATGAGTGAGAACAGGAACTAACTTGGTTTGCAGACATTCCACAAGTGTAACTATGAATGGATAAAAAGTATATTGTGTCATTCTTCAAGAAATACAAAATGTAATCACAGGTTTGATTGCTGTGGTGTAAGAGGAATAAAACACACCATTATGGTACATGCTGTTATAGGAAAACAATCAACGTCCTCTTCCGATAGCATCACATCACAGCATAGTTGATTATTTTCCTATAAAACATGCCATCAAGTGTTTTATTCCTTACTGAAAATATTAGAAAATATTGAAAGTAAAGTATTAACCCAGCCGAGAGAGAACTACAGCTCTAAAGGTTCATATAGTCATGATATTCAGAAAATGTTCTGTGAAGCTAAAAATTCAAAAAAAAATAAACTAAATCTGCCTGTAAGCACTAGGTATGAGTGTGTGTCTAAATGTCTATATCTGTTCAGTCAGCTGAACTAAAACAGTTCATTTGAGTTAAGATCTGCTGAACACACACACACACACACACACAAATGTTTTTCTTACTATCACTGTGAGGATTAACATAGCTAATTAATGCTATGCTACACCTAAACCTTAACCTCAGGAAGTAAATAGAAAATAGTTTGGCTCTTTTAGTTTTTAAAATAAAAGTTGCAGGCTTTTTTTGTGAAAGAACATTTTTCTTTGTGAGGACCAGCCAAATGTCCACATAAGGTCAAAGCTTTCAGATATTCCTATCCTTGTGGTGACATTTGGTCCTGATAAAGATACGAAAACATGCTCAGAGACAGACCTAACTGCTACGACTCTCAGGACCCATGGGCAGCTTCTCCAAAGCGCTAGTAGCTAATAGATATCTTGTGCCTCTGAAGGTAAGCTAAGTTTAACAACCTAAGGGTCGAGGAAT
Source organism: Pangasianodon hypophthalmus (assembly GCF_027358585.1). Lineage (NCBI taxonomy): Eukaryota > Metazoa > Chordata > Actinopteri > Siluriformes > Pangasiidae > Pangasianodon > Pangasianodon hypophthalmus. The sequence goes on along the minus strand of NC_069710.1, from coordinate 29,826,788 downwards.
TCAAGCTGAGGTCACCCCCGCCCTCTTTTCCAAAATCTCTCCTTCTCCCAAATGCTTTTCTCGAATAATCAGAGATCCCGGCTCAAGTCGGCCTTCAACTTCTTCCCCGATCCGCACTAAGCCTGTCATTTCTGGCCATTATTTACTTTAATGGGCTTTGGCTGATCCGGGCGCGCCGGCGGAGGGGTGAAGAAAGCGACCGAGGGTAGCGGGGGCATTAGCCGCCGTGCCCGCCGCTCCCCCTCTAGATTAGCTATGGCAGATGGGCTTTCCGGAGGCTTCCTGTGAGCCGCAGTCTTGATTGAGAGGCCATAATGAGAGAGACGGTGTCCTCACAATGGAGCCGAGCACCTCGCTGCACCTCGAGCGTCTAAACAACCCCCCATTCTTCAGACTCAATCTTTGTTCCCCTCTGCCTTTTCTCTTTCTTTTTCTCACTGCTTTATTCCTTTTCCTTGTCTTGCTCCTTTCTTTATTTAATTCATAGGAAGTCAGAGTGGAAGAACAAGCACAAAAAAGCTACTGTAAATACTCAGGAGTGTGTTAAGCCTGCATTAATTGGTTCCTTTTCCACTTTAGTGAGCACTTTATTAAGAGAGTTGGGGAGTGCCAAGGAAGAAAAGATGACTCTATTCTCGATGTTTACTTAACAATTATGTTTCCTTTTTAAAAAAAAAAAAAAAATGTCTTCTGTTGTTACATTGCATAAGAATCAAGAGCCATTTTTGACTTTTATCCTTGAAATGATCCATAATATTGATTTGAAGATTTATTCATAAATAGCATTACATCTTTTTCCATAAAAGTAAAGCAGATTAACACCAATTTGAAGTTAATACATAGTACATGGTTAGTCATATCAAATCACACGTGAGTGTGTGTGTGTGTGTGTGTGTGGGTGGAAGGTTTTCCTCACTGACACGCAGGCCCAGCACTCCACATGATGAGCTATTGAAGTCCATCAATGTCGTCGGGTCAAGTTTGTGTACAAGAGTTGAAATTTCTGCGTGTCCGACTCGCACTTTCCTCCACGCTCTGAAAGTTTCCACACAAGAGCCGCTACAACAATCCAGAGCCACCAATTATCCCCCTCCTCTGCCTCCTCCTCCTCCTCCTCCCTGCACTTTTAGTAACTTTTTCAAAACTCCTTTCACTCGTCTCTTGTCAAGTGATGAAAGAAACTAACCACCATGTCAAGAGAACTCCGCTGCCTAGCAACCGGGCCACAGTTTAATTCTGATTTGCTTCAGGTCTTGAGTAATGGAAATTGACAACGTTAAGCTAGTCACTTTGCGTTGTTTGTCACCTCTGAAATGCAAACAAAACTTCATTGTTTTGCCGAGTATTGAGCATGATTGATGTCCGGAGTCACAAAGGCATCATTCATTTCTCCCTTGTGTTTTTGCAAGGATTGATGTCATATCTTTTCATGGCATATTAAACGTTTCGGAGGAGCAATGAGACCGGCCGTCTTTTTCATCTCAAGGCGGGCCGCGGCTCTGGCTCTGACGCATTCCTGTAACTAGCGAAGTTTAATGATTCTATTCAGGTTGTGCATCCATTTCACCCAGAAATAATGTAATAAGAAGCGAGGCCCTCGGAGCGCCCCTGACACCCGGCCTAATCTGAAAAGAAAGGATAAAGGAAACTTGAAAGGCTCGAGCCTTTCGAGGATGAAAGTTTTTCTCCCTCATTCTTTCAGTGACACTCCTCTTTTGTTTGTCACGCCACCTTTTTTTTGTCGGGTTTTGTCTTTGACACACTTTCACGTATAAATATTTTGATCAGATAATTCATAGAGGAACAAGAAAGACTCTGGAAAGTTGACTTTGAATTAATGGACTGTAATCAAGAACAGGAAGAACTTTTAATTGTTTGCATTACCTTTGTACGGTTTACGCCGAAAGATTTTATTTACTGAAGAAATGGAAGCGGAGTCTTTACAGAAAACTACAAATGTTAATTTTGCACCTTTTTCACATGTGGAATTTTTGCACGCACTTTAATTTTTCCACCGACGACTGTCGTACATGATTATTCTATTTTCACTTTGTTTCATTTTTCACATACAGATTTATTTTTCATGTGATCACATATACTTCCAGCTTCTGAGCATAACGACACATTATCACATAGTACTCACATAATTACACCTCAAATGCATGTGATTTTTCTATAACAGCTCTAAAAATTAAACGAATTATTTTTCAGCGATGTCTTGTTTGTATATAGAGGACATTTTGCAGGCACAGGAAGGGATTGGAAACTAAAACACTGGCAATAATGCTAAAAATGATAAAATATGGATAACTTCTGGTATTGATGTAAAGTCTGAGTGATGGAAATCCATCTAAAGAAGGTACAACGGAAAGCAAAATAGATCCAAGACTTGAAACTGAGCTCGGCTTGGTCTTATAAATCCTGACACCTGACAGATTTCAGGTAAGATTATTGATTTCCCTGTTTTTTCTTTGTACTTATTGTGTATATATGATACAAGCTCTAGTGTTTTGATACAGACTTTTAATTCACTCTTTCACAGAAGTCAAAAGTGGAAATGTGCTCAGAAAGTGTTGAAATTTTGAGCACCCTAGAGTGCCATGACACCAAAATTGGGAAATTGTAAATTGTCATATTCTCGAGTCATGTCCTTTGGGTGCATCTCGATTTGCCCCTGAGATCTGAATGAAGATCTAATGTCTCAAAAAAACGGGCACTCAGCATGCTGATTGCTCTAGCTGAGAGCCGGATTTGTATGATATGGAAGCTGGCAATTTCTTCTGCTCCAGAGAACATTTTTCAAAGGCCCAAATGGCACAATAAGAAAGCCATCCATCACAAAGGCGGGAAAATTAGTGCATAAATAAATGGCGCTCTTTTTTCCCTGTCTCTCTCTCTCTCTCTCGCTCTCTCTCTTCCCTTCACTGTCTCGTTGTACGGCTGATCATCGGAGGCCAGGCAGCAGATAATAGACGACAATAAACAGGGTCATATCAAAGTCCCAGACGGTGGCATTGGGGTAGGCCTCAGTGGGCGAGAGTAGGGCAAATAAATGCTGCCATCCAATCTCAAGCTATAGAAAAACACAAATATGGACTATCTCTCTCGCTCTCTCTCTCTCTCTCTCTCTCTCTCTCTCTCTCTCTCTCTCTGGACTAGACCTACCGCTTACACCAGGTTGGTGCAAATATGGATTTAAGTCAGTGTGTGCTGCCACCAAGGAAATCATTTAACCGTAATCCACTGAGTAAATAATTTGCCTTTACACCAGTCTGTGGTGATAAAGAGTCTATTCCTCTTATCTGAACAGGACACGATGCAACCCTGTACAGCTACATGGATTTATCGTTGTTAATTGTGTGCAGATAGACGTCCCGTCGTCCCATTTTTCACACACAGGCACCTCAAAGACGGTTTCCAAGCTTCGTAGCTAGGATAGATAGAGAACAACGCTGCCATCTAAACCCTTTGATTTACATAATATGCAGCGCTATATGGTATGCATATATTATTATTATTATTATTATTATTCATGTGAGTGAGATATGATGCTTGTTGGTGCAAGCAAGCATTTAGATTAGAAACTCATGAAACAAAACAAGACCATGTTTATTAATGTAAAACACATTTACAGCATAGCATTCATTCATCCTTAGTAACTGCCTGGTCAGGATTGTAATGTTTTAATTTGGTTAGTTTGTTTATATTTTGGGAAATACAACCAACTAAATTTGTTAGAAAATATCACTTCTGGGTACAAACAAAAACTATAGTTAAAAAAAGGACTCATGCACACATCTCTAGTTCGGTTTAGACCACACCCACATCAGGTTTAAATCCGAAAACAGTTACAGATAGGAATATTTGGAGCACTAAACAGATACAGACTATTGCATTACTATGCATTATATATACTAGGTTCTCCTTTTCAGCCTCCATTTCTTTATCACAGAGATTCAGTGTAATTTTCTTGACACCCATTATCTCATATCCCACCCATATTTGCATGGCTTTAATCTCATATTCTAAAGATTCATGCTGCTTCTTTTGATAATCGCTCTCAGGGTTCAGGGATGGATTCAGAAACTGAATGCACGCCAACGCACAATTTCATTACAGCCCTGTGCTACAAAAAGGAAAGCCATGATTTTTTTTTTTCCTGATCTGATTTCTGAGTCTTGCAAACCTGAGGTCATTCCCACTCATTTACATTTGTGATTAAGTCATTTTATTGTCATCGGTATTATTATTATTATTATTATTATTATTATACATTTCACTCTACATTTTTTTTTATAATCAAGAACCAGAGTGCCACAACAAATATGGCCTTGTGTGGTAAACATATCAGATCAGTCTCTGCGGTCTCTCCTCACTCGCTGGAACAAATGCCTTTTAGCACTTCTGCCATCTGTCCTTAATGAGTCCACTCCTGTCCGCCTCCCATTTCCATACTGTATTGTGTGTAGGCCCTCGGCCATTTGCATAATTGTTGAAAGATTTCGCTTCAAAATTGATACCCACTCCCTGAACATGAGGCCATGAAGTTAAAAAAAAGGACAACAGATGATAAAAGAAGAAGACGAAAAGAACAGAAGATGTTGAAATTAGCAAATCTAAGCAAAGCAAATCTAATTTTTTCTCTTTCTCTCTTTTTCTTGCAATGGTCCTCGGTAACCTAATCAGGACTGGCTTTATCTGGTAATCCACATTTAAACTTTAACCTGTAGGGGGCTCTTTGTGTCGGTTAATGTAAGCATAAAAGAGGAGGCCAGTCTGAATGACTAATCAGATTAATCATATTTCGCAAGACTAAAGAGCTTCTCTAAAAGGGAGCAGAATTAGGCCTACTTCCATCTCTGAGGGCGATTGGGGGGAGAAAAGAGGAAAAAAAACTCAAGCGAAACAATTGAAACGGCAGCATGGAATAAATTAATGTTCAAAAGGCAAGTTTTTAATCAGCTCAGCTGTCTGAGATTTACATACTCAAGGCCAGTTCGGGAAATAACACACACAAAGGACAAAGCTGGGGCGAGAGCGCAAGGATATGACCATGTGACGATGTGAGGATGTGACGATGTGACGATGTGAAGATGTGGGGCGTTCAACCAAGAGGAGCACTGCAACAATTTACAAATAGATTCAATTTCATAATAAATATAATGGGGTTTTTTTTTATCTAGAAACAACTATTAGGATAAAACAAATTAGCTTGATTCATTTTTATATGCTCTTGATCGCCACCATTGTAAATTCAGACTGATGAAAAGACAGCACACAATTTTATATTTAATATTTTAATATTTTCCCCTTCCAGAAAAATTACAAATGTTTTTTTTTTCTTTTTTACTTTTCCACATGTGATTTTCTCACCTGATTTATTTATTTATCACATGCAGAGCATACAGATTCATAAATAACCCTTTTTCATATCACATGCTGTCCCTTTTTACATATTTACTTGAATCCATTGTGCAATTTCACAGCATAATGAGCTGAAATGTACCTTCACACGTTTTACACAAATGATCGCATGTAAAATTTACGTAATCGCACATGAAACATAAGAGTCTTTCTTTAAGATCTGTGTCTTTCAGATCTCTCAGGTCTTGAGTCTTCATTGCAATTTTGGACAAAAGCATCTCCTATACATCAGAAGTGGCTGGTTAGTGTATTTAAATTCTGTTATCTCATGAATATTCATACAAAGTGGCAAAAGTGAGTTTGTGGAGCTGTGCTTTGTTTATGATGACACGTACATTCCGCCATCGTCGGAGGTTAAAGTCAGGCGTTTGTCAAGACTGCGAGATGCTAAACGGTGCAATTTGCATGAGAGAGCTTTTGTGACGAGCGCCGTTGAATTTTTTTGCCTGTTTTCACAGCACTGAACATTTGTTGACAGAATTGCGATGTTCATTACTTGAGGACAATATTTCTCTCTAAATAAAGCAACTGCATGAATAACAATGTGATTTAAAGAGCAGTCTCAAAGTCTCTTCCAAACGCTGTTGCATGAATATGCATTGCAGATCATGAGACACAATGTATCACTGCTTATGAACAAGGGGGAAAGATGTATTTAAATGTTCCTACAGCAAGCGTCTTTAAATAGTGCAACATCTTTGACTCTGTTCATTAAGACAATTAATATGAAAAATGCTGGACGAGAGACAGAGGCAGGAGGACAGTAGCATGTAACCATAGCAAATTTCACTTTTCTAGAATAAGGCACAGGATGTGGTCATGTTATCTGAAACTAAAGGTGCTAATACAGCTAAAAATCAAATAATCTGCTTTCTCTAAGGTTATATTTTTCCTGCTAATAATCACGGAAAATACAACAAGCATGTTTATTATTGTACAGTGTCAAATCTGAACTTTTAGGTTTTTTGTTTTGTTTTGTTTTTTTTTTTTTTTTTTTTTTTTTTTTTGTGTGAATAAAAGCCACTTCATTGAAACAGGGTATGAATGTCCTGGGATATCCTGGACTATTGAAAATTAGTTTATATCCCTTTTTTATTATTATTTTTTTAAACTACACATCACCATCACTCTATCTTCTGACTACCATGAAGTCTTTTCGAAGCCTAGGATTTACATATATACATTTCCATGTACAAAATTATGAAATAGTCTTTTTTAAAATATATATAAAGAGAGAGAGAGAGAGAGAGAGAGAGAGAGAAATAAAAGTTAGGGAGAACACAGAAAGAAGAATAGTGAGAAAAGAAAGAAATAGAGAAGTGAATCACTTCACCTCTAAGATCTGATATGTTGTGTACTGTAGGTATTGTTCTATAATATAAAAATGTAACCTCTGTAATCTTTAAGCAGTGTAATTCTGTAACTTCTACACCATGTAGAATGATTCCATGATGATGTTTATCTCGAGTTTCGGGGATCACTGTGAAATAACAGTGTCATGTATAGTATAGGTGTGATATGAATTAAAGACGTATGAAAATTAATTTGTATAAAAATGAATTTACTGAAAATTCATTCAACCCAGCACAAAAAAACACGCTAATCATTTGGTGATGCAGTTTCTTGAATTGCTTGAAGGCTCCTGCTCTTAAACCAGAATAACGTGTGTGTGTGTGTGTGTGTGTGTGTGTGTGTGTGTGTGTGTGTGTGAGAGAGAGAGAGCGAGAGAGAGAGAGAGAGAGAGAGAGAGAGGTTCCCACAAGGATACGAATATCTGACAGTTTTGAACTTAGCTGAGGCTGAGCTTAACATTTAGCTGAGGAAACCTGCTTTTTAGGAATAAATAAATAAATAAATAAAGAAAGAAAGAAAGAAAGAAAGAAAGAAAGAAAGAAAGAAAAGTACCATTTTTCTTTATGGTTACTGAGGTTAATGTTAGGCTTGGATTTAGTTGTAGTATATTATTAAAGAGATGCATTAATAATTATGGCAGTGGAAGGTCCTCAGAAAGACAGTAATACAAGCGTGTGTGTGTGTGTGTGTGTGTGTGTGTGTGTGTGTGTGTGTGTGTGTGTGTGTGTGTAGCACTATCCATGCCCATGTCTACACTAATCAGTACTACCCTGAACTGGTCACCTGGTCCCATCAGCTCTGGGCTTTTGAAGCCTCTCTGCTGCTCTTCAACAGGGTTGGACTCCATCTAGTGGCCTAAAGAGCTTCCTTCAGCTCAGAGTGAGAATCCTAAAGACTGAAAAATCTCTCCACACACTCCACTCCTTCCTGTACCGACTAATGCGTTTTTTTTTTTTTTTTTTTTTAATTCTGTAATCCTTCCCATGTTTAATGTGTGTTAAAGAGTATCTCCGACTTGCAGATCTCTCTTCCCCAAAAAAAAAAAAATCAATTAGTTATTTTCGATTTGGGTTTGACATAAGGGGATCAAAACTATTTTGGGTTACCGTTGTGATGGAAATTATTATCTGCACTAACATTCATGTAAATCTTTTGTGCTGTCACTTTGATTCTCTTTACTCTGTAGATTCAGGATGAAGTCGTCCGGCGCCGGCGGTTAAAATCGAGCAGATTACTATATGTAAAGAAACAATAAGCGAGACAGAGGCTTTCTCCTTCATAATCGTGTAATTGACCTCATCTCACAGGTCTCATTTGACAGGGCAATTTCCACACTTATTAAGCGCCTGACACACTTCGAGTAATCGTATTAGCACTTTTGGCAAATTAGCTCCGTTTCGTCGTGGAACGTGGATGTCTACAATCGTCATAGGCTGCTTCCTTGCACAATGTGTGATGTCTCTATTTCCTGTACCTGCAGAGAGCCGGCCAAATTCACACACACCTCCGAGCTCAGCCAATCAAAAAAAATCACTCAGCACCTTCTCTTCATGAATTCCTCGATCCACTCGATTCTCCAGTAATGACACAAAGACCTATACTGCATTCCACTTACTTCAGAAGTGGAAAGTCGGGAACATTTCCGACGTCCTCGCATTCAAAATACAAAGTGGGGCGGGAGGAATAAAACATCTTTTGTTAGCAACAAGCTAGCCAGCGAGCTGTGACTAATGATGATATTTTCCGCCTCAAAAACCAAACTGTATAGTCAGTGTTATAGATTTAACAAACTAATACATGTGTATGTTGATCGATCTGTTGATACAGTGCTACTTTGTTTACTGTCGATGCTGTGAGCAGCCATGTTGGTTTGACGTCACTTGCTGAACTCAGGGTTGAGTAGACCATCCTGAGAGCTGAAGAGGCGTCTTGTTTTTTTTTTTTAATCCTAGTCGGAGTTCAGAAATTACAAGTTACAACTTTTAGTTGAATGCAGCATGAGTTTAGGAACATAAAGGTCACCATTGGAGCCCAGAACCCCCAGAACTACTGGAGGGCTTCTTTTTTTTCTTTTTTGCTCTACGGCAGCTTTTACCACGCTCGACATTTCGCCTGGACGCTGTCAGTAAACACAGCAGAGGCAGCGAGTATGAAGTCTCGGTGTCGTAACTCACCCAAGCGAAATGAGGCGTCTTGCTGGGTCCAGCTCAGACAAGAAAGTACACGCTGCAACCCTGGATACTAGTTAGAGCCCTGCCACATCCTGGTACTTTTATCCCTGACCTGTGACCCTAGGCACATCTGGAAAGCTAGTTGGATCCCAAAAAAGATGAGGTTTTTCCTTTTCTCCTGTGAAAAAAAGAGAAATGTTTTTTATTTTGTTATTTTTCTTTATCCCTGGACAGAGCAGTAGAGCTTCTCAGCATGGTTTGAACTTTTGGATATTGACCATGTGCTGAAAGCACAGGACAAAGAGAAGGCTACGTTGTTGCCTCTCGGCTATATGCTTTCCAGATTTCTGAGGGAAGATAAACATCTCGAGATCCAGGAATAAAGGGACTACAAAGGCCAAGATGCTTTGAAGTGCAGGGACGGCCTCGCTTAATAGACACCGTGCCCACAGCCAAGGCAAACACTCCCCTGGCAAGATGTTTCCTGATTACACATCGAGAAGTGTTCTCGCTGATCAAACGCCACCCATCAGCTATTTATTTAGCGAGTTTATAAGATGGACTGAAGCCTCTGGGTGTTAACTGGTTGTGTCAGCAGATCCAGGAGGCAGTGTTTACAGCAGCACGTCGTGTTGTTTGTCCAGCACAGCACCGACGTTCCAACCCTGTGGGCTGGACACTTCACTGTCAAATCCGCCGATGACTTCTAGCCTACTGAGAGCTTTGGCTAACTCACAGATTTCCACACGCATCCGCCGCTGCTTCTCGTTTTTCATGCGGGTTTTCATGCTCGTTTTAGAGTTGATTCTGTTGGCGTCGACATTAAGGAACCTCGTGGAGCCGTTCTTAATTATATGATCTTAAAATGAACTCAAGGATACGACGATATAATTACAACACCAACATCATCAATCATGCTCGAAACTGAACTTGTTCTTGGTTTATGTTTGGTCTTGGATGTTGTGGGAACACTTTCCACAAAGTCCATATAGATAATGAACTATGAACACATTCATAACATGTTAGAATGCATTCATAAAGGTTGAAACATATTGAAACGCAATTTCAGTGTCTATTGCTCAATGTCTGTTAAAAACTGCAATATAGTTTATGCTTTATTATTTATGCAATTTTGAACTTGTTACAACTATGAGATATATATTATTGTTTAATTTTTTTAAATATGTCTTAAACTCGTGTACTTATAGCTCACAAATACTACCTATAAATTATTTTAAACATATTATGACATATTTATAACATTTTATATGTATAGTAGTATATGTAGAAAAAATGTATTGTAAATATTGTAAATGCTGTACATATAACAATTTTTAAAATATTTTTTTAAATATTTAACTCGTAAACTCGTAATACTACTTATATGTAAGTTATCATAAACATAGCATATTTATAATAATGTATAAGTAGTATTTGTAAATGCTGTAAGTTTAATCATTATTTTCTAAATGTCTAACTTTACTTAGAGCTCACAAATACTACTTATCAATTATTATAAACCTACATTAGCATATTTATAATCATTTATGTGTAGTATTTTTGAGTAATATTGTAAGTGCTGTAAGTGTAATTATCATTTTAGTAAAAAAAAAAACTTTACTAAGAGTTTACAAATACTACTTATAAATTATTATAAACATATTATAACATACTTAGAAATGTATAAACAGTGAAAGCTGTAAGTTTCTTAATACATTTTCAGTTATGTCTCACTTTACTCAGAGCTCACAAATACTACTTATAAATTATTATAAGCCTATTATAGCCTATTTATAATCATTTATTAATAGTATTTGTGATAAATATAAAATTATAAATTCTTTAGCTTTAATATTTTTACTTATATATTTTACTTAGAGCTCACAAACACTAGTTACAAATTATTATAAACATATTATAGCATATTTATAATCATTTATAAGTAATACTTTTGAGAAATATAACATTGAAATATATACATTATATATATACATATATATATATATATATATATATATATATATATATATATATATATATATATATATATATATAAAATAACATGCTGTAATCATGAGAAAATGATTATGAGAATGAGAAATATTCTTATAAGTATGTCTCACTTTATTTAGAGTTCTCTAATAACATATTTATAAATAATGCTTGATAAGTATATTATTATTATGTGTTAAGTATATTAAGTATATTATTACTTGTGATGTGTGTGTGTGAGTGTTTGATTAGTTATAAGAAGTAAACTTAAAAGCTGTATTTTTAATAGTTTTTTTTTTTTTTTAAAGAATAATCTCACTTTACTTAGAGCTCACAAACACTACTTATTAATTGTTAAACATGTTATAATGTCTGTCAATAATTCACTCTTTATTAGTGAGAAGCAAATAAGTTCTGCCACTTTTTCATGCTGGAAAAAAATGTATTAAAAATGAGAAAATGAGTTATACCATTTCTAACAAATACACAATTTTCCATAAGATAAATAAACTTGCAATACAGTGCTATGCATTTTCATAAATAAATTTTAAAAAAGTGTATAATGCCTTATGAATGTGTTATAACATGCTTGGAATGTATTTATACATTACTGTTGATAAAATAATGTAAATATAAAATTAAAGTCAGAACTTTCAAAATGATTATAACTAAAATGGGAAAATCAGAATAACTGGAGGATGATGATGATGATGATGATATTGAAGACCACAATGAGGATGATTTTCTTTCCAGAAAAGTCCTCTCTATCAGCAGGACTGCTTTTTTTACACAGTAAAAAAGTCAGTGAATCCCATAACATCACTGCTGCTTAGCTATATTGATATTTACTAGCCGTCTCTGTCGTGTTTTCCCATCATTCTCCTCTGCTTATAAAGACTCAAGCTGGGCCGCACTGGAACACATTTCTCCCAGATACTCAATACAACACATGGCGTGTGTCTCCGTGGAGGTTCTCGACTCAAGTGGAACCTGTCTAGGGAATATATAGCGCTGTCTATCAGAGTTGAGAAGATGATGTCACGGGTCCGTACGAGTCTCTGAGGAGTGGTGAAGTCTAATCTAATCTCAAGGGGGCTGGATTCACTTCACGTTTGGAAAGGTGAGGGAGAAGAAAATCCCTTAACCGCCGGTGTAATCTCATGAATGTCATTCACGTCGTTCACATTTGTGAGTGGAAGTGTTCAGGTGTGAAGGGGAAAAACTTTCTGAAATAAAAGTCAGAACTTTTTTTCAAAGTGACTAATATGACTAAAATCTGAAACCTAGATCTAATGATAACATCTTAATTTCTAAAAAAAAAAAAAAAAAGCCAAGAAATTTGATATTATGTCATTTTTTCATTCTCATTCCAGCTCCAGGTGCAAATCTCTTACGCACTGAGGTTTAATCTTAAATTCTGACAGGTTCTGATTTGTCTAATCTCTAAATTGAGCGTGATATGTGGTAAAAACGCTTCCTACAAAGTCGTGCAACATTTGACATGTCGTTAAACTCAGGTTTTATTCCCATTTTAAACGGCTTTGGTTTCCCCGGCAAAACACCGTTCCCTGTAAAATAAATAACTGTATTTAATGAGATATGAAATGCTTATGAATGCCTTCGCTCTTCACGGGTAATTGGAGCTTGTCACCCAAAGCATTCAGTGATATATAGGAGGTGGTGGTAGGTTTTTCACATGTGAGACTTTTATATTTATATGTATATTTACAGTGCGTATGGTTTTTTTAGCATGTGGATGTCACCAGAGCTGGTATAAATGAGTTAGATTAAAAAGACATCACTATAAGGTTGCATTTTTGGCATCAGATTATTTTGGATTTTTTTGAGAAGAATAGCACGCAGAATGGTAAGAAGAATTGAAGCTGGGGCTGATTTCTTTCTAGGCCAGACTGTAGATTCATGCAGCCAATCAGTGGCAGTCGTGTCAGGTGATTACACAGAGTGACACGCCCATTAGAATTGACATCTTTCAGCCTACTTTTGCTGACACGTCTGTAACACTTTCTCAGCATGCACATTCTCAGGATGAACGTGAAGTAGGTGGTTTGTGTTTTTTATGCTATCGTCCTTTTTTCCCGCTAATGTCTTTGGATGACAAATTAAAAGCTGATAGACTAATCAAATAACAAATTACACATAATGACAGATGATGGAACCATAAATTGGGTGTTTCGGGTTTTTTGGTTTGAATGAAAGAGTGTAAGAGTCTGTAAGAGTTGTAAGAGTTACAACTCTGTTTATTATAAGAAACACGACATGAATCCAGGAGAGCACGCTATCAATGAGACCAGCTAGCCAGCTAGCCGATGTGCCACAAAGTGAGTGTGGCTTCTTCGGGATCTGCTAGAGGAGCAAAAGTAAACAGAACATTTGGTCATATTGTGTCTGAAATGTCACTTATTCGATATTAATTTCTTGTTTATTGAACTGCTCTATAAAAGCAATATCGCATTCGCAAGCATGAGGTTATCCTGAATATCAGTCAGTGAATATTATTCAGTATAACTGCACTCTTGCTTGTGCAACATTGCTTAATTAGATTTTAGACTTTTTCTGATTGAATATAATGATGAGCCGTCACTGAATTAGAGCATTAGAATGATCAACAAAGCACCAAAACGACTGTAAATATGACGGGACATCCATGCATTGGTTCCGTGTTGCTGACGTAGATTGAGCTGAGAATGCTTGTGGAATAAAAAACAGTGAAATAAATAAATAAATAAACAAATAAGATGGAAACTTTCCAATTTAGGTAACATCTGCATCCGTGGCTCTCGCTGAGAAATGATGTTCAAGGGGAACATTATGTGCACTTTCCCGGCTGTTGCTCCTGAAGGCTCCTGTCCCAGTGTTTCCTTTCAGTGTGTGTGTGTCTGTGTGTGTGCACGTCCTGCCTCATTACCTCCTCCTAAACTCTGCTGCGTCTGAACATTCCTCTCTCTAGCCTTTACTTTACCGTAACACTCTCCTACATTTACTCTCTCTTCCTCAAAGAGCAGGCTGCCATTACCAGAGCAGAATTGCATTTGCATTCCACGGCAAGAACGACAGTGCAATAACGTTCATGGCTGCCATCGACAAGCTTTTTGGTGCCATATGATCAAGCAGGCGTCCAGTGGCTTTTGCCACACTGCTCAAATGAGATAGTGTAGAAAAAAAACAAGAGCATAAAAGCAAACTAGAGCTCTCTTGCTCATTCAGAGAGATAACAGCAATCTCTCTTGAGATGTAGGAAATAAAGATAACAGCAATCTCTCTTAAGATGTAGGAAATAAGGAAGGAACCGTTCCAGAGTTTTCTATCATTGATAGCATGTGAGACCCCCTGCTTTACCTCCAGAGTCGGTCTTTTCAGAGACGTCACATGAGCATGACAGCAGCAGTGTCAGCACCAGCGTTTGGCCAGATTAGCAGAGGTCATGCCATGTTAATGAGAATCATTAGCAAAACAAAAAAAAAAAATCTCACGCTAATTGCCGCACTTATGTACCAGGCAGCACATCACGAATCAAAAAGGTTAATTACAATTGCGCCTTCGTTTGATATCGGACCAGTCTTTTATTCCCTCGCTCTGCTCTGTCTTCCTCGCTTTTTTTCCCCAAGACACAAAAAAGGGCTTCATCCAGACACGACTGCCTGCATGTTCCTCGATAAGCTTCAGGCACTGACACTAGCCGATTACTTTCATTCCTAGGAAGTGCTGTAATTAGCGAAACGCCATCAAGCAAAAGAGTTAACACCACTGAGGAATTTCTTCTTCTCAAAAGTTTTTTTTTTTTTGCCTCTTTCTGCTCGCCCTGAAGGTTTTCACTAGCTCCGCCAGCCTGTTAGCACACCCCCCCCTTTCTACTAAAATGAAATTTGTTTAGATGCTGTGCAACATCAACAGAGCAACAAAAAAAATTAACAATATGCCGGCTAATTATGTTAATGCTCAATTTCTCGGGTGGTGGTGATATGTTTGCTACATCAACGGAGGCATTCTGATTCGACTTTATCATACGCTGGCCATAGGCCAAGGATCTACACATGCCGTGTCTCTCTGTTCACCTGAAGGCAAGAAAAGAAGTGCCTCATCCATCGTTTGTGAAGCCATTACCGAACACGCGGAAAGAAGATAAATATTGCTGCAGATGCTCAACTTTCTGCAAATGAGCATCTTCCAGTCAGCTGTCTCCAGCCATGCTGGGGAGTTCGAATCTGAGAGATATGATTCTCGCTAATGTAAAGTGTTTGTGCGCCGCTACCACCTACAGTCAGCCTGCTTGTTTATTAGCAAATTAGCAAAAGTGCCAAGAATGACAAGAAATATGAGGTTTAGAGAAGTTTATGAGGAGCATGTTTGTATTTCATCACATTACCTGATGTCTTGATGAAGGATTTGACTGGAATGTTTGACCTTTCACCCTTTCAACACCATGTGACATGACTCTGACGGGCAGACTGTATGGCATGCTGTCCCGGTGAGATTGGTAAACCAACACCAGCATATATACAGCAGAAAAACACACAGACAGTCTGCCGCCACGTTGAGCTGATCTCCGCCCGTACCACCCAATACTGTCTGTATCGCATTACACCAGTCTTATAGATACTGTCTCTGTGTGTGTGTGTGTGAGATGGAGAGTGTGATATGGACAGAGTGAGAGTGTGTGCCAGCTGAGAACCATTCAGTCGACCATCCTGGGTTGCCAGGGTTGCATGTTTTTACGCTAAATTGGGCTAGTTTTGGATCAAGGTTGCAATTTAAAAATAGTCTGCTGAGATCTTGACCAAGATCTTGTTTTAAAGCAAATAATCCAAATTTAATCAACTTCTGCAAACATACTGTATGCAAATAAAGGGAAAGGGGAAAGCGTAAGTGCAGACAACGGGCCTCATTTATCAAGCGGGATATGAACGGATTTATGCGTGTGATTGTTTAAACAATAAATGTGTTATGAATGAAAATCTTGTAAATTCTTTTGTATCCTACTCCTGCTCCTGAGTGTGTGTAAATTTCCACATAAGAAGACTAACTAATATAAACCTTGGCTGATTGACTTTGAATCTTATCATTTGTGATGAGTTACTGAATTTTTATGTACAGATTATGCTTCAAAGTTTAACTTCAAATCGTTTATTTATTTCAAATACACAAAAATTAAATATTTTTTAGATCCATCGTTTCATATAGACCTAAATTGCATCAAGGAAATATTACATCGTTTTGTTTTTTATAGCTTTTGTATCAAACCAATTTCTTTTGACCTCACTTATACCCCATTGGATGGCTTCACCTCTGTAATTTCTCTCCATATTTTGCCCTTTTCAGGTGCTGTGACTCCACTGGATAGACTGCTAAATAATAGTTTTTTATTCTTGTGGATGTGAGTCAAAAGGACTTCAACTTCTGCTTCAGAAAAATTATTTTTCTGCTATTTCTTTATGGCCATTTCACACTTTTCACTCTATGAACATGGTCTTTGGAGTTTGGAGTTTTGTGGGCGTCACCAAAGACAAACCAGCTGTGGTGTGCAAGAACCCAGTATTTACAGGTGACGGCCATTTATCAACACACACATGAATACGAAGAAAATCAGTTTTTAATAAACTTTTGTAAATCTAGCATAAATTTCTTTGTTCATTTTGCCTTATGCAAACATTTACACTCAACTTTACTTAAAGATTGAATAATGAGATCTACTGTGTCTATGATGTACAGAAACATTTCTGTTGTGAGACATATTGGGGAAGGAAAAAAGGGAATGATGGAGTTGATACTGTCTGTACCGGGTGATGATAAATAGTGTATATTGCAGATACTGCAAATCAGAAATGCGTGCGCACCACGGTCACATGTTTCCCACACAAAGACTGAGAGAAAAGGTGATAAATATGTCTCCAATCCATTTTTGCGTTAGATTCAAGTCTTTTTGTTTTGTTTTAGAGAAAAGCCTGACTGCATCTCTTGCTGTCTGTATCTCAGTCTCTGTTTCTCTCTCTTTCTCTCTCAACATAAACCTTCCCAAAGTGTTTACAAGCTGTACTAATGGCATTAAAAACATTTTATCCTCTAAAGTCAAATCCTTCAGCATTTATACACAGCAGAAAGATATCACAGTGAAAGTCAGACGGTTATTTATTACTTTTAGTTATTTATTTTTCTGGAAGGTCATGAGTATGAGTATCGTAGTCATTATGATTACAGCAGCAGTTCTTAGGTACAAGTCTAAAGGATCCAGAGATTAAACACTGAAGCAAAGGTGATTCCTGGACATAAACTGTTTTTGTGTAAATCTTTGTGGCCATGTGGGGCCATCCACAGCAGCAGAAGAAGAATCAGGATGAATCAGGAAGGTTCAGAGGGCGAGAGGCGACACGGCAGGAGACATACCTGACTCCTGACGGATCAGGAGTTCACATACAGCTTGAAGGAGAAATGTTGTTAGCATTAAAATGAGCAGTGTAGCAATCACCACATCTGTTAACATCAACTGTAGCATCTAATAAGAATGGTCTGAAGAAATTTTTGGTAGCACTTTCTATGAAGTCTATGCTCATAACGAATAATAGCCACATTTATAATTATTTATAAGCAACTATTGCTGTTCTTTAAATACATTTATAAAGACACATCAAGACCTATACTTCATTATAATAACAGTTACAGTTATTGTTATAATTAATTTAAATAAGAAAATAAACTTATAAATATTAATTAGTCAGTCTTCCGGTTCCATGACTGTATTTATAAAGATGCAGCATCATAAATATATTCGTTATTTATTACATAACATACATATATTATTATAAGCATGGGCTTCATAGAAAATGTTACCAAAGTTTTGCACACTAAGCCAACCCTGAACTTTCACACAGTTTGAAACTCGTACATTTTATATAGATTGAGTTGTGTAAGTTGTTAGTTGTTGTGTGGCTGCTAACTGAAATGCACACTGATGCATTCTTTGGTTTTGTTAGTTAGCATTTACTGCTAATAAAACATAAAATATCATAAAATGCTGATGTCCTGAATCCATTTTTGTTTTTAACTGGCTTTTAACTATGGCAAGTTTTATATCCAGTTTCAAAACACATTAGTCATAAACTCTATGGTGAGGACATGCAAAAAATATTAATATCAAAAATATTATATCTACCTCATTTTGTTTGTTTGTTTGTTTGTTTGTTCGTGAATCCAGGGTCAACTAGATTAGATTTTTCAATCATTTCTACTTTTATTTAAAGTAATTTAGCTAGGCTTATTGTAAGGATGTAAAAATTTGACATTTATGAAAAACAATATCATTTTAAACAACTGAACAACAGCAATATTTATTCAGATTATTTTTATTTAACCTTTTATACAATGAGAGTTTCATAGGAAAGAATTCAATTTTATATATTTATTAAAATGTATTAAAAATAAACAAATATATAGAATAATTACATAAATAAAATAATTAAATTATTCATATCTTATCATTTAATTTCATTTTAGAATTTAACTTATAATTAACTATTTATAATTAAACATAAGTAATTGCTTTTTTTATGCATTTGATGAATAAAATCCTGCGCGAGATGTGAACAAAACTGGAATTTATTGCATGTGAACTTAGTTATGACTAGCTGTCTACATTTTTTTTAATTACTGATCAACTAGTAAAAATGTAGTAGTTGTTCAACCCATGCTTTTTCCTACAATTACAATTTATTCAAAAAGTTATTGAAATAAATACACCAGAATAAATGTACAGTGTATAGAGTGGCATTAGCGTGTACAGTAGGTGTATGAACAGAGTTGTTTATATGTGTATTAGTGTCACTAAAACATTCTCACTTAAAACCAGCTAAGGATCTATGAATAGGGTGAAATCTCAATCCTGAGCATGTGCTTGCTTGGCTGGTGTGTCTTACACCTCGGTCTATATGAAAACTTTACCAGAGACGGCAGGACGTCTGACACAGATGGGGCCCTGTAGACTCCAGTAGTGCAAAAGGTCATTAAGGCCCTGCCTTTAACTCACTCCTCATTCCGCACTGCACATTATGGGCTTTTCTCATGGCATGCCATGATGGAGTGACATCACGTTTGTGTTTCTAACCCAGGTCACATACACACATAGATATACACACGGGTTAGGGAGTGTCCTCTGAGGAAAAAAAGACAAAAAAACCCACGCAAGGCACAGTAAAAGTTGTGTGTGGCTGTGTTGGAGCTTTAATGGTCCTCCGTAGGGCGTCCCGCAGAGCCGGCTCATATTTATATTGGCAATATATGCGAGAGGATTAATCTCGTAAAAACCTGACGACCACACAAAGCCCTGGGTAACGTGGAGGACTGTGTGATTGGGATGGCCGATGTTATTTATGCTGTGTGGATAGGGATGAAATCGTCCTCTCGCCCCCTCTCACTCCCTTTTGCCCATTCTCTTCAGCATTCTGTCAATATTTTTCTTCCATCCAGTTTATTATAACTCATAGAAAAGGGTTTGGGTTTGGACTTGATTTCAATTTTCAAGATTACCAAAGAAGTGGTAGAACAACAATGATGTGTGTTTAGTTTAACAGACAATACATCTGAACCCACGGCCTTTCCGTTTTCAATTCATTGTTTCTCGAAAGTCTTGCTTTTTTATGTTAGATTTTATCTTCTTCCCACAAAAGGAGCATCCCTGTACAGTCATTCTCATTCCACTGAGTGTGAGTTAAAAAAATAAAGCACATTAGGGTGTCCAGATGCAGAATGGAGGCGCAGTTTAATTTCACCCTCTCTGACATTAATGATCATTATGGAATGAAAAAGCGAGGTTCTCACGGAAGGCTTACTGACAGAAATGATCACCGTACCAACAATATCGCATCACCGCTGCAAAAAAAGGACAAAGGTCATATCCAAATGTGTTATTTGTCCTTTTTACCTTTCTTAAAACAGGAATACAGTATGTATATTATTATGCTGTGTGAGTGTGTGCATGCATGTTTTTGTCGTAATATGTTTTAAATAAAAGCAAAATTGGTGCTAAAAACTGGATGGATCTCAATGTTCTAAATTAAAAATAAATAAATAACAAAGTATTTTTGCAATTTGAGATAAATAAACTTATTATCTGACTTAAACACATTACCCATTAGAAAACCGCTGTTCTTGAGCGCAGAGCGTTACTTCGCGAGTCGGCCTGGTGTGTGTGAAGCGAAGATTTGAGCTACAGCGTGTTGGCAATTAGCCTCTTCCTTCACAGAACATCTTGTCATCACAGCTTGCCCTTAATGAGATGGATTGTGGAGATCGTTTCCAGCGTCACAGAGAAAAGCCTCCAGATAAAACATGCTTTCTGCTGAAAAAAAAAAAAAACGCCTCCTTCTTTCTTTACCACAAAGCCATGATGCTTTCTTTTTTTGGGTCCTCTAATCAGTAGAATATTTACAGGTTCACCTTAGGCGACTGACAGAAAAGAAACATCGGAAGAAATCATACCATCAAGCTCACGTAGGAGTTCCACCAAGGAGGTTTAAAATGTTATTAGGCTGAAAGTGGTATGGTGATAAAATGTTAATGTTCTTTGGCTTACGGAGATGTAGCGCAGGTTTAAGTGATCGCACAGAAGGTTATATTTACGTCTGTATATTTGACAGACGCTTTCATTTGAAGTGACTTAGAAGTGAGGTAGAGTACAACTTAAACACAGAGATGAGAAGCTCAGGATCCAAAGCATTGATGGCTATAGGGACAGCTACGGAGAACGGAAATAACATTCCAAAATGCCAAAAGATGTGTAAAATCAAAGTCAGTAAGTAAGAACTCAGAATTGAGTGTTGGACAGACTTTGTTTCTAAGTGTTTATACAGAAAATATCACAAACTCACTTATGATCATTATGGATCTGATGTATCTTTGTCATGGTGCTTTTTCCAGAACAACATGCACAACCCATGATCCTATAGTGACGTGTTTTGTTTTCACTTCCTGGTCCTGTCTCTACCCCTGTATTGTGACTGATCGCTTTCCCTATCATTCTTATGTTTTTATGTTTCAAACTTTGATTAGTACGCCAGTTTATATTCTCTTATGTTCCGTGTGGACACACTAAAAATATTGTGTAGTTTAGTTGAGTTATTTATTTCATTATTGGCTAATTTGGTTTAGATATGTTGGTATCATGACGGCATTTTAAATTATAATGCACAAAACTTGCTGATTTGATATCAAGCCTGCTGCGTTCCTTAAAAATAAAGTTAGTGATACTGTATTGTTGGCTGTTTTCAGATAATTAACGTACATCTGTTTTATATTCCTAAATAAATCAATGCATTCCAGTCGGTTACATAAAGTTAACGGATGTTATTTTTCTTAACTTCTTAGCTCCATTATTGTTGTGCATATCCTGAAAGAACTTCACAGGGTGCTACCCAATTACATTAAAATTTAAAATAAGCGTATTTTCACGCATAACATCTCGTCGTTCATCACTGTTACGACATAATGTTATTCACGATAAAGCACTTGGTAATGTTAAGCTAGTTACGCTGTGTGGAGACAAACAGCAAATGTACACTCATAGTTATATTGTTATAGTTGATTTGTCCTTAATAAGCATCCTCGCTCTTCACACACATTACAATCTTCAGAAAAACTGATTAAAATTAAAGAGTCTTCGACCAAATTGCTTTGAATTCATTGATGAAATAGTGTTGTTATCTATTGTAATGATAATTCTAATTCAACACACATTAAAAACGTGAAATTAACTCACCTAAACCTCATGTTTTGTCAAGTACGACAAAATTGTGTAGAAGAACAGTGAGCAGGAAGCAGCGAGTCAAATTTGCACATGCGCAGTACAGCTCAGTTGTTGCTTAAAGTCTGCTATCTCTCTGACAATCCTGGGATTTGAACCCTGATAACACAGCTACCAATGCTTAACATCAAATTTCCAAATTGTTATTAAATTTTCATTTATACAACCTTGATGAAAAGAAGATCTAGGATCTATTCACCTGATTGAACTTGACTGAATCAACTGCAGCATCTCTCTCAGCATCAGCCCGCCCTCTTTTGACATCTGTGTCTCATATGTCACATGACTTGCAGCAGCTAGAGTCCAAAAACAACCACAAAAGCCCTGTGGAAACCTTCATCTGTCTACAAACACACACACACACACACACACACACGTACAGTAAATCTCAGCTTCAGCAGGAGGTCCAAGCATTCCTCGTAAAACAAATACTGAAACATCTCTGAACGCTTTACCTGTCCACCTCTGACAAATATACAAAAACTCGGCGTATGGAAAAAAAACATCACGTGATTGTTCTTTCGGGAAAAACAGCAACTGCTTTTACTACCCTGTGTTTAAGATCAACTCTTAAAGAAATGAAATCAAATCAGCAAATAAAATTTAATATACTGTAAATACCTGATCTGCGTCTGACAAACCATGAGAGGCTTTACAACTTCTGATTTTAACTCCAGACCCAACACAAATGATTATAACACACACACACACACACACACACACACAGACTGGATAGTAAGGTTGGAGGTCCAAGATTATTTAGGCTAAAATCCTTCTTACTCAGTCAACCTGTGAAAGGCAAAGGCAGACAGACAGATACAGACAGATAAACAGATGTGCATACAGATAGACACAGACAGAGAGAAACAGACAGTTACACATACAAACAGACATAAAGACAGACTCACAAACAGTTGGATATACAGACACAGACAGACCCAAACAAATAGACACATACAGACATGCATACAGAAAGACAGACAGACACATAGAGACAAACAGACATGGAGAGACACACTGACAGACACACAGACAGTTAGATATACAACCACAGACTGATAGACACATATGGACATGCATACAGACAGACACAAAAATACAGACAGACACACAGACAGGCAGATATACAGATACAGACAGGCAGACACATAGAGACAAACAGACACAGTGACAGACACACAGACAGTTAGATATACAACCATAGACAGATAGACACATACAAACAGTTAGACATACAGACAGACAGATTAGCAGACTGGCTTCACTATTTGTGATCATTATTAGTTATAAATTTACAGCTTCTCTACATATCACGGATGATGATCAGTTCTTAAACCCCTGTTGACTGTTCTTGTGTGTGTGTGTGTGTGTGTGTGAGTCTGAATATCTAAAAGCCGGGACCTCTCCTCCTCTCTGCACAGTTCTGCAGCTACCCGTTAGATGGAGCTCGGTGTGTGGCACCGGTTGCCCGGGGAAACGGAGGAAAGGTGCTTAGATTGGAGGCATTTGATTGGCCTGCCGGGGCAGCCAATAGGAAATGCTTGTGTTGATTGGCATCACAGGCGCTACAGCTGCGGGACGTGCAATGAGAAGATTTGAGTCTGTTTTTATGTCCAGAGGGGAAAAATATAAGAAAACAGAAAGCAGAGACACACAAAATATTACATTTGTGTCGTTTTTTATCATTGTAATACAGAAATCTATTAAAACACCAATAATAAATCAGTACATTTACATCAAACATGTTTAGAAAAATAAAAAGCTACAAAAAATTAAAACAAATATCACAAACCACATAAAATGAACATATAGTGTGCATTCTTCCTTATGGAGGATGACACTTTGTCTAAACTGAGTATTTGTCTTTTTTTTGCCATTTTGTTTTTTAATGGATTTTATTTGAAATTGTTTTTTACAATTAGCCTTTGTATACCTCATTAAACTAATACATGTTTGTCTGGACATTTTGAAGCCATTTTTCACTGTTTCACAGATGGGTGCCATGGGGTGGCAGCTGCCCCTCGAGATATAAGCCTTACCATCCTTACCTTACCAATTGCCACTCTAACCCTAACCTCAAATCTGTGAGGTATCTCAATCCTATCCAGTTCAGGAAATTTCATTAATATTTTTATTAATCATGTCTAGTTCATGTTGATTTAGGATTAGTAAGAACTACAGCATAAGCATTTCACATTGGCTGCGTATTCAGCCCATTGAATGCCTTCAAACTTTCTGCCTTTCTGCTGTTTCCCCAAGCAACCAGTACAAATATAGCTACTATAAGAAAATATAAAGCTTCAAAAGAGTAAAAGCATCTAAAAAAGGCAGAATAATCTCATATTTGATTTATAATAATGTCATAATAAGTAATAGTACATAAATTTGCTGATATTCAAGATATTTTCACTTGTTAAGATTTAATTTTTTTGCAGTGATACTTTCCAGTAATTCTAAGAGTGCATGAAATTATGTAAGAAGTAATGTAAGAAAATAATCTATGACAGGTACAACTCAACATATTTTATTCTTCTCATATCACAGAAGATTACAGTTTTTAATTCATTAATGAACAAGACATTGTGATTTTTATCCGTTTACAGTTACATATATTGTGTAACATCTGCAAGACAAGTTAGTTCCTGTTATCACGTGTGGTGTAGCAGCTATAAACAGTCATTTGTTCACAAGTCTCTCTTTGTTTTCTTTGTCTTGAAGTTAAATGAAAGCTTACTGACACTGGAGACTCCTTCCACAAATGTTAAATAAACGTATTCTTACAGAAAATTTGATCATATCAAAAGAGTAGCCATTTTTCTTTCTTAAAAAAAAACAACGGTTTCTTTTAATCTGTTTAATCTTAGCCTTGTCCTCAGAGAAGTCTCTGTGAATGAGTTGTCATTACAGATAAAATATTCAAATGAGATTAATATAAACCCTGGGATTTGAATTACAGCTGGCAGAGCTGCTGTGATAGAAAATTAATCAACACTTTCTGACCAATCAGAATGAAGCATTCAACAGTGCTGTGGTATATTGGGACACATTAAATGACCCACATTATCACACTACACTAACACTAAGGAAAACCGCTCGCTTGTGGACGTGGTGATGCTGTTTTGCCGTTACTCGTTTTTATTTATTTTACTTTTTTGCCCAGTTTTACCCAGCTCTCCTGGACTGCGGTGCAGCTGCGGTGCCTGTGAAATCCCACAGATCCCAATGGCACTGGAGCTGCCAATCAGGCTCACAGAGGCACACGCCTGCAACCTGAACCCTGCGCCTGCCGCTCATTACGCTAATGAGGCAGAGCGCGCTGGAGGTGCACTGATGAAGGTCTCATGCGGCTCTGTGCTGAAACTGCTGGAGTGCTGTGTGCACACTTCAGGAGTGACAGGAATGCAGGTTAACAGTTAAGCAATTATTCATTCATTTATTCATTCATTCATTTAGGCATTTATGTATAAATGTATGTATATATGTATTAGATATGTATATAAAGCCATGCTTGTGTGAAAAGTAACATATTTGCAAGCAAATTTCAGTCCTTTTTAGGATCCATTTTGTTGTAACTGTGCTGCTGAATCTGGCCAAATTGATTCTGCTGAAGTCTAATTGCACATCATTAGCGTAGAAGAGAAAGCCAATATATTTGTGAATTACATCCCAAATACGCATAGATACACACACACACACACACACGCACACACACACGCTATCTATCCAATGTCATTGCATGTGCAATTCATTCAATTCAATTTCCTACATAACATTATTTTTGGTCTGTGTTAATACATGTTCCTAATATTTTGTTTTTAATACACTTAGACACATTGAAATATTTATTCAGTTGTCAATTGTAGTCAGTCAATTCAATTAAATTTTATCTGCATAGTGCATTGAAGATTGTCACGAAGCAGCTTTACAGAAATCGAGATGTACGAACTAATAAGCCAGAGGTGACAGTGGCAAGGAAAAACTCCCTGAGACATCATGAAGAAGAAAACTTGGGATTACAAAATATTATAGAAGAGTAAAAACAAACCGACCCAATTTTTAGAAAAAAAAAGAACATTCCCCCAGCACCCTCTATACTGTAAATATATCAAGGTTCTATCATAAGCTGCACAGCAATGTATCAAATGTTCTTCTGAATGCTCTGTATGCTATGTTCTGCAGCAACGTATTTTAAATAAGCTAACCTCTATCACTGTGTTTTTGAATAAGATTGATATTTAATAAATAATTTTACCTTTTTGCCAGATAATGCATAAAGTTTGTGCTTCTTTCATGACATGTAATTAGACTTATCAGGCTTATGAAGCTCCTCCTTTTCTCTGCTAACTCAAACAAGTTTGCAAGTCACGTAGTAACGAGGTATGGTAATGGTATTTTCAAAATGTGGAAAGTCTCTGTATTCACAGTAGCCTAAAGAATGCACAGGGTAAAAAGCAAAACGTGTCCGCATTATCACATGACTTGCAAGTGTGATTCTGTTTTCAGAGAAGAGGTGAAGAAAAAAAAGAGTTCAACTTATTTATTACGTATCCATCTTATTCAAATACTGTAGTGGTATACGTTAGCTTGGTTAAAATGCGTTGGTCCAGAATGTACACACAGAGCATTCAAGTGAAAGTTTGACATGCATCGTGAGACTAGGATGGAAAAAACAATAAAGGACCTAAAACAGAACCTTGCGGGACACCATATTACACTGTTAAAGCTCTTACGATTCTCTTTTAACATAAACACTAACTGCAAACTGTTAAATAAGATCTAAACCAAGCAAGAAGCTGTATGTCTAAATATACACTGAGATGCTTCTGGAAACCTGACTGAAATGGACAGAACTGTTAAGTAAAGGCTGTTAAGATAGTAAAGGTGTGTAGGAGATTAGACGATACAGATTAGAGATTAGATTACAGATCAAAGTGCAGGAGATGGTGTTGTTTGTTTTTGAAGAACTTCGCAGACCCTCCCTATATCACTGATACACTCACTCCATATTCTGACCCCACGTCTCTAAGATCTTCAGTTCTGCTGCTTTTGGCTGTTCCACGGTCCAGGATTATACTTGAGTGTGACCATGCCTTTGCATTCACTTTCTTTCTTTCTTTCTTTCTTTCTTTCTTTCAAATGTACAATGTGGTCCAAAAGTCTGAGAAGCACTACTGTTTCTATTTTGCAATGTTTTCTAATTAATATTTTTTATTCATTACAGATGATATTATCAGGTATAACAAATGAAAATACAATATTTTTTATTGAACATATATGAATTTTAGATTTTTTTTTAGTAATTAGTATTTTATTTGAATGACAGCAAGCACTCGAGCTGGCACAGATGCCACAAGCTTGTGTAAAACCTGTGAAAGAGACAAAATAAATATTTAAGATACTGAATATTTCTTTCTTTGTTTAAAATTTTTCAAAGTTCTAAAGCCTTTTGTTTGTTTCCTGTTTTAATTGTACAGCACTTTAGTTTAAATGTGCTTTATAAATAAATGTACTTTATAAATAAATGTACTTACTTACTTAACAACAGCTAGCTTGTAATTAAAGCTTAGGAAAAAGAAGCAAATCTCAATAATAATAATAATAATAATAATAATAATAATAATAATAATAATAATGTGCCACTATACTCAGAAATTCCTGCTGCATCTTGGCCTGTGTGCTATGAGTGATTCATGTCCTGCTTCCTGTAGCTGAGGTCTGGATGCAAATTACTCTCTCTCTCTCTATCTTAGAAGAAGAAGAAGTAGGAGGAGGAGGAGGAGGAATTAATTCATTGCTGCAATTATACTTTGCTAATAAATTAGCGCTGCGATTTTATTACTTCTCACGCACAGTGGCATGATATCACTTGCACTTTGGCCAGGCTGTTTGTTAAAATGGTTTATTTTATTACAGACGCACTAATTTCCTGGCTTCGGGCCTTCTAGCCACCCTTTGTGTGTGTGTGTGTGTGTGTGTGTGTGGCTTCAAGCATGTGCAACTGAACTGCACCGGGTGTTGCTGGAACTTTTCCATGCATCATAATCATTTGTTAATTCACTATGCTAATTAAGTAATTAATTCTGGAACAGGAGATTAGACAGAGCACAAAACTAAATAAATAAAGAAGCAAAGCATCGAGTGTTACCGCCGGGCCGCCATTTCAGACGTGCCACATTAGAAATGCAAACTGACTGTGGTGCATCGCTTTGCCCAAGGCCTGCTCTGTGAATGAGAGCTGTGCAGTATTCACAAAGAAAACATTACAGCATCCATACACTGGGCTTTCACATACATCAGTGTACACCAGTTTATTACAGCTGCAGATTAGCACGCTGTGCTTCACTCATTTCAGCCCATCTAGAGAAGTCATACTGTATGAGATATGCACTCGTTGTTAATTTGAGGATTAAAACACTTGGGGGTGTGCTGTTATAGGAAAATAATCAACAATACAAAAAAGTTACCACCACAAAGTTTATTTTCCAGCAACAGCACATCTTGAGGTGTTTTACTCCTCTTATACAATAGCAATCTTCTAACAATTACAATTTTTAATTAATTAAACAATGACACATTTTATCCATTTAGAGTTACATTAATGTTGTAGATCATCCAAGAGACATGTTAGTTCCTGTTCTCACTTATGTTATAGCAGCTATAAACAGTCATTCCCTCATCAACCTTTTTTTTTTATCTCTCTCTTGAAGGTAATAAAAAAAATGCAACTTGTCAAAAGTCCTCTGTCCTGAAGAATTTCCTGTGATGGAAACCTTACTGACACTGGAGACTCATTCCATAAATGTTAGCTAAATATCTCCTTACAGTAAGCTTCATCATATCAATGATTTTCTTGATTTTCAATGATTTAATGATTAAAGCCAACTTTACAACTAGCAAGTTACAGTAGCTAACTAACATGCCAGCAAGGTAGCAAGATAGCAAGACAGCTAATTACCTCATTATTTAGCAAGCTCAGAGTAGTAAAACTTACAGCTGGCAAGTTAGCTAATTATCATGGTAGAAAGTTAGTAAGACAGCTAATTACCTCATTACATTAGCTAGTTCACAAGCTTATATTTTCTAAGGATAGTAGACATTACAGCTAGCAACTTAGCTAATTAACATGGTAGCAAGTTAGCAAAACAGCTAATTGACTCATTACACTAGCTTGTTAGGGAGATAGTATAAGTTTTGTTGCCTTCAAACCCTGTCAGAAAGATCTCAGAAGGATTTTTTTTGTGTGTTGCTACCTTCAAATCCTCCTCAGACATTTGTGCATATGAGCTCAGAGGTGGTGATAACAGCATGGTGTGTGCTCAAGTGTTTTTGGTAAGAAAAAAATGGACAGCATGAGAAAGCCTAATAGGCCTTGTATTAATTTTTGGTATCATTAATGACAAATAGCTTAATTAGCATTCTTACTGAAAGAAAATGAAAAACTGAACAGTTAACATGCAAAATTAATACTTAAATCATACCATCTGCTGTAGATGCCACATTCATATTGGCAGCCACACGTTACGTTATTGACACTCAGAAAGTCAGGGTTCATAAAAAAAATATGAATTCCTACGTTGTAATTACGACATTGACGTTCAAGTGCGCTCATCTCGTAAATACGATATTTCTGACAGGACTTGAAGGCAACATAACCAACATGGGAACAAGTTAACAAGACAGTTAATTACCTCATTACACTAGCTAGCTAGCTCATATGACTTTTGCTGCCCTCTAGCCCTGTCGGAAATATCATAATTATGAAGTGATCGTACTTGAGCACCACCACCATGTTGTAATTACTCAGGAACTTGTATTACTCTATGAGTCCATGCTTTCCAAGTTGGGGAGGTGTCACTAATAAAAAGTCACGTCAGCCATCAGTATGAATGTCACGCCTACAGCAGACACTAAAATATAAGAGTAGAGTAGAGTAGAGAGTACTTTATTGATCCCCAAGGGGAAATTTGGTGTCACGACAGCCACAACACAAGAGCAGCAAGAAAGACTAAGACTTAACAGTTCACAAGACTTTAAAAATACACAATAAACTCACAGTATACCACAAATAAGATGGAATAAAAATATACATATAAATAGCTCTCCAAGTTATTTACAGACTAAGATTCCTGTACAGATTAACTGTATGAAATATATTACAGACTGGCAGGCTTAAAACTGTACATTAGACATGTGTGATGAGCAGTTGCGTATGTGTGTATAAAATGTACAGTAGTCATAAGTAAAGTCATAAGTACAGTGGCAGTGTGTTTGTGTGTGTAAGAATGTGCAGTGACCATATTATTGTGCAATATGCAGTGTAGTAGTTGGGTATGCAAAGTCAGTGGTCATGTCCATCATCTCCAATGTGCACCATAGCTCTCCAACCTCGTTGTTGGCTCACTGTAGAGTCGGATAGCAGTGGACTAGAATGACTTCTTGTACTTTTCTTTGTTACAGAGAAGCTGCTGTAATCTACTGGAGAACAAGCTCCACAGTTTGGCCAGTGTGATATGAAGGAGGTGTTTGCTATTGTCCATGATCCTCTCAATTTTGTCCACTATCTGCCTTTCCACCAACACCTTCAGGTAGTTTTGCATGTTAACTGTTAATTTTCTTTCAGTACAGCAAAATAAACTTGTCACTGAGGATACGAAAAAAGAAAAAGAAAAAATGTTTCCTTATGCTGTCCATTTCTTTCTGAGAACTTGAACACTCACCACATCATAATGACAACCTCTGAACTCGTACACACACTTCCAAGGAGGACTTGAAGTTAGTATTTATACAAAGTCTAAAGGAAAATAAGATGCAGCTGTTTTGTTTTGGTTTTGGTTTTTTTATTGCAACTTTGAAATGCATCTTCAGCTTAAGGACCTCATTTCACCTGCACTTTACATACGAATCCACAAGAGGGCAGCAGCCAATGACTTGTGACAGCTCATTCAGCTTCACCGACCTCCAGCTTGATGATAGTTCCTCCTGAATGATCCCCATGGGTGCAATAGGTCACTTTAGTTTGTTCATACCAAACTGATGTGTTTATTTTGACAGTCTCGTGAAATTGAAGTAGGGAGTCGCTGAGGCATAAACATCCTGTTAGATAATAAAATTGCTCAATGTTCTTCAGCTACTAGGTGGAAAAAAATGCTCATTTGTATGTGATGGAAAAAACATTTCTATCAGTAGACGTATAAAATAAGGCAGGTATGACTGCACTTCTATGATAATATAAGATGATATCGTTATCTCTTGCTGAAGAGTCCTTATGTTATCTAAGTTTGTTCCCTTGTGAAATTGCATAATAATGCCAAAGGAAGCAGTGTGGATAACCACCCAGAAGAGGACGGGTTCCCTATTGAGTCTGGTTTCTCTCAAGGTTTCTTCCTCGTGTCATCTCAGGACGTTTTTTTCTTGCTACCGTCGTCTTTGGCTTGCTCATTAGGGATCTAAATCTAATCCGGGTTAAATAAATGTATTTGTCATCCTTATTTTTCTCATTTCAAGCATTTTCATTCAACTGTAACTCAGTAATTTCATACAGTAATTCAGTTTTTAAATATCTTATGCAGTCTTTCGGGAAATTAAACCTTAAACTATATCTTATTTGACAGCTGGTTCTTTGTAATAACATGAGGTTTCTTAGGGCTTCCAAACAAAGGCTCATTGTTGCCCCAAGGACAAACCTATAGTGAAACGGAGACCGTGTATTAACTGTCCATGGCCCTACACTTTGCAACAATCTCCTGGTGACATTATGTTTTCAGACTGTGTGTATTATGTTATAAGAAACATCTTAAACACTTTTATAATCTTGCTTCTATTAGATCTTAATAGTATCTCTCTATTATATCTGCATCTGTCTTGTGTGTATGTTTTTAATAAGTCATGAGAAGGACTGTGGTTTATCAAATAGTGTGAAGCTATACAAATAAAAACTTACTTACTTACTTACTTACTTACGTAATGCAGACTACATGAGCAGTGGGATTGGGCATAAACGGCAGGTTTGGAATTTCAGTTGTTGTCAGATTTATTACAGATCTAATATTTAGCTAATGCAGATTGGACTGAAATGCATTTTAAATTAATGTAAACAGTAAAATTACTTTTCAGTGATCTAAAAATACATATTTCAATTTTCAGTTTCATTTAATTCAACACCGCATTGTCCCAAAGCAACTTTACAGAAAGCCAGATCCCTGGTGAGAAGACACCTTGAGAGGAACCAGACTCAAAAGGGATCCTATCCTCTTCTGGGTGACCCCAGAAAGTGGGATTATAAATCAATACAGTATACAGGTGTAGAAGAGTAAAGACAAACAGTAGTGAGTGTGTTTACAGGATGTTCACTATGAGCAGGTTGTGAATAAGAGTACTGAGGTGAGCACAGGACAGTGTTTATGATTACAGCAGCAGCTCTTAGTTACAAATCTACAGAATTCAGGTGAGATTAAACACTGAAAAAGTGGTGGGTCTTGCGAATAAACTGCTTTTGGGAAATGCAAATCTTTAGCATGTCCATGTGGGATGATCCACAGCAACAGAAAGGGAGATACAAGTGGAGAAGCAGAAGTAGTTTTAGGAAGAACCTGGTGATGGGCAAGAAAAGACACAGCCGGAGAGGTGTGTCAGGATAAGGCAGCAGGAGTACACGTATACCTTGAGAGAGAGAGAGAGAGAGAGAGAGAGAAGGGTGTACAGAAATAATTAAGAATAGTGCCTAGGGTGTACATTCTGCTTTTGTTCTGATTTCTCTTTACTAGGGATATAACGCAATGCCACTATCTGTATCTGTATCTGTATCTGGTACTGTATTGTATCTGCATTGTTTGTTTGTTTGTTTTTTTCATGGTGTGTGTGAAGTCTGGCTCTGACAGTACATCACTGACTGTACATCAATCAAGTTCATAACTGCACTCAACTAAATGTAGATCTGGTTATGTGGGACTATTTAAAAATACTATATTTTTTTGGTTCTATTTCCCAAATTATAAACAAACCAGCAGCCTAATTTAAACCACCATGACCCAACCAGGCAGTTACTAAACATGCTGTAAATTAAAGAACGTGGATTTTGTTTGATCAACGAGCTTCCTATCAGTCAACCTGCTCATACACACATGAAAGTCAAAAACCTCTCACTCTTATTTGTATTTGTATTTGTATCCGTTTAGAACATATTATCTGTCCATTCTGAATAATGTATTCATATTTGGTTACAGGTGTCATGATTTCCCCCTGTGAGTGCGTACTGCAGCTCTCAGCATGTCGTTAGAACAAATATCACCGCTCATGTGTTTTGTATTTAGTTCCTGTTATTTTTTGTTTATGTAGCCATTATTACAGATTACATTATTATGTTCATTTGAGCCTTGTCTCCATCGCTGTCTTGTCATTGCTTTACCTCCATATTGTGTCATGATTGTGAGCACCTGTTTTGAATTAGTACCTGATTAGTTTGTCGATTTAAGCCCTGATGTTTCAGTGTCTCAACGTGAAGTCTTATCATGCATTTTGCTCGTTAAGTCCGAGCCGTATTTCCACATTTCTTGTTCCAGTGTTCTCAATTGTTTTCCTATTTCTGTGTTTCCTTTGTTTCTGGTTTAATTTTCCCTGTTTTTCCTGAGTTCCCCTGTCCTGCATTTCCCGTTTACTTCCTGCTTTTGACCTTCGCCTGGTTTCGAGCCTTGCCTCGTGTTTTGCCTCCCGCAATAGGCTCTGATTATGGAATACACACGCTGAGTTTATGCATTTGCATCCTGCTTCTCATCTCTGCAGGTTACAGCATTCATACTTCTTACATTTTACATGTTCACTTAAATTTAAAAGAAGACTGCTGCACTCAATCTCAGTGGAATCAAAATGAGTGTGATATGTTTAACAACAGTCACCTCACTAACACACACACACACACACACATACACACTAGACTACACTACGCTCCCCTTTAGGAAACTCCTCTTTCCAAAACTCCCTACTGAAATTACAGCCTGTTGCTTTGAAGCCAAGCAAGTAATCACTTTGCAGTGTTGCACACAGGATATAAAGTAAAGTACCCAGAGCATTATCCACACAACTGATTAAACCTCCAGAGAAATTCTTGGAGAAGATGTATGAGGGGAAAATGCCACTGAACTCCTCTGAACTCCCCAACTACAGCAAACATGCATGCAGAAAGCAAAGCTTCATCCTTCAAACAACAGTATCAAGCGGAAATATCTGCCATCTGAAAACGGAGATTATTTAGGTCTCATGACAGCACAAGGCCATGGTCTGCTGAAGCTATTCTTCTTGCCATGTATAGAACAAATTAAGGGCTTTTTTGTTTGTTTGTTTGTTTATTTGTTTGTTTTTGCTTTACGTGAAGTCAGTGCTTTCACTTCTTGTTAAATGTTGCTAAATTGATACAAAGCAAGCCATGAAAGGATGGGATATTAATGCATTATTTCACATTTTTAATACCTCAGTGTTGGTGAAGGCAGAGAAGATGGATAGCAATTGCTTTGAAAAGCATTTACGTGCAGATTCATCTTTGATCCAGCCATGTTATGTCCCCGCTTAAAAAACATATGGGCCCTTTAGCTGTATGATAAATGAATATGTTGTTTTAACGTGGTTAAACCCTGCAGTGCTGTGATGACTGGAAAGATGCACGTAACGCTCTTGGCACACAGAAGTGTAAGGTAATGAGATTTCCGAACGATCTGTGTCTGCACAGATACACCAGTGTCCCCGCGGGCCGTTCTGCAGGATGGCTAGCTTTAATTAGAAATTAGGAGTGAACATTATCTGTCAGAACGTTTACCATGACGTGGGCAAAGGGTCGATATTTGTCTTTCTGGAACATTTGCATCCAGCATTGCTGGTCTCTGCAGATGAGGGTATGGCATCAATCGACAAAAACTACAGCTGAGTGCATGACATCATGGCATCAATCACCACACAAAACACTACAGGTGAGTGTATGACATCATGGCATAAATCAACACACAAAACACTACAGGTGAGTGTATGGTATAAATCACCAAAGAAGACTTATTAGGTGTATATATGGTATCAATCCCCAAACACTACAGGTAAGGGATGGCATCAATCAAGAAAGACAACAGGCGAAAGTATGGTATCAATCACCACAGAAAATACTACAGGTGAGTGCATGACATTAATCACCACAGAAAACAATACAGGTGAGCATCTGGTTTAAATCACCAGAGAAAATTCTATAGTTGTGTATATGGTATCAATCCCCAAACACTACCAGTGGGGGATGGCATCAATCATGAAAGACTACAGGCGAGTGTATGGTATCACTCACCAGGAAAAATACTACAGGTGAGTGTATGGTATCAATCACTGTGAAAAATATTACAGGTGAGTGTTTGGTATCAATCACCAGACAAAATACTACAGGTGAGTGTAATTATTTATATCAACCACCAGAAAAAAATACTATGGGTGAGTGTATGGTATTAATAAAAAAAAAGGAAATATTACAGATGAGTGTATGATATCAATCATCAGAGAAAACTCTACAGGGGTGTATGTTAATTCTATCAATTCTAAGAAAAATACTTCAAGTGAGTATATGGTGTCATCAATCACCAGAGAATACATTACATGGGAGTGTATGGTATCAGTCACCAGACAAAAAATACTACAGGTGTGTACATGGTATCAATCACCAAAAATACTACAGGTATAAATGGAATCAATCACCAAAGGAAATACTACTGGTGAGTGTATGGTATCAGTCACCAGTATAAATTGTACATGTTTGTGTACAATATCAATCACCAAAAAAAAAAAAAAAACACTACAGATGTGTGTATGGTGTCAATCACTATAGAAAACACTACAGGTGAGTGTACGGTATCAAGCACCACAGAAAATCCCACAGGTGAGTGTATGATATCAATCACCAGAGAAAACACTACAGGTGAGTGCATGGTCTCGATATCAGTAGCAAGAAAAAAATACTACAGGTTTGTGTATTATATCAATCACCAAAAAATTACTACAGATGTGTGTATATTATCAATCAATAAAGAAAACCCTTTATGTGCACATTGTATCAAGCAGCACAGAAAATACTACAGGTGAGAATCAATCAGGTATCAATCAGCAGGGAAAAAAAATATTACAGGTGTGTACATGGTATCAGTCACCATAACACAAAAATACTACAGATGAGTGGATGGTATCAATCACCAGAGAAAACACTGCAGATGAGTGTATGGTATCAATCACCAGAGAAAATACTACAGGTGTGTATGACTTAAATCGCCAGAGAAAGCACTACAGGTGAGTGTATGAACTCAATCACCATGCAATGCAGGTGTGTGTATGGTGAGTGTCTTACTTAAACAGGTTTACATATAACAAGATAACACAAATCATCACCAACTGAAACACAACTTGCTTTGCCACTAAAACCACAACCGTTTGTAACTGAAAAAAAGGGGCAAGTAATTCTGTCTAATTCCAGCTGCTGAGGCATCTGACCCAGGTCCATTTATGTTCATTTTAAAGAGGTAATGAAGAAGAAATTGAAATTTACTCAATTAGTATTTGGTTACAAAATTTGGTTACATAAATCTGCCATCTTTGCTTTGTACAACACAAATACTAATAGGCCTTTGCCACCCATCCACCAAATAATGACTAAATAAATCATAGACATTAATGGACAATGGACTCATGAATGCCTGGATAAGTGCATATAGAAATAAATTGCCCATTTATGTGAACAACATTGTGTAATATTGCACAGGATCCCCTGGTTCTTCTGCTAATTGCATGTGCATTGGATTACAGTATATCTGCCACATCCAAATCCAACACCAATCCAGGAGCCATCACAAATCCACAGTCCAGTTCGGATATTAGCTCATTCGCTGCATTGCGACATCACTCACGTTGTACGTAAGGTTGAACATTTTTAATAATAAGCTTGTACGTTTGTGGAATATTAGTTGATAATGTGGTTGCTTGAGTGGAGAGCAGGGATGGTTGGTATAAATGAGCTGATAGGGTTAAGTCCCCTTGTCTTTCATTGATAAGGAAAAACAATAATTTTGACATCCACATCGGATTATTTGCTGTTAATGAATGTCTTAAAGCAGATTATTTATTATTATTGTGGAACCGAGTGTAACTGTGTAACAGCACCACTAATATACAGAATTGTATGAGTAAGTGAGGTGGGGCTGTTTTTTTTTTTCCAGCCTAAGCTAGCATTAACCCGACATGAATCCACTAGAGCATTTCAGAATTGAACCACTTAAAAAATTATAAAAATGACAAATACAGCTGCCTATAGGTGTATGTAATACTTTTCCTTGAATAATACTATAATATATACAATCACCTCTTGATATAATGCACTGCTAAACCCCAACGGTGGTGTTGTTGAGCTATTATAAGATATTACATTTTAGCCCTCCTATCTAATATCACCAACCACCACTGCTGGAGAAACATCAACTGATGTTGAGTCCAAAGTCAATAAAAACATATCTCGGTGTAATCTGAAGATTTGGGGACAAAACAGCTATCCTCCTGTTAGAGGTTCAACTCCACTCAATTTACACACAAAGAACTCCAGTATGAAGGAGTGTGTTGATGCAGGCCGATCCTGACAGCAGACATCCTCCCTTGGCGCCCTATCTTAGCTGGTTGGGCATTGTGTGTGTATTTGTGTGTCACCATCATTAATTAGAAAGTGAGTAGAGGTGGGTTTTGGAGTGAAGTGGTGTCTTTCAGTAGGGAGGTGGATAATTAGTCCTCAGCTTGGCATTTCATTAAGTGTGTGTTGGGCAGTGTGAGCCATCTAGCTGCTCTGTTGCCACGGCAATCTTTTGTGGGTGGGGTCTACAATATAACCCTTAAAGAAAAGTATGCATGATTAAACCCCAGGGCTTATTATCCAGTGACTATATAGAAAATGATGTCAAATCTTCAAGCTATTGTTATATATCCCTAAAGATTTGACCTTGCAGATCAAATGCCCAAGTTTCTCTCATCCGCATTTAACCTCACCCCGATACTGTAGATTTGTACCTAAGAACTGCTACTCTAATCACAAAGACTCTCTTATTCGTAATCTGCTCATACTGAAGATCCTTTCAACACACTTTTGTAACAATAATTTTTGTCATTACACATCTACACCTGTATACCATAATGATTTATAATCCCACCATCAGGTGTTACCCACAAGAAGATGAGTCTGGTTCCTCTCAAAGTTTCTTCCTCTCGTCACCTCAGGGAGTTTTTCAATGAAACTGTTGCCTCTGGCTTGTTTATTAGATATCTAAATCTACATCCAGATCTCTTAAGTGTTTCCTTTAAGGTTCATCTTTCTGGAGAAACCCTTAAAGGTAGAACCCTACTGCAGAGAATATCAAAATATAGGAAGCTGAGTACTCTTGATTATTCAAAGAATCCTTAAGGAACCTTTTTAAGGGGTTAGAAACACTGGCATATAGAGTGCAGTCAACACATAACCAGAGTTTCTGTCAAAATAAATTCACAGATAAGGATAATCTTACAATAAGTGGCACGATACTTATGCAAGTGCAGATTGACACATATATACGTAGATTTTAAAAAAGAGAAAGAGAGAGGGAGGGTTAGCCAACAAATGCAATTAACTTATTTTGCATAATGTTCAACTTCTCTAGTTTAGTACTCACCTATTTTAAGTACTTACTTATTTTAAGGAAGAAACCCATAAAGACATTTGGGAGAAAAATAATGAAATTCACTAATAAACATCAAAATAGGTGAACCCATCCAACAATGCCAACGTGCTATCTCAATCGTCATGACCCTCATGGGCTGTGTGATTGGCGTATGACGCCCCACAGCTCTGTGATTTCCTCTCATTCTTTCCACATCCTCACTCCTCTGCAGGAGTTAACAGAGACTACACCGGCTTCATAAACAGTTCATACAAACAGCCAGAGGAGATGTGAAAACAGCTCTCCTCTTCATCCTCATCCTCAGGAAATGGGGCAGCAGACAGTAAAGGAGATAATATTAGACCCCCATTGTTTAGAGGCTTTGTCATCTATTTTTATTTATACTATTTACACTCTAGTGTAATATGTGAGTTTATAGTACCTCTGGTTTGTGCTCACTTAAGGCTCTCCTAAAGACAAAACATAACTCAAGTAGCCCAGTAGTAATTCTGAATTTATCATTTTGCACTAAATCCATATCAGTTCAGATCAGTTCATTTGGCAAAGCATTTTTCTGAAATTTGCACTCAACAGCAGAAAACCATATCAGGTTTCATTCCTGTCACCCAAGAACAGGAATCTGATGCTACAGTGGGCACAGGATCATCCAAACTAGATGTCGAATCCCAATTTCACCAGTTCAGGCTGGTGGTGGTGGTGTGACAGTGTGGGGAATGGTTTCTTGGCACACACAATTTTTCTTTACAGCCACAAACAAAGTTTCTTTACAGCCACAATTTATCCATCTTGTAATGGTTACTGAAGCCTGTTCTGAAAGCAAACATGAGTCCTAGACATTATTAGTATGGTATTCCTAACTAAGTGGCTATTGAGTGTATACATTTTTTCTACATTTTTGTCTGATTTCCAGAACTCAGCCATAGCAACAGGCTGAGTTTCCCAGGCTGTCATACACATATATCATCACATCTGTTGATCCTGCCTCGTTTCCACTGTCACTGTGCTTTTACATTGTTTGTATAAAGGACTTAATGGCTAAGTACTTGCTAGTTAAAATTGTAGCCTCAGATATTAGATTGTTTATGTTCCATTTCCATGCATCCCAGCTGTAGGCAACTGTGAAACAGAGTTCACTAAAACAGTGTTCTCACGACTTGAACAGTGAGAATATCATGTGCCTTCTGGATCCACATTTGAATTTGTCAAGAGATCAAAGACTTCTAGTTGGTTATAAACATGATAAATACTTTTTTTATGAACCTTTTAAACCAGATTAAACAATTAAAAGCCACATCACTACGATGTTTATGTTCTGAATACATTTTCTATGACAGCTGTTTGAACAGACTTCAATGCATTTTTACCTCTTATCTGTGCTGTCCTGTTGTTTATCAGACTGAAAAGGCCAACCTGTTTTTTCACAAAAGTTGAAACCTTTCATCAGTTTCCAATACAGTCTAATAATGATCCAAAACTTGGACCAAAATGTAAGCTATGGAGATCTTGAGGCATCCCTGCTGAGGACTCATGGTCATGATTGGTGAGAACACTTGCTAATACTAATGGAAATGAACTAATTGATTGTGTAGAACATGTAGAAAACTCCAATATCTGGGCATACTTACATCTGACAGTTTCAATGTGATGTAGGACACTAATCAGCAGATTTGTTAGCACTTATAAACATTACACATTTACACATGTTGTGATCAAGCTCCACATTTAAACAGTTCATAGCAGGGAGTTCACTGCTGTGAGTTATCACTCAAAAATACATTTTTTAAGATACTGTTATTGTAATTGTACAAGTACAATGAGCCAATCAACATGTGAATCTGGAATGATTGACAGCTTCGTAGAGGATTTGAATTCTACAGTATTAACTGACACACCCATGAAGCCCCACCCCTTTCTTCAATCTTTCAGCTGGTATAAAGCCACAATGTATTCATAGGACACAATATTTTGTTTTCTGGAAATAAATGAATGAGCAGTTGTATTACTGTAAGTTCATTAATCACCTAATGTTAGATTCTGACAAATAAATAAACATGATCCTCTGTGTGTGATGCAATCATAGAGTTCATAGACTAAATAACCTGTAGACATCATTCAGTAAAGCTAATCCTGTCTGAATAGCGCTGTAGTGACATTTACACTATAGTTGTTAAAACACAGGCAAGCAATGTTCTAGATTAAGTAGAGCAATGGATGGAAATGGTAGAGCAGTGT
Source organism: Pangasianodon hypophthalmus (assembly GCF_027358585.1). NCBI lineage: Eukaryota > Metazoa > Chordata > Actinopteri > Siluriformes > Pangasiidae > Pangasianodon > Pangasianodon hypophthalmus. The sequence goes on along the minus strand of NC_069710.1, from coordinate 29,786,106 downwards.
CTGCCTTCAAAATACATTCATATCACACAAATTAATGTCTGTTTAAAAGAAAGCACTTTAAAGTCTAACTTTAGACTTACTTAGTATTGTCTAACACAACTGAAAGCTTTAGTCAGTTTGGGGTCCAATACATCCAGACGTGAAATGTTTAGCTTTCAATTACATAGCTTTGTCTTTTTTTTTCTTCAAATTGTTTTTGTTTGTAGTTTAGTGTCATATCTCAGTCCAGCTTCACTTCTGTTTCTCCAGCACGCACCATGTTGCCAATCTAAATGCATTCATATTGTATTTTAAATACAGTTAAATTTTTAATTTAAATTTTTTTATGACATCTCATCATCTTTAATTGGTGTAATAATATATTTCTGTGACTAGGTTCAGATATCCTCTTCATTCTCTCTTCACGCACAAGAAAAAAACGAATTGATCTTGGTAAAAGATCTCAATAAAACTAAATGAGGGTTGTTGTTTTTTTCTTTGTTTTTGTACCATTGTGACTTTGTGTGACATCTACTGGGTAAAAGAGCAACTCACTCTGACCAAGAAACCAAGCAGCAGCTCAAAAACACACAAACAACAGAACAGTGTTCAGGAACAACCAAGCTTCAAAGCTTCATATAGCAGAAAATGTATTAAAATATTAAATGCTAAGTCTTAGTAGGTTTTTCATAACCAAGCGCAACGCTTCTCTCCTGTATTGAGTCCAGTCCCTTTGCCTTAACCATCTATAACTAGTTGTCACAGTTTTCCGGCTTGTGTTGTTGTTCATTTGGTGAAAAATACCAGCTGCTTGTGTTTGCTCTGGTTTCTATTATAGTCCTGTGATTGGTTTGTTGTCTGATTGTGTTCACCTGTTTTGTGTTTATTTCTATTTAGTTTATATATACCCTGTTGTGTCATTATCGTTATCATTGTGAGTTATTTTGGTGCAATTAGTCGCTTTAAATCTGAGCCTTATTTTGTGTTCAGAGTTTTATGTATCATAATTCTTCCTGGTTTTGACCCTAGCTCCCATTCAGTGATTCTCTTTCATGGACCGCCCTTTATTAAGCCTGCCTGTATTCTGGCCTTTGCTATACATTCTGTATATGATTTTTGGGTTTGCCCCAATAAAAGCACCACTAAGTTTACACACTTCCAGTCTCTACTCACTGACTGTTTTGTAATAACTAGCTGAATACAAGCTTTAGAAAAAAGAACACTTTTTAAGAGTCCCAAAAGTGTTCTGATAGGGCATTTCCCAAGCCGGTGACTCCCTGACTATGCTTCACAGACCCTATTTTGAAAACCACTGCCTTGAAGGTTCTATATAGAACCCCGCAGCTGAGTGTTTCCTTACCATACAGCTTCCCAACCCTGGTCCTGGAGAACCCCCTGTCCTGCACCTTTTAGCATTTTCCCCTGTTCCTAACATACTTCATTGAACTCAGATACTCAGGAAGAGCAGTTAATTAGATGATTAGTTGATTCGAGTGTGTTACAGAAGGAAAAACAGTAAAATTGTTATCTCTGTGACTTTAACCACGGCATGGATGTTGGTGCCAGATGAGCTGATTTGAGTATTTCAGAAACTACTGCTCTCCTGGGAATGTCACACACAACAGTCTCTAGAGTTTACATAGAACCAGACCGAACCAGGCCATCTGGTACCATCAATCATGCCACAATTAAAGTCACAAAGATCACACTTTTTCCCATTCTGCTGTTTGATGTGAACATTAACTGAAGCTTTTGACCTGTATTTGCATGATTTTATGCATTTGTGCTGCTTTGATTAACTGCATAATATTACACATATATGGATAGATAGATGTATAATAATAGATGTATAATATGTATATGTTAACATTAAAACCACCTGCCTAATATTGTGTAGGTCCCCCTTGTGCTGCGAAAACAGCTCTGACCTGTCAAGGCATGGACTCCATAAGACCTCTGAAGATGTGCTGTGGTATCTTGGAGGCTAACTCAACATCTTGAACTCTTTGTCATATTCCTTAAACCATTCCTGAACAATTTTTGCAATGTGGCAGGGCGCATTATCCTGCTGAAAGAGACCACTGCCTTTGGTCTGTTTCAGTGGTCACCACATTTAACTCTAACCTCAGTAACGCAATAACAATTCAGCCTATAAATAATGGCTCTAATTGGTTCTGTCATTTGAGAGTTCAGGAGTACAAAGCTCTGAGGCTATAATAAATATTCAGAATATTATTGTACACATTTACAAAAAATTAGCCCAATATGTATTGGATTATATTCATTAAACATAGTGATGAATGTTTATCCTTCAGTGTGAATTAAGCAACCATGTTCTCTCAACAGGCTTTTAAAAGTACTTTTGTACTCTCTTTGGCTCTTAGTTCAGCTTGAGGAAAGGGTGACTGTTTATTATCAGGGATGGAGCAGAGCAATCCTGTCATCCTAAGGGCATCTGCAAAAGAGACTGAATGCTGTTTGTACCTCTGTGATGAACATGCTTCAGTCACAGAGTTTTCTCTGATCCTGCTTGTACTTTTGCGTCAACTGGGCCTAAAATTTGGTCCATAGGTTCAAATGTAAAGTCCCTGGAGGGGTTTGAAAGGAACACTTGAAGAACACTGTACTTATGTTTGGCTCGCTGAGTGATCAGACTTGAGCAACCAAAGGTGAAGGGGCAAATCATATTTCACTTGTTTGTGAACCTTGACCTTGTTACACAGCCAGTTAGGAGCAAAGGGTGAAGGGAATGGAAACAAGTTGGAGGAGTGGGAGCACATGGATTTCCACAAAAATACACTCCCTTAGGTTGAGCAAAACTCCTGAGAGAACATGGCTGTGTATTTCCTGTGTTAAATTAAGAAAAAAATGAGACAAATAAGGGGCAATTTCAGATCTCTCTCTCTTAGTGAATAAAAGCAGGCACATAAAGGTAGCTATGGTATAAACACAAGATTAGGTTAAATGGCTATTAGTAGTTAGGCACGTCACCTGTGTTTCCAGTTCGTTCACTACAGTCATAATTGCAGTATTTTAAAGTCAGTGTCTACAAAAGCACCCTAAGATGAATGTCAGTGATGTTCATTGGATATGTAAGAGCACTTGCAAAGACCCTTGTAGCAAGCTGGAGAAAGGCTTTAAACTGTGTGCTTTATCATAAATAAAATACTATGAAGGTAAGAAATGAACACACAAGCTAACATTAGCCCACACAGTTCACTGTGAAGTAGCTTGTGCTGTTGCATCTGGATACTCCCCATGACAGTAGTTTCTATACAGTGTTACATGTGATTTTCTTTAACAATTTATCACATCATTCTGTCTATTTTTTAACCCATACTATTCAAACAGCAATGGCACTGCACTTTTTTCTCTGACCTTCAGTGGTTTTGGTTCAGCTAGCTGATCTGGTGTGAAATGTCTGCTACAGACCTTCATATGGGTGGAAACGGTAAAATGGTCACATTGTAAGTTTGCCATCCATCATCTCCTGAGAGCGCTCTGAGCTGGGAAGCAATGAAAGCTTAAAACTGAAAAATTTAATTAAAGACACTGTGCAGAGAGGGACACAGTAGTGCTCACAATATTTCTTCATTTCTCTATGAAAATATTGGTAACACTTTACGATAATGGTACATGTATAATCATGCACGAATACCTGAATTAATAATTACTTAAATATGAACTGATGATGAGTTAAGGCACATATTAATCACGAAATAATGAAGAGATAACTGTTATTACAACGTGAGTCTTAGTTTGTGCATGAATGATGATCACCATAAGTAGATGTTAGTACATGTTTGTTAGTTAAAGTACTAATAAACATGTAGGGGTGAACTAAATCAAGCATGCTCTATAAGAAAGAATGTGAATTAAAAGTACATAATTTCAAATTGTTCACATAATTTGCCATATGCAGCTGCATGCACAAACACCACTGGATGGTGCTGGATTAGTTTCCTAATTTACATTGATCCTCCTTATCAAACGTAGAAAGACACACTAATAATAAAAAACACCAACAATTTCATCTCAACTTGTTTTGCATCATTCTCCATCCATTTCTCTTCAAATCACACTGTAATATTAGTATGTGCTCTGGGTAGCTAGGGCCCAGAACACTGCTCTTTTGCCCACAAGGGTGTTAATTTAGCAGAAGCTTTTATCTATTAACATGTAAAACCAGTGTTCTATAAGATTATTTTCCCGTGTTTTAGTCTGAGGATGATGGAGAATGACGCAAAATGGGTTAAGATGAAATTATTGGTGTTTATTATTAGTGCGTCTTTCTATGTTTCTACTAACAAACATGTACTAACATGTACTTAAGGTGGTCCTTATTCATGCCTGAATTCATAAGACTCACCTCGTAGTTAAGTTTAGCTCTTCACTAGTTCATGATTAGTACATGCCTTAACTCATAATTAGTTCATATTTAAGTAAGTATTAATTCGGGTATTACTGCATGATTATTCATGTACTGTTGTAAAGTATTACCAAAACATTAACCTTAAGTAATTTATGGCAGACACTCATTTCAAATGCATTACAGATGACAAACAGGATGCACTATGGGAAGAAGGCAAGGTGGTGGAGGCCGTGTGATGCTCTGGGTAATGTTCTGCTGGGAAACCTTGGGTCCTGGCATTCATGTGGCTGTTACTTTGACATGTACCACCTACCTAGACACTGTTGCAGACCAAGTACACTCCTTTGTGGTAAGAGTATTCCCCAATGGCAGTGGCCTCTTTCATCAGGATAATGCACCCTGCCACACTGCAAAAATTGTTCAGGAATGGTCTGAGGAACATGACAAAGAATTAAAAGTGTTGACTTGGCCTCCAAATTCCCAATCCGATCTCAATACGATGGAGCATATGTGGAATTTGCTGGACAAACAAGTCTGATCCATGGAGGCTCTAGCTTGCAACTTGCAACGTGCTGTGGTATACAACTTGCTGTGTTATAAGAGCATTAAACTACTTCAGGACATGCTTTTATAGGAAAATAATTAACTTTCGGGTCCAGTAAAATTCCATTGTGTGTGTTTATCAAGAAAGTCAGGCTCATTTGTGTGACTGGAAAAAAACTCACCAGCTTGTAAACATTTCCTGCTAGATACCACTTAGCAGGGCAGTATGGTGTTTTCTGACACATTATGGGTAATATAGCCTTTTTACTGCCACTCTACATCCTTGTGTCAAAACAAGCAGGCTGATTTGAGATTTGCATCAGTAACCTCTTGTGGCTGTTTGTTTTAAACACGTTTTTTGCTCTAAATTGTGCATTCATATGCTGTTATGATATTGTGTTTTATCTACTGCCACTTTTGCATCTCAAGGCAACGTCCCAGATGACTATAGATGCCTATCTGTATAAATTCATCCTGTTATGTAAACGTAATAATAATATAAAGGAAAAGTAGATAACATATTATAATTGCTATTATGCTTTAGGAAGATTTTTATAAATCTATCTAGTGACTGTGTCTTTGAATTGTTGGTCTAGATGCATCACCATACAGTGTTTTATGAGAGATATTTTAACATTATATAGTTGACAGAACACTAAAAGTTAGTGTGTACATTCATGCTGTTCTTTAAACACATGGCTCATATTCTTACACCCCTGATGTCAGACCTGATCTCAACTTCACCTCTGGTCCCTCTTTCCAAATATAGCATCCTCTCTAAGCCTCTATCAGACTGGCATGTAAATCAAAACATGGTGACACTAGATCCATGGATTTCCCACTTCGCTATTCTTCCCGCCCTCATCCCCTATCTCTCATGGCTTCCTGTTTGACTGATATGCTTTTGCGATGGCTATTCTTGACGAAGAAACATGCACCAGTTAAAAAACACTCCAGTCAGCTTTTTCCACAAAAGGCAGAAGAAGTGAAACTATTCTCCTTCACCAAGAAAGTTGCCTAAATTCAATTATACCATATCTTTGTCCAGTTTTCATATCTGATCCCTCAGTCAGGGATTCATTTTCCATAATAGCAGCTGTGACAGTAGTTTTGGTTTTATTAATGCTCTCATTCTAATACATTATTATTTCTATAGAAGCAATGTACATGGGGAGCTACATAATACAAACCTAATGAACAAATTTAAAATCGTGTTGTTATTTAACAAAGAAATATGTAATCAATGATACTGTGTTTGGCAGATGTTCCACAACATTAAATATTTGAAGTTAATTAATAAATAAAGAATTGTAATTGTTGCAAAATTGCTAGGTGTAAGAGGACGTGCTGATGTTTATTGGAAAATAATCATCTTCTGGGTGGTAACAGTAACTCTGCTCCATCACAGCACATCATCGTTGATTATTTTCCGATACCAGCACATCACGAAGTGTTTTATTCCTTACTTACACACTGATCAAAGCATCAAAAATTTTCACCAACAGCAGTGACTCTCACTTCCTCCTTGTCTTTGTTACAGTGTCAGTCAGTAAAACGACCTTCTCATCCCTAATGGACTTTTATATTAGCCGACAGATCATAACACTCAGAATTTGATATGATAAAATCCAGCCCGAGTGAATGTATTGCTCTTGCAGCCTCGTGGTACAATAAAGCTATCTCTTTGAAGATGGTCACAAATAACATCTGGGCACACAGAGGCTATGGTAACAGTGTCCTGTAAATATTTTGGGAACCTTGATAGCCGCCTAATGGTGGAGATAAAAACGTGTGTCCTTGGTTTATTATGTAGTTCCGCTCACAAACGGATAATAAGCCTCTTTAGTCACTGTGAAAGATTCCTACAAGGCAGTGTCCAGGGATACACAGGACATTCTTTCAACTATATATGCATAAATGGCATTGAGCACAGTTCTCACTGGTTGGGAAATGTCACAGTTGTCTTGAGTAAGGCATTTTTAGCCCCAATTGCTCTGGGGGGAAAAGTTCCTAAAGTTATAGTGCACTTGGGATAAATGTATTGACTATAAATGGATGAAAGCATGTATAATTGTGTTCACATTAGACAAAAGTATATTTTCTGTGCTAAACAGCTCAGGTTCAGATTTGAACCATGACATCAACATACATTATAAATAAATGCCGAGCTCACAGAGAACAGCTACACTCAGTAAAGTAAGGAAAGTGCTTGTGTAGCCAATTTAGAGACTTTTATTTTTTCTCTCTCTCTGAAATAAAACTGAATAAGTATTTTTGTTAGTGATGTCAGGCAGACTTCCTTTTTTTGCAGTTCTGTCAGATTGTACTGGATATAAAAAACATAAATATTTGGCAGAAGTTCCTTATTGTAGAAAATACAGTAAAATCTCACTTTTACATTTATACCACATTGGTGAATTCTCCATTTTGATTGGTAAGAGGGTGTTTTTTTATAACAGCATGGCTGGAGACATTTATTCTGCATTTTTGGAAGGAGTCTCCAGTGGTAGTGTTGTGTAACAGTAAGTTTATAACTATGCGGAGCGACAGCTGCATGGGGATGGCCAGGGGAGGAATGGGCTCTGTGATTCTTCCCCTGGCTATCGGGGGATGTCCAGCTGCCACCACGGACACAGCTGGAGTATTCCAGCATCAAGAGGGCAGTCCTGCAGTGTGTCGGCCAGACACCTGAGGAGCACCACCGATGCTTCCGAACTCCTGTCACTGTTGGTTGATGGCAGAGAAGCAAGATGCAGAATGGATTGTCGAGCTGGTGGTACTAGAGCAGTTCGTCACTCAACTCCTGACAGGAACGGTGGAGGGAGTCCAGTGCCACTGGCCCACTTCCCTCGACAAAGCCATGCAGCTGGTGGAGGATCACCTGGCGGTGGTTCCTGGTCTAGGTGTCTCCCTTTTTTCTTGCTCTCTCACTCTCTCTCTGTGCTACTACTCCCCCAGTTCCACTTCCCCAGAACTAAGGTGCGGGGGCTCCAAAACCAGCCCCCTGAACCCGGTTTCCTCCCGTTTGTACATCCCCCTGTTCCTTCATCTCTGATGTGTCATCTAACTCCCTCTCTCTCTACACAGGTAGAACTATCCATCTCCTCCAGGACCAGGGCAAAGTCTGGGCAGGTCTGCAGGCGCGGTGTGGAAGTTGGTGAAGGTGAAGTGTGTGCACAGGTATGTTCACAAATATCCGATGGTGCCCATCATTATTAAACATCGAGGGCAAAAGCATAAAGTGGGCAGTTAGTCCTCACCTCACCCATTCACTAATTTCAGGCATTAATGATTTCAAGCCTTAGTGACAGAAATGTTTGTGGATGGGTCCTGCATGGTGCGGAATGTGCATGCCATTGTCTGAGGAGGTAGTGCCAGGGCCGTCGACATAAGTTCTGTTTCAGGGGGACATGGAGGGTGGGGAGGGCTCTGCCCCTCCACCCTTTGCAGGGATTCCCCTTGGGGATTTCCCTTTGGGGCAAATGAGACCTTGAGGCGTGCCTTCGACCAAGTGAGAGTAATCGCTGGTCAGCAAATTCAGACTAATGTTGCAGTAACCCACCCATACTTTTCAGTTATTAATGATCAGTTATATTGAGTGGGGCAGCACACTCAAACTAAAGAAGAGATGATCCAGTTGTTGGTCCCAAAAAAGCTGTCAGGAAAGGATAACACACTGAACCATCTAATGGCTTGTTTTTATTGGCTGGGCAATTGGGGTGATGTTCGCAGGTGGGGTGCAGCATGTCAGTGCCAGGGCCATTGACATCAGCTCTGTGTTAGGTGGGACATGGAGGGTGTGGAGGGCTCTGCCCGTCCACCATTTGCCGGGATTCCCCTCAGGTATTTCTCCTTGGAGCAGTTGTGCAACGAGATCCTGAGGCGTGCCTTCAACCAAATAAGGGTAATTGATGGTCAACAAATTCAGTCTAATGTTGCACTAACCCACCTGTACTTTTCAGTTATTAAGGATAGATTATACTGAGTGATGCAGGACACTCAAACTAAAGAAGAGATGACCCAAAGAGCCATCAGAAAATGATATTCCTGGAGGACTGGAGGTAAGTCTAAAAAGTGCGGCCCAATTCTTCCTGGTCCCCTGCAGAGATCATCTCTCACTGTCCCAGAGAGCACAGGTTACCAGGTTGCAGGAGGTATTTTCTAATGTGTTTTCACCTCTACCCAGTTGCTTGAACCTCATAGAACACGCTTTCAGACTCCTCCAGGTGTGGTTGTTCGCATCCGCCCATACCGGTTACTGGAATACAAGAAAAATGTGTTTCGGGATGAGCTCAAGGCTATGCTCAACATGGGGGTAATCGAGGAGTCCCATAGTGACTGGAGCAGCCTGGAGGTCTTGGTACCCAAGGCCGAGGGGTTGGTCCATTTTTTTGTGGATTCAGAAAAGTCAACACAGTGTCTAAATTTGACGCATATCTGCTGCCTTGCATTGATGAACTGCTTGATCAATTAGGCACACCTCACTTTTATTCAGCACTGGATTTAACCAAGGGGTATTGGCACATTCTCTTGACTCCAATGTCTCGTGAAAAAAATGGCCTTTTCCACACCATTTGGTTTACACCAGTTTGTCACACTTCCTTTTGGGTGGCTTGGAGACCCAGCGATGTTTCAACGTCTCATGGACAGAATCCTCTGCCCGCACAATGCATATGCTGCTGCGTATTTAGATGATATAGTCATTTATAATAGTGATTGGCAGTGGCATCTTCAGCATCTGAGAGCTGTCCTGAGATCCTTCAGATGGGCAGGACTCACAGCAAACCCAAAGATGTGTGCAGATGGGCAGGTGGAAGTACAATATCTGGGCTTCCTCTTGGGTCAAGGCCAGGAGTGTCCCAAATTTGATAAAACAGCAGCGGTTGCGGCCAGCCCAAGATCCAATACCAAAAAGGGGGCTAGGCAGTTCCTGGGGATGGCTGATTATTATGGAAGGTTTGTACCTTGTACCTTGTAATTTATTGGACGTCACCAGCCTGCTGACTGACCTCACTAAAAAGGGGGCACCAGATGTGGTCCAGTGGACGGAGCCATTCAAGTGGGCTTTCTGCCAGGTAAAAGCAGTTTTGTTTGGGGGCCCACTGTTGCATTCACCTGACTTTTCTTTCCCTTTTGTTCTGCAGACTGATGCATCAGGCAGAGGGTTGGGGGCCATTTTGTCCCAGGAGGTGGAGGGAGGAGCACCCTGTGCTATACATCAGGCGGAAACTCTCAGTGAGGGAGGCCAGGTGCAGCACGATAGAGAAGAACTGTCTGGCCATTGAGTAGGCGGTCCTCAACCTCCGGTACTACCTACTGGGGCACCCTTTCACCCTGTGTTCAGGTCATATCCTGCTCCAATGAGGTGATTTATGTGTGTCTCTTTGTGGTTTTAGTGGACTCCCGTAACCCGTGAACAAGAGAGAGACAGAATGCGAGACTGCATTGCAGAGCCTGCGAAACACACACCTACACCCACACACACATACACACGCGCCAAGAAGCATGCACTTGAACCTGACAGAGCACAAGTGGCGATTGTTTTTCTGTTGAGTTTTGAAAGGATGCTGAAAAGCACACACTGAATAAACACAAGCCTGGAGATCTGCTAAAATTCCAACTGTCTCCTGAGTCTTCCTCTACACCTTCCCACACCAGGGTCCTACAAGCTACTAAAAAATAAGTAATAACAGCAATTAACTCATTTTGCTGACATCCCACAACATTAAATTTAAGTATAAATGGATAAAAAAAAGTGTCATTCTTTAATTAATAATAAAATTGAAATTGTTGGCAAATTCCCTTGGTAAAGAGGAATAAAACACTTTATACCATGCTGTTACTGGAAAATAATCAGTTCATAATAATCAGTCATAATAATCAGTTTCATTATATAATAATGAAGTGCAGACACACCTCATTAGAAACACTGCTGCATTTGACATGATAATGAAGTGATATAGAGATGTTTAGTAGTGATGAAAACATATTCCATGATCCAACACCTCAAGAGTCAACTTTACTGTAAGCGACGGATGTTTTCTCTAACAGATGAGCCTCTGCATTACCAGATAACATTAACATTATCAGAATTAATAATTCAGTGTTGTGTTTCTCAGTTGTGGGGAAAAAAGGATGACACACACAGTCTTACATCATAAGTATTCAATTAAAATCAAATAAAGTAGGTGTGTTTACTTCCTCAATAACTGTATAACTGTCATTCCTAGTATTAAAACTTTAATTCTATCCATATTTGAGGTTTACAGAAGTAATATCTGGAGTTGTTTGTGTCAAAATAACATGTAAATCACATTTTATTGTTAACGCACCATGCGCAGTCCAGTGTGTCATAGTTTAAACCTTCAGAAATGAGAACCAACTTCTACAGCAAGAGCTGTAGCCTTCAAAATTCACCCATCAATTTAATTCCTCAGCACTATCCCAGGAAACTCATATAGTGTCAGTGACTCTAAATTCACCAGCTGTGTTCCTCTTAACACTTTTAATGTTAATGTTTAAAGCTTAAAACTCTGTATTATGTTGCCGTAGGTGTCAAGTGCTATTTGTATGTGTGTGTTTCCTGTATCTCATTTTAATTTTGTAATTATTCAATTCAGTTCAATTTTATTTGTATAGTGCTTTTAACTATGGACATTGTCACAAAGCAGCTTTACAGAAATAAATACATTCAAATTAAATTAAACCAAAATAAATTGTAAATATGTGAATGTATCTCTAATGAGCAAGCCAGAGGTGATGGTGGAGAGAGAGGGAGAGATTGTTAGGTAAGCTTTTGTCTTGTAATGGTAATGTCCTTTACACATTCCTCAACTTTATTAATCTGGTGTCTGTCATCTGACTTTGCAGAAACATACAACTGTGTGTCATCAGCATAACAGTGGAAGCTAATACCATGTTTACGAATAATTTTGCCCAGAGGTAGCATATATAAAGAAAGAGCAGTGGGCCTAAAACAGAGCCTTGTGGAACACCAAACTTTACCTTAGTATGCATATAGAAGTTACCATTTACATCTGCAAACTGATAACGATCAGTTAAATAAGACTTGAGCCAGGAGAGGGCCGTTTACTTAACGCCTACTACATTTTCTAGTCTATCAAGGAGAATAGCATGATCAGTGGTGTCAAAAGCTGCACTAAGGTCAAGCAATACGAGGAAGGAGACACAACTCTGACCAGAGGCCAGTAGTAGGTCATTTACCACTTTAACCAGCGCTGTCTCTGTGCTATGATAAGGCCTAAATAATGACTGATACATTTCATGAATGTTGCTCCTGTGTAGGTATGAGCATAGCTGCTATGCTACAACTTTTTCTAGGATCTTGGAGATAAAGGGGAGGTTTGGTATTGGCCTACAGTTAGACAGCTGACAGGGGTCAAGGCCAGGTTTTTTAATCAGAGGTTTGATAACTGCTAGTTTAAAAGATTTAGGTACATAGCCAATGCTAACGGAAGACCTGATTATCTTTAGAAGACGTTTTATTGTTTCCGGAATTATCTTTTTGAAGAAACATGTAGGTAAGGGATCTAGTATACAGGTTGATGATTTTGATGATGAAATTAGTTCGGTCTCTCGAAGGGGAGTAAAACACTCTAATCATTAATCTGATATCATTATCTTATTATCTACAGGGTTAGTTATAAAACTGTCTGGTTTTAAATTAATAGTCTGAATTTCGTGCCTGATATTTTCAATTTTACTGTTGAAAAAATTCATGAAGTCGTCACTGCAATACAATGATTGTGTGCATGTTTCTATTGTGGTCTTATTCCTAGTCAATTTTGCTACAGTATTAAATAAGAATCTAGGATTATTTTTGTTATCTTCAATTAGGGTGGAGAGACACTGATCTAGCAGTGCTAAGAGCTTTTCTATACTGCCAATTTAGTTTTACGCCATTTATCTTCTAATTTTCAAGTGGTCTGTTTTAAGGTGCATATGTGATTGTTATACCAGGGCGTCAGCTTTTTCTCTCTAATTATTTTTTTATGTGGAGCTACCTTATCTAGCGTGTAGCGGAACGTTGATTCTAAGCATTCAGTTGCCTGGTCAAGTTCTTCGGGATCAGATAGTGATCCAATCATGGCTGGTAATTCTGGGAGATTACTGATAAAACTCTGTGCAGTTGTTGACGTGAAAGTACGTTTGACACTTTAGGATGGCAATTATGATTGTGTATGTAGTGTCAGAGGGTCACAGTTGGTAGCGTTGCCACCTCACAGCTCCAGGGTCCCAGGTTTGTGTAGAGCTTCTGTGCATATTCTCCTTGTGTCCACATTGGCTTTCTCTGGGTCCTCTGGTTTCCTCCCACCTCTCTATAACATGAATGTAAATTATCTCTGTGTGTGTGTGTGTGTGTGTGTGCATGGTGCCCTGAGATGGACTTGCATCTCATCCAGGCTCATCCAGGCACCTCACACCCAGTGTTACAGGGATAGGCTCCAGATATACCATAACCCTGATTACTGAAGATGAATGAATGATTGAATATGCGTCAGGTGGCAAAGACAGTTGCAAGTGTAGGTTGGCTTTATTGCAACAGGTAGACAATCAAAAGGCAGAGTAAAAAAACAACCTTGGGTTAGGTAATCAACAAACAGACTTTCAAATACAAAACCATAATCAAAAACAAGAGAAAAAAAAAACAGAACGAGAGCAAAACCAGATACACAAAATACAAAGGCTTGGTGCCGTCGTGAGTAAACGCAGAGCGAGACTTCGCATTGTGCATGTGTGTGCTTGAGTGAGTCCAGGTGTGTGTGTGATCAGTACTCAGGTGAACATGAACATGATACAGCGGCTGATGTGGTTGATGGGAAACGGAGTCCAGCTCGCCATGTTGTGATGCTGTGGTAGATTCTAGGAATCAGGGTCCATGGCCGAATTCAGTGCTGAAATGACAATATGGCTGTGCTTGTAATCTGTCCTTCAGCCTTTGGAATGTGCTATCTAAATTCTAAAATAAACATAGTGTCATAATGCTGCTGGACAGTAAAGCTAATTAAACATCTGGTTGAACCTCACGAAGTGTTGTACTGGAATGGGATATCAAATGTTTACTTTTGTGCTAAAAATGTGTGTGTGTCTGTGTTTCCCATCTACTGATTTGAAAGTGGAAATGCCACTGAACTTCCTATCATCGTCTTGTCGAAGTGTTGCACTGGACATTGTAGTGCTCAGGTTTTGTCATATGACTGACAGCAACAGCAAGAGGAATTAGTGTCAATTTGTCAAAACATGTCATGTGTGTGAGAGAGAGCTCCACTGGTACATATTTATTTGTAAATCTTCTTTATAAATATTATTTGTAATTATTTGTCATAAATTGCTTCATTTCTTGTTGCATGGGAAATGCAGTATAAAACCGATACAGTACAGTCTGTTCAATGTGCTTCTATTTTTTCTGACCTAGCAAATACACCGCTACAAATGTGGAATAACTTAAACCAGGGTTTTCTAATTACCATGGCTTATTTAAATATTTCTCTCAGGAAGGCAGCAGAGATGGATGCAAGTGCAGGTGAACTTTATTTTATAACAGGCAGACATAGCTAAGTTGCAAAACAAAGATGTAGCCAAAACAGACGTGGGTCAGGCGCTCTACAAAAAACATAAACTAAGGAAAAAATTGAAATGGCAAATGTCAGAACTATAACTCAAGCATGGGCATAAACAAGGCTTAGCATCATCACAAGAATGTTCTCAGAGAAAGTCTTCGCAAAGACTGCTAGAAAGCCTGGGTTATTTATGCTGTAAGAGTGATTGGGTTCAGGTTGGTGCATATAGATGTTCAGTGACCTTGAACATGGCAATGACTGTGGCTAAGGGGAAGTGGACTCCAGTGGTGTGTGCTATTAGAAATCTAGTAACCTTGAACATGGCCATGACTGTGGCTGATGGGAAATTGAGTCCATGTTGGCCGTATTGTGAGGCTGCAGTGAATTATGGGAGTTAGAGCTCATGGTTGAAACCAGCAATTTTCTCGATAAACCAAGTTTTGTCATTTGTACTAGTAACTCTCTTTCTTATGGTAAAATGTCCACTTCTACTTTTTGCAGTGTTTTGCTTGCTACATATATATTACTTTATTTGTTTATTCATTTATTCATTCATCTTCAGTAACAGCTTTATCCTGGTCAGGCTTATTAGGGCCAATTCATCGTAGCCAATTAGCCTGCCAGCGTGCTTTGGGGAGGTGGGAGGAAACCTGAGAACCCAGAGGAAACCCATACATAGTTTTGCAGTGTTTGTCCTTGCCCTTTATTTGTTTGTTTATTTGTTTAATTATTTATTTACTTACTTACTTACTTATCACACAGAAGGCCCCAACAAGAAATCTAAATTATACGAATATGCTCATTGGAAATACCTCTAACCATTACACATGCACACACCATTCCTGCATTTACATACAGGAATGTGATTGGCTGTTATATTTTATGATGCAATAACACTCACATATCCAGTATTACCACTACTTCACTTTTCAGGGAGATTTTTTTTTTTTTTTTTTGCTGCTCTCTTTTTGCTACTGGTTGTTTTTTTTTTTGTTTTTTTTTTGTTTTTGTTTTTGTTTTTTTTTAAATAATGCAGTAATACAAACCTTTAAAAAAATCATAGGGATTTGAACCAAAAATGATTTCATATGGATGGATTTGGAAATTATTTCATACTATTTATTTCAGGGGAAAAAATGTGTGTGTAAATGCTAGCCACGACCATAACCCTAAATTAAATTTTCAGATAAACTGAATCTTAGGAATTGTTCATTTTTTGAACTAGATCATGTTAGGTGAAACCAGTGACATTTTCCCAGTCTTCTCATTAAAATTAATCTCTTCAAAAGGATTTAATCATAAAAAATATATATTTAGCAGAGTTTTTATAGTGTTTCTAAGTAAATAAAATGAATATTAGGAAGTTAGGAGGAACAATCAGGAATATTCATTTTCAAAGCCTTTCTCAAGTTGTGTAATGGATTTATTGCTGTATATTTAATCATTTCTCTCTCAAATCACAACCACTTGACTGAATTTCTTATTATGAGCTCCACCACAGTCTCTGATCTTGACAATGATAAATTCACTAATAAGACTTGTGAGATAGGCCAGCTCCTTTAGAAATGCAGCGAGTGGAGAGAGGACAGGAAACAAGTGACCAGAGAGAGAGAGAGAGAGAGAGGGGACATAGAACTGTGTGTGTGTGTGTGTGTGTGTGTGTGTTTGGGGGGGGGGGTTTGGGGGGGGGGGGGGGGGGGGGGGGGTGTGGTTTAGAGTCTGATACCTCGGGGGAACAGATTGGAGCGAGTGTGTGTGTGTGTGTGTGTGTGTGTGTGTGTTTGGGGGGGGTTTGGGGGGGGTGGTATGGTCAGTGGATTAAGTTCATGATTGCTTGTGTTTGTGTGTGAGTTGTTGAAGACGCAGTGTATGTGCGTGAGCCTGACAGGTGGTTTTGTTGCTCATCTGGTCTTCGTGTTCCAATTTAGGTTAAGGACACTTATTTATCTGAAGCTCCTTCACGTGGAGGCTCTCGAAGTCCAGCTCCTCGACGCATCAGGTATGATCTCTTCATCTTTTCGGCTCTTACACTTTGTACATTTCGGAAAGAATTTTCTGTAAATAGCTTTATATTATATGCACTAAATATCCTTCTAGTTTATTTTGCCATTAGCAGTGAGGAGTGTGTAACTATTGCTGCTTTCTCTGTATACAGGAAAAGGAAAAAGTGTAGGTACAGGCAAAGATGTAGAAGAAGATATACTATATATGAATTTTCTTATGGCTTTTAACATGTACAAGGTTTAATATTTATGATTTAAATGTATTTATGGTTAAATTTATATTTAAATGCAAAGAAGTGGCTTTCAATTTTGTTTGATTATTCCTAGGTTAATTCTTCAAGGCTCTGTGTGTGTGTGTGTGTGTGTGTGTATGTGTGTGTGTCTGGGAAATAGAACGTAGTAATGAAATGTGCGTCAGGGTAACAGGATTGAGCCAATAAAGTAGTTTAAATCTGTTGTTTGATATCTTTCAACTGAATTCTCCAGGCGTTAATATCCATGTGTGTGTGTGTGTGTGTGTGTATGTGGTGCATCTAGGAAACAGAAGGAAATAATGAAGTTTGTGTTGTGGTTGTCACAGGATTGAGAGTGAAATAGTTTAAACCTGTTGTTTGAGACCTCTGACGTCAATTCTCCTCTGTGTGTGTGTGTGTGTGTGTGTGTGTGTGTTTGACGCACACAATGAAGTG
Source organism: Pangasianodon hypophthalmus (assembly GCF_027358585.1). Classification (NCBI taxonomy): domain Eukaryota; kingdom Metazoa; phylum Chordata; class Actinopteri; order Siluriformes; family Pangasiidae; genus Pangasianodon; species Pangasianodon hypophthalmus. Next base: position 29,768,939 of record NC_069710.1, on the reverse strand, counting down.
TGCTAAGTTGGAGTGACCTCATCACTTCACTCATCACTCATCACAAAAATTCACTATAGTTTATTGTGTTTTTATCACAATGCACCATAATTATTGGCACCTTTCATGCATTGAGCCTTAAACCTATAGGGACACTGTATTATATTATTTTAACAATATATATTTTCAGAACAAGAAGTTCTGGAGTCTCTGAAGGGCATGTTCTCTCTGTGTTCACCCTGTGTACGCTTCCTCCTGGTTCCTCCCGGTTTCCTCCCACCTCCCAGAAACTCCCATGTTCCTCCCATTCTCCCAGAGGATTGGCTATGCTAAACTGCCCCTAGATGTGAATGAGTGTGTGTGTGTGTGTGTGTTTGTGCGAACATGGTGTCCTGTGATGGAAATTCAGGATGTATGACTCAAGATCCATTACAACCCTGTTCAGGGTAAAGCACTTACTGCAGATAAATGAACGAATAAGTCGTTTTCTCCAAAAAAATTGTCCTGGAGAGAATAAGAGTACTGAGTCACTTCCTCTAATGACCAACAAGGACAACATCCACACCTGGCCTTTTCATGTGTCTCAAATGTGTTCACTGACTACTTATGATCACATTTCATGACTAGAGAGTGTTGTTTGTTTTGGCCTTGATTGTGTTTAATAGTATTTTAGCTGCATGCATTTTTATATCAATTCCCTGACACAGACCATCTCTCTGTTTGTCTGTTATCCTCATCATGATGGTGACTGTGTGGCATTTTTCTCAAGCTTTTATCCACTTCATGTGCTTTATTCATTTATCACACAAATAGAAAGGAGCTTGTAACTAAAAAAAAATAAATAAATAAAAGTAAAACACGAGTTGCAGAAACAATTTTAGTTACTGTATAGAGGTAGACGGGATTGGTGTCCATTTTTGGACACTCTCTCTCTCTCTCTCACACACACGCACACACACAGCTCTAATGAACTTGATGACAGTACACAAGGCTGTAATGTTATCTTTACAGAGAGTGTTTCATTTTTTTAAATTTGAATTTGAACTCTTTTTATTTGCTGTGTATGAATCACATTATTGTGGAGACACATTAAGCTGTAATGAAGATTTCTGTCTGTAGCTAGAACTAGTGAGCAACTTACCTTCACACTGTTAGAAAAAAAAAATCGGTTCTTCAAGGGTTGATTGGATAGTTAAGGGTTCTTAGTTTCTCAGAATTTTCTGAATAGGGAAATATTGTTATTTTTAATGGTTCCCAGAGGGACATTTTTCTAAGATTTTAGATTATAATATACAGACAGGAGTTTCAGGATATGTCTGGTAATTTGCAGTGTGCTTTCTGATCATTTAGTGCACTCTACAGCTTTATCGTAATGTATTATATAAATACATTTCTAAAACATTTATTTTATTTTAAAATTTAGTTGCAGGTAAAGTCGCAGGATTTCTTAACCACACATCATGCCCTAAATAGTTTCATCATTTTGCTAAAATTGTTCTATCAAACTCCATACAGTTTATTGATACAAATAAGTATGAGTAAACAGTTTTACTGACACAAATACATTCTTTAAGGTAACAAGAAGCTTGTATATGAGAGGAGATTTTGCATAACAGGTAGAGCATGTCTTAATGGCCTGTAGTGATTTAATTAATATAAAATTTACAAAACGGTCAATGCACATACAAAGAAACACATATGCTTGTGTGTATCAGACACAAAGGCAAAGATAGGCTTTTAAAAGCAGCTTGAAACTGTCTGAAACACATCACAAATGTCGTATAGCCATATGCCTCTGTGCTCACTTCCCTGATGTGGTTTGGTTGAACAGATCATAATGCATCTCCAAGAAACATGATCCGTACTCATATGTATCCATATGTGTGGTATCCATATCCATCCTCCTTCATACATTTTCAGGCGCCTTTATTTGCTTAGCTTTGTGCATTTAGATGCTCTCTTCATAGCACAGATTTTCAACAGGATTTAAAAAAAATAAATAAATTCTGTATGATATCTGTTATATCCTGGTATACTATATGGTCAAAAGTATGTGAACACCTGACCATCACACTCGTATGTGATTCTTCCCCAAACTGTTCCTACAAAGTTGGAAACACACAATTGTATAGAATGTCTTTGTGTGCTGTAGCATTACAATTTCCTTCACTGGAACTTAGAGGCTCAAACCTGTTCCAGCATGACGATACCCCTGTGCACAAAGCGAGCTCCATGAAGACATGGTGTGTGAAGGTTGGAGTGGAAGAACTCAAGTGTCCTGCACAGAGCCCTGACTTCAACCCCACTGAACACCTTTGGGCTGAACTGAAACACCGACTGCACCCCAGACCTCCTCACCAACATCAGCGCCTGATCTCACTAATGCTCTTGTAGCTGAATGATCACAAATCCCCACAGCCACGCTCCAAAATCTAGTGGAAAGCTTCCCAGAAGAGTGGAGCTTATTACAACAGCAAAGGAAAACCAACTCCATGTAAATGCCCATGGTTTTGGAATGGGCACATATGGATGTGATGGCCAGGTGTCCGCAAACTTTTGGCCATATAGTGTACTTTATAATTTCTAATGCCACCAATTTTCTCAGAAGCCCCCTGGACCACCAGCAGCCAAACTCCACCACCATATTGTACTATGGATTTGGGAGCATTTCCTTGCTTGCAGTCCTCTTATTTTCCAAACATTTGGATGGTGGATCAAATGTCATTCCCACAAAGACCTGGAACTGGTTCAAGGAATGAAAACAAAAGTAAACTTTATTTAGCTGGGAACAAAAATGCAGACACAGTCATTTAAAATCTTTATCACTTAAGAACATTATTTTCACATTCTGTGTAGCCCACTAGCTTGTTAAGTCTTTGCTTCAGACTTCCAAAATGACTTTTGAGAATTTTCAAATTAAGTATGCGTTAGTTAGAGCACCAAGTGCTCCAGTCATTCGAATGAACAAATGCTTAGCTAGCTAATCCAGACCAGAGACTGGTATTTAGTATTTAGCGATGGATCTTTATCAGTTAGCATGTCTATGCATTCATGTGATGCGGCACAACGCACCAGTCGAGTGCCGCTACCTCACTGAAGTGCATTATCTTCGATTAGCTGAACATCTTGGAGTGTGTTATTCCACTTATACCGCAGTGATTTGCCAAAAATTTCAATGTTTTGTTTATTAATGAATGGCTTCGCATGCATTTTAATGTTTTATAGTTAGATTTAATGTTGTGGAATGTCTGAGAGCCTTCCTGTTCTGAGAAGTTCCTGATTTCTGTAACGTTAAAGCTTCTCTCTCTCTCACGTATACACACACACAAAATGCTCAGCCTGTCATTTTACTGAGAAAACAGTAAATAACAGTAAATTTGACCGCGCTTACAACCGAGACTCCGCCCATAAATATTACCTAAACATCTCCTAAGAAAAAAATGTTTACTGTATATGAATTACCGCGTTTGTACCTGATGTCTTTTTAGTGTTGGAAGTTTGTTCACTGAAAAAAGACATATTTATTTATTTATTTATTTATTTATTAAACCTATTTCTATAATATAAGTCTTTAATAATTTTGTGTTAAAACAGTCTTGTTCTATTGGTAGATTTGATTTATTGGCTTTTTTTCCCTAATTTTAAGCATTTTTTTCTAGAAAGAGGCAAAAACTACCTCCCAATTTTAAGCTTCAAATGAGTGAAAAACCTCTAAAATTGGACAAATAATCTTAGATTTGATTATCTCATAATAAGAAATATTCAATACAATTGCTCATAATCAAGATATTTTCACTCACTAAGATATCATTTCTGGAAGTGCATAATAATGGATAATAAAACTAGAGTAATAGAGCTTTTTCTGTTATTGGAAAGATTCAAGATTCAGGAAAGCATAGTTGCTTCATCAGCAGAAAAGGATGAATCATTGTGTGTAATGTTTATACAAATATTTTTGCCCGGTTTATCAAAGCGTGCCAATAACTATGAAGCCCACTGTACTATGTTTAACAAACTATGAAACATGATAGTACCATAATTTTATAGGGTGCTTCATTTAGAACATATTTATCTATATTACTGTTTTGGCTTTACTGTGGTGCTTTATGGTAACTATTTTATTTTAGTGAGTTTACAGTGGTATTGTATGCTAACTACGTTTTTTATACTCTTATGGTACTTACACTAACTAAGTTAACATTCTTATGTTACCTGTTGTGTCACTAATAGCAAAACTGTAGTAACTATGGTATAACCAATGATTTGTGGTTTAGTAAGTGTAGCATCTCTGAATAGATGACAGTGTGTCTGTGGATTGTTTTGTAGGTCATACAGCTCTGTTGTTAGACCTTTTGTTCAGGACACTGTTTCATTTTTGGCTCTTCGAGAGGGAGTGAGTAAGTGGGGGAGTGATAGAGCACAGACGCTGCTAAAAGAGAGCATGGCTTGTTTGTTAGTACATCATGAGCACTCATGTTTCTACATTTCACAAGCTAGTTTGGGATTACGACAGACAGATGAGACTGTAAGTAAGATCCAGTGTGCATGTGAAATTTATTAAAAACTAGCATCTACTAAATGGATTAAGAATGAGGGACCTTACAGGAAAAAACTTACATATTAATTTTTATAATTGGAATCCTGGATTTGTTCTATAATGACATTTTGTGTTTCCTCTTTTTTTTTACTTTAAAAAAACAAATCCAGGATTCCAATTATAAAAATTAATATGCAAGTTTTTTCCTGTAAGGAAAAATTTATTTTTTTCATTTACATGTTGGTTTCTAGTTTCATTGTGGTTAGCAGTTTCCTGTATTTCCCACAATGCCGTTTGACTGCCTGGTGACAGTGTTGCAGTGGGATTTAACCCTCAGCTTCATCTTTTTGTGATGCAGCAGAGCTTTAGTCCTTTAGTCAAACCAGCTCTCTCACCTTCTCATCTGCTCAAACAGATCAGCTTCAACTTTCATGCTAATTCTACCATCATGGTGTAGATTGCTAACTAGCCAAGATGATTCTATGCCATAACTCAGTGCAACTGCATTGTATAGCTGCACTGCATTCTGGGACTTTAAGTCCAACATTTGCATCAACGTTTCCACTACTTCTACTTCTCAATAATATGATGTTGAAGATAGTAAGTGAGAAAAGATGCTCTAGCTCTTTTGTTTTTCAGAGCTAACAGAAAGACCTGAGTGTTATCCCTTATGTTTGAGATTGTTGTTGCTAGTGAATTTCTCCTTGTGACGTCAGAACAACACACAACCACTAATTTCTCACAGAAATATAATATCAAACCAACATATTTGCACCAGAAGTGCTCAGCACATCACAAATATTTTAATATAAACATTTAATGTGTCCCGGAGTGGAGTTTCCTTTAAGCTATATCACATAGATCATGTAACTTTACGTCTTCTTCCTTGCTGAGTGTTCGGCGTGGCATCTGCTCTTAAATGCATGTGCGTTTTGAGCAGAGCTCAGACAGAGTGTGTCTGCCTTCACAGTGCGACACAGAAGTGGATAATTGTTTTTATAGTGGCCACAGTTGTGCTGATGTGGTGCATTTCCAGTCCAGCCCTCTGCGCAACGGGAGACAGAGGATTAAATGACTCATTAACTTGATCACGGAGCACTTTCGAGTGCCTGGCGCCTCTCTCTGCCAGATGGTGTTAACAACCGCTGCTTTTAAGAGGAGCACAGATAGTTTGGTCACTGTTTAAAGCTGGACCAAATACACCTTCTCGGCTGAGAATTCGCCATTGTCCTCCAGGGTGTCGTGCAGCGTGAAAAGCAGACGCTAGAGTTTTACAGATCTCATGAGGAAACATGAGAAAACACTTTTGAAAACACTGAAGTTTTGAGATGGTTTGTAGACTGACTGACTGCTAGGGTTTGGGACAATCCTGTGAAAGCTAAGTTGGTCCAAACCTCATGTTCTCATGTGCCTTCTCAAACAGTTCTTAACACATCTGGATTGGATTCACTTTAGATATATGTGTTTTGTTTTGTTTTTTCAAATTAATCTCTTCATTAAGAATGTCAAAAACATTCGGTACATCATGACATAACTGGATAATTGTTTATCCAGGTGCAGAAATGAAAAAGAACACACACACAGTGCAATGAATAATGATATTCAGTATGAATATCAATAGGCACAGGGGCCAAATTGTAATCCAAAAACAAGAATTGAAAGAACAGTTGAAAATCAAACACAGTAGAATGCACAACAGTATAGAACACGCAAAGGTCCAAAAGTCTGAGAGCATGAGTGAAGATGCTTCTACTTTGCATTCTTTCTAAATTAATGCAACAATTTTCATTACAAATTACATTATTGACAACAACTTGAATGAAAAGTACAATCTATGAAATATTTACATGAATTTCAGGGTTTCTTAGTATTCAGTATGTCCCCTTTTTGCTTTAATGACAGTGTGCACTCAAGCTGGCATGGACTCAACAAGTTTGTGCAAAACCTCGTCGGAATACACACTTCAGTAGAAGAGATTAGACATGAGGAAAACCTGACCTTTTGTACAAAGGAGCTAACGTGGTTAATACCACATATTTGCTTACATTTAAATAGGGACCTACAAATAGTGCATATATTAAATATTAAATATTCAAGATATTGAACCTTTACTTTCTTTGTTTTAAATATTTTGAAATTCTAAAACTTTCTGTTTATTTACAATTTTAAATAAAAAAAAAATCCCAGATTTTCAATGTGGTCTCAGATGTTTGAACTCCACTTTAAAACAGAAAGTTGTTTTTAAAGCTATTGGGTGTCAAATATACACCATGCGGCCCAGGACTAAATTAAAATCATCTTGTGCACAAAGAGTTAGTCTGTGTTACTCCAAAATAGAGCAATAATCTCACGGCCATAAACTCAGATACTGATCAAATGTACTAATGATGTAATTCTTCAGTAGCAAGCAAAAAAAAAATGCTGTAATCTTTTCTCTTTCCAAAAGAACTTATTTAGGAGTTTCACAGCAATGGGCATGAAGAGAAAAAATACCCATCACACAAACACACACACACACACACACACACATATATATATATATAATTTTCAGTTCAGTTCTAGATAGTAATTCTACAAAATGTGGAAAAATTCAATTTAATCATTCAATCCGTGAACGTAGGTTTTAGAGGAATTCCGATAACCGAACACATATTAAGAACTGATGTGACATTGGTTTAGAAAATGTTTTTGAAAGCTATTATTAAATTCATTTTATTGGCCTGGTTCACCTGACATGTATCTATGTGTAATGAGTCCCGTTAACTAAACCTTGTATATGCATACGCTATCATGTAACCATAAAGGAATGTGCAAATTTCCCCATTGGGGGACGAATAAAGGATTATCTTATCTTATCTTCTTATCTTAAAGCAATTCAGCTCAACTAGTAAGACACTGGTCAGATATTTTTCAGGAAGTCAGATCTAGACTGATCTAAAACACAGAGTTTCCTGTGGCAGGGCACCTCCCCTATAGCGCTCATCCTGTATTTCACTTCTGTGACTTCCAAACTGTCACTGCATCCACTGCAGGCCTCCTGACCCGCCCTGACCCCATGTGCCTAAATCACAAACCACTGACAGTCTTTCCCATCTGAGAAAATGCTGAGAAAATAAATAAACACATGCAATTACTCCACAAGAAATTCTCACGCTCTGTTCTGTTTGTTGCTTATAACCTCAACTGTCACGTACGTATATGTTTTACATTGAGACTGAACAGACGGATGACAAATTAAAGGAAAAACCTGTGGCTCTGTCAAGCTGTAGGGGGGCATTTATTTATTTTGCTGGCCTAGTTTTAGTCCCTTAGAGGGAAACATGACTGCAAATCAATACTGCAGTTCTTCTGACTGATCACTTTATCCTATGATGAAACATTTCTCTCCTGATGGGCGTGGTGTCTACCAGGACGACTCCGCCCCCTCCCAGGCTTAGTGAATGGTTTAATGAGGATGAAAATGATCTAAATTGTATACTATGGCCTTCATACACCTACGAGAGAATTTTGGAGTGACGTGTTAGACAGCACTCTCCACCACCATCATCACAACACCAACTGAGGGAAAATCTTTTGGAAGAACGGTGCTCATCACTTTTAGTTTAATTTGTCACCTGTCCATATATATATATATATATATATATATATATATATATATATATATATATATATATATATGTATGTATGTATATATATATATAGTTATATATAGTTATATTATACCCTTATTGTCTTTTTTAAAAGAATTCAAAGTAAATCTTCAAGACATAAATGTGTCTTTTTTATTTGCACTATATAGATATATACTTTATTTTATTCTGTCTTTTTTTCTCTTCATACTTTAATCTGTTTCTTAAGTCAGGTTCTTATTTTTATATTTTATTTTACCTCCTTGCATTTTTTAATTAATTTTTTTTATTTTAAATTGTTATTGCTTCATAAAACACAAGCACTTTTACAACTTATTTTTAAAAAGGAAAGGTGCAACATTATTATTATTATTATTATTATTATTATTATTATTATTATTATTATTATATGGTGGGGTACAGTGGCTTAGTGGTTAGCACTGTTGTGTCACTCCTGGGTTGGGGGATCAATTCCTGCCTCCGCCCTGTGTCCGCGTAGTATGCATGTTCTCCCTGTGCTTCGGGGTTTCCTCCAGGTGCTCTGTTTTCCTCCCCCAGTCAAAAGACATGTTATAGTCTGATTGGAATTTACAAATTGTCTGTAGTGTGTGAATAGGTGTGTGTGCGATTGTGCTCTGTGATAGACTGACACCCCGTCCAGGGTGTCCACCACCTTGTGCCCCGAGTCCCCTGGGATAGGCTCCAGACTCCCCGCAACCCTGTGTCGGATAAGCGGTATGGAAGATGGATGGATTATTATTATATTTGTTTTATTTATATAGCGCCTTTCTAACACTTAAAGTCGCTTTACAAAATCTATCACAGAAATTGCAAAGTTTAAGTGCAAACAAAACAAAACAAACATGGAAGAATCAGATTTAACATGTGATAGAATACATACACATAAAGGTACAAAATAAAGGACAAATTAGAAAATAATCATAAACAAAATGACAAAGGATGGGGGATGGACCTTGGTAAACAGACAGACAGACAGACAGACAGATAGATAGATAGATAGATAGATAGATAGATAGATAGATAGATAGATAGATTGTTTAGTTATTCATCACCAGGAGAAATTCAACTGCTCACTGGAAATTTCAAAAATCAAAGGAATTCCTTTTTGGTTTATTGAAGTATATTTTGGCATATGACACAGAAACATGTTTTAATAATATATCCGACAGACCCCAGGGCATGTCTGTGCCATATGCTGTGTACACTTGCTGTATGGAACTGAATGTTTTCCACATTACTAAGTAAGAGCAGGTCTGCTTCATCTGCAGGGACGCTTTAGTGAGTGTGGGACTTGTGCAGGAAACTCAGGGTGTTATTTCATCGCTCTGTTGTGCTTGGCACCCCAACATTCCCCTCCTGCAACAAACACCACATCTGTAACTAATAAAGCTGTTTCTGTTACACCGGGAGGCCTTAGCTGTGAAACTGGAGAAAAGCTACAGGCGTATGTGACACACATATGAAACTGCTCTCGGGTTTAAAATCAAAATATTATACTGGTTAAAATGAGACGTATTATTGTTGCAATTAAAATGGATCACGTCCTGAAATGTGATCAGTAACAGCAGCTTGATATGTAGCTAGAATGGATATGGACTGACACTGGTATGCAGGGTGGAAAGGAAAAATGTAGAGTATGTTAATATCAATATTAATAATAATATTGTGTTTTTAATATTAAGGCTTTTGTTACAGTGGTCAGTGATGGTCAGGTTCTCCATAAAGATGCTCAAGTCTGCTCTCTTGTGGTTTTTATCAGCAACACAGAGTACACAGGATCTGAATCTGAGTCAGATTAGGTTAGATTAGATTAGCAAACGCATACCATCATATTAAATCAGTCAAACAAGTAGACAGATTAGTACAGAAACATGAAAATACATCAGAGGGAGGAAAAAAATAAATAGAAAAAGAAATATTTAGTAGTAGTAGTAGTAGTGATTGTATTGTTATTATTATTAGTAGTATTTACCACTGAAGAAGATTATAAACTGAAGAAAATTTCACAAAAATAGAACCTAGTCACAATAATTTATTAAAAACGAAAGCTTCAATAATATTGATAAAATATTACAAGAATTTGTGTAGAAAATGATACACTTTTGTGACACCTATTTTCAATAAACAATGCAATATAAAAATAATTTCCAATTTTTTATTTGACAGACAAATTGTGCTAGTCAGCTGTTGAGGCAGCACAAGCCGCCAGAACAACTTTAATGTGCCTTGTGTCGACTCTACAAGTCTCAGGAACTGTACTGGAGCGATTAAAAAAAAAAAAAATCCAAATAATTTTCCCTCAGATGATGTTGTGATGATGCTGTTAGACAGCCATCTAACACTTCATTCCCAAAACTCTCATAGATGTTCAACTGAGTTGAGCTCTGGTGAGTGTGACGGCCATATCATATGATTTACATCCAAAGTGTCTGGTGTTCAAAAGGAAAAACTCAAATTTAAGGCCTTATATATGAACCAAAAACTCAATTCTTGAGCTTGATTTTAAAGGGCACTCGCCTAATGTTTGCTGATCTGAGTGATCTACTTAAAGCCTAAATTACAATCATTGAGAAAAGGGCAGCTCCACAATGAGCACCATGTTTCGTCCCATTAAACCTCAAGTGACAGATGTTGCTGCACATTTTTCCACATTTTACACTATGTCCTTTAATGAGCCATCTTTAAAGCAGAGCTGCAGGCTGACTCTCCACAGCAAACATGTTGGATTTTCTCACAAGTTTCCACAGTCCGGACCCCTGGTGACCTGTTTATTTAGGTGTGTGCTGATTAGAAGCTCACACGCTGAGTCTCAGCCTCCACAGAGTCTGACACGTGACAAACATGTCTCTGTGCATGTCTCTCGTCTCTCTCGTTCTCTCTTCTGCCTGTCACCTGAACCTCAAAACGTTTCATGGTGCAGTTATCCATGCTGTATTTCATTAGAGCGGCTCATAACACTATAAATAAACTGTCGTCTTTTTCCGGCGTCTGAATCCACATGGACAGCCCCTTCCATAAACACTGTACATGTTTACTGTTGCCTCTTACTACCTGGAGGGGGGAGACTGTGAAAGGCCAACCACAGGTCCTTGACAGCCCATATATCATGGTTTCAAAGCCTATTCTCACCATAAACATCATAAAGCATAAGCTTTTCATGGCGTCTTGTTTTGCAAAAATGATATAAACGCTAGATGTAGTGGTTTTAATGAGAAGATATAGCCTGAAAGGGTTTCTTACTGGGCATTTGGGGCCAGCTTTTACAGCCCATGACTGTGGTAATGATAGCTCTCCTTTCTCCTGGACGATAATTGACATTTTTGTTGTTGTCTTTTATAGGAGACGGTGAGGCCTCGGAACTGTGGTAGAAAAGTGATCAGCCAGACGCACCCCATGGACGCAGCACCCAGTTTGCAAACGTAGGCTCTTACAACCTTTGAAACCATAAAACCATAAACACAGAAATGGAAAACCTAACGGCGGACTCAAACGAGGCTTTGCCACTAAAATGCAACATGACCGGCAGCCACAAATTCATCTTCACCTTTGTACCAGTCGTCTACGCTTTCAACTTCGTAATTGGGATGGTGGGTAACAGCATGGTGGTGACTGTGATCTACCGCTACATGAAGCTGAAGACTGTAGCCAACGTGTTTGTACTCAATTTGGCTGTATCAGATCTCACCTTCCTTGTCACTCTGCCCATGTGGGCCACGTTCACTGCCTTGGGCTACCACTGGCCATTTGGAAGTTTCCTATGCAAGGCCAGCGCAGGCCTGGTTATCTTCAACCTCTACACCAGTATATTCTTCCTGACGGCGCTCAGTGTGGATCGATACTTGGCCATCGTTCACCCAATGGGCTCCCGGCAGCGGCGTACGCTGCTCTATGCCCGAATTACCTGCGTGCTAGTGTGGGTATTTGCCTTTGTTCTGAGCATGCCTACTGCTCTAAGCAGGGACATCTACAGGGTCAAGGATCATCCCTCCACACTCTGTGGAATCTTGCAAAGTAACAAGCAGATGCATCTTCTGGTGTCTCTCAGCATCCTTAAGAGTGTTCTAGGGTTTCTTGTGCCCTTCCTCATCATCATCACCTGTGATTGCCTGATGGGTTGCGCCCTGCTGAAAGCCAAAGGTTTGCTGAGGAAGAGTGCACGTTCTCGGGAAGACGAGACTCTGCGTATGTTAGCTGCCGCTGTCCTGGCCTTCTTCGTATGCTGGGCTCCTCACCAGCTCTTCCACTTCATGGAGCTTCTGGCAATGCTGGGGGTGGTGAAAGACTGCCATGTTCTGGATGTCATCGACACGGCCATGCCCTTCAGCATATGCCTGGCTTACTTTAACAGTTGCGTCAACCCCATTCTCTATGGCTTCGTGGGCCACAACTTTCGCAAGAACCTCCTGAGGCTGCTGCACTGTGAGTCAAGTCCTGTTATGAGAAACTCCAGTATCAGCACCAAGATGACTGCTCTGTCCACCAGAGCTTCTCAAGTGCTACGTCTGTCTAGTAAGAAAGATTCTGAGTATAATTCTAACACAGTGGAAGAGCCAAAGACCTAGCACAATCAGACCACTGGGAAGATCATCTTTCTTGTTTCATCTCAATTGCATTTGGAAGGTCTTTGAGTTCAAAGTTCATCAAACTATTAAGACATATTTTAGCATAAAAGTTACAAGAAAACTGTAACTGATTCATTTCAATTGAAGTGTAGGTTTTTCCATCCCGCTTCAATACAGAAATGAGAAACAATCAGGAACATGCCTTGGGGAACGAATGGAAGTCTTTATTGAACGTTAATAGTATTACACTGTGGGCCAAATGTACTGAGTTGTTTGTGCCTGGTTTTAGGTGTCCATGTTCTGCAGCAAAACTTTGCTAGTTATATATGAAACTGGAGTATGAGTCTCTTCATGCACTTTTAAGCACCATGCACACTGGCAAAGTGCTTTCAAAGTGCTTTTCTCTCATATACATTCATGCAAAAAAAATTGTGAGAAATGGAAAATGGTTCGATGTACTATGCTTTGGGCAGTTATCAGAGGCCAGTTTTGTGTGTGATTTTTCCAAAACCAGGTGTAAATTAGGGCAATGCTAATGGGCAATACTCAGTGTTGCCAGGTGCATGGTTTTCCTGCAAGACTGAACTGCCAGTATATGTAACAAATTATTAAATAATACGACATTTAGGATCACATGGGATCCTGGTGGAAAAAAAAAAAAAATTAGGGAAAGTAGACTTTTCCATAAAGCTTGCCTATTGCGACTCTTTTATCATATCTGGCAACCCTGGTCACAGCACATAAGTCGCACACATCAGGTTTCCTAAGAAATTCAAGACATTAAACAGGGCTTTGATGACATATCCACCTTTCTAAATGTTATGACATTCTAAATGTTATTTTATGACATCTTCACCTTTCTATATGTAGGTGCGGTTGCCTGCAAGAAAAAAGGATTACAGTTTAATTACACACTTATATGAAGTTTATTCTGCTTGCAGCATGATGAGCTACAGCTTTAATTAATTGAACATTAATTTCAACATCCCTTTTTTTTGACTTGAGCTCATCTAGCTCACTCCAGTCATACTCATAACCTCTTACACATTCCTTGAACTGTGTTCATAACAACACTGTTTTCATAACAACGGAGATAGTTAAGACCAGATAAAGATAAACGATAAAAGACGTAAGAACCTAAAATCACCTAAATGAACCTTCCTGCACTCTCTAACACGTACATTAAAAGAACTGTCATGCATTCCAGTAGATTCTCTTCTATTTTTAATGCAAGGTTAGGCATATACTGCCAAATGCCACTCTATCAGTGTTATTACTAATCAAATTTGGCAAGCCTGTTGGGAAAATTAATGTTTGCAACATCCAAAGACTATTTCACGTTCTAGATATGTAAGCAAGCAGTCGCCTAGGGCAACTTCTCAAACGATTTACAGTCAGGGACCGCTTTTACAAACAAACTATTCAAAATATTTAGACACATTATTTAAAAGGGTACAATAATATTTAAGAGCCAGAGAGTTTAAATTTCCACCCATATGTCCCAATTTGATCAAAATTATCACTAAATTCTATTGGACATGATTCATAGGCATAATAAGGTTCACAATTGTGGGTTGTGGTTGAAAAAAAAAATGAGAAAATCGCAGACCCTCTGGCTATACTTCACAAACCCCATTTTGAGAACCATGGGCCTAGAGTGTTTCCTGAGTTCTCATAAAAAGATCGCAAATTTATTTAGGTTATATTAGCTTTCTTGCTTGGACCTATTCAAAAATCTATTTTAGCATTTTAAACACCAAATGGACAGCCTGTATTTTCTTTTGTTTCTTTAAAGCTTTTTGGAGCTCTAGTTCCAAAATCTTTGGGGTCATTTTTGTTAACTTGTTGACTCCACCTCCATCCATTACTCCTTCCAAGAACATACAGAAGCCAGCAGAGTTCATCCACCTTATTTCAATAGCTAGCTAACCTTCCATCATTCAACTATGACAAATTTAGCTACAAACAAACAAAATAACCTACTGACTTGTTGAGCATCATATTTTCAATGAACAGGCCTATTCGGCATGTCAATGAATACCATGAACCTCGACCTCATAAGTGACAGCAAAATTGGGCCAGAAATTGTTAGCTATGAGGGCGAGTCCAATGAAAACCTTAAAAGTAAGGGAAACAGTACATAAATTTGAAATTGTTAAGCAAAAATACTCATCTATTGTTTTCAGTAGCCCCTTCTACTGCTACATTAAACCTGATACACTTTTGTGACACATATTTACAACAAACATAATAAAATTCTTAAAAAATGAGGTTTTAATTTGACTCACCCATGTATAAACAAGCGGAATAGTGACATGACAAATAATTTTTTTGACCTGCTGTTATATATCCAAATAGTTGACGAGTTTGTAATATGAGCTTAATTACTGTCTGTCCAGAAGAAGAAATTTGTCTATTTCAATGTCCATCTTCATTCCCTTCACAGTCAGTCAGTTTCTCCACAATGATGTCATAGCACATAAAAATATCTTGAATATAGTCAAATGAATCTAGTATTTCCTATTATAAGATTATAATATGTCAAATATAAGATTATTAAGCCAATTTACTAGACCTTTTGTACTAATTTCAAGGTTGGAATTGTCTTGTTCTAAGGCAGATCGTGTTTCTACTTGTAAGCATTTACTGTATTTCTAGAAAGATCATATGAATAATTTTATATTTGATTCAGAATATTTTACTAGCTATCTTTTTTTTCAGTTGCATCTTGGAATAGCAACTCCCTTGTTTTAGTTCTTTTTTTTCTAGAGATCATGTTTTGTCCCCCAAAGCGGTATCATCTGGCGGTGCTGCACTGGATTCTGCTATGTTAGCATTTTTAATCAGTGAAGATGAGGACGTCTATAACTGACAGGAGGGATGTAAAAACAACCAAAGGGTCTGGCAGTAAAGTGTGTTTTTTCAGGCTTTTTTTTCTCAGGCGTACAATACACTTGCTTTAATCATTTAGATTGAATAATTATAAAATTCCACTCAGTGTTTATTTTTATTATTATACCTTGCAAGATAATGAAAAGCTTTTCTCACTGTTTTCTATGGTGCAAGCAAACACAACAGTACAGCTTAAGAAACAGGACAGTGCAGATGTAACCTAAAGGTAGTGTGCGGTAATACACACTTTAAAAAGATGTTATAACAAGCTATAAGCTTTCCAAAGGAGGTAGAGGTAGTGCAATAGTTTGCAGTAATATCTGTTTTAACTTGAGAATAATGATGTGATGATCAATTTTAATAGGTTATACTCAATTCAGCTAAAGAAAACATGGAAGATATATTTTAATTGCAATACCAAATTTCCTCTGGTCAATATTTTCATTGTTCTTAACATGCAACTATCTGAAGAAATTAATTAAACATACAGTTATGCATAGATCTACAGCCTAGCTTTAGGGATCTTCAGGAGATCTCATGCCAGGACAAGATTAAAAATAATTCCAGTCTGAATACCCAGTCTTTATTAATCATGATGCTTGACTTGTATATAGATGCATAATAGTAAAAGATTTTGAAAAAGATTTTTTCACACACACACACACACACACACACACAGATTCTAGGATCTGAAATATTCATAGTATTACAAATCCAAAAAGGTCATTTCAGGTCAAGAATCTCATCATGTAGAAGAAACTGAACATGTAGACATATCGCAGTGAAACATCCTCGGATTTTGATCGATTCACTTAATATATTCACCTACTGTAGAGCGTGTATTTAAGACTGCTGACCTGTTATCTTTCTCATACTAGTAAAATTGTGATGTGAGTTAGAGACTGTTGTGACTGTAGATAGTTTTTGGTGGTACATCTGATTGTTTTAGTAGTGCTTACATATTTATCATACGTGTAAATAGTTTAATATTTGTATTTGTATTTGAAATATGCCATATTAGTAGCTTGTAGATTTTTATATCTCTGTTTCAGTCATTAAATGGATTATTGTGATGATGAATATGCTTAATGACATTAGTTGTCATTAGTTGTCACTGTGTGGCAGGCTGAGAAAACTGTACACTTGGTGAAATTTTGACATTTTTTACTATAGTTCTGAATACTACAGACTTTCCTGAACTTAAATGTGTTTGTCTTTTGCATGTACTGTATCTCACCCACAGGTGAAGTTCTATCAAGTGAAAAAGGAGACAATTGCATTTAAAGATTTCGTTCCATGTTTTTGATTACAAACTGATTTATGCACTTATCCAACAAAGCACTGTGTGAGGACATTGAGCTTAGCTAGCAAGACTGACTGTTTGTCCCACCATTGGCTCTTTACCCAACATGATCTTAGCAAGAAGATGCCAAGGCAAGGTTTAAAATTTTTTAAAAATAAAAATATTTCTTTGCCATTTCTGGAAATATGTCAGTGATTTCTACAATCTGAAAAGTCAAAGTATGCTACAGTCAAAAACAGGCAGTTTTTTGGGTTTTTTTTTTTTGGAAAAATCAGTCATGTTTTCCCAGACTCACACATTTAAACATGTATATATATAGAAAGTGTCATTTTCCTGATAATTATGAAACTCCTAGTGTTGTCTCTGAAAGTTTCTTCCTTAAAAAATATACATGTGAAGGGATGATTTGTTGAGAAGTGATAAATACCTCGGGATGAAATATATAATGTGCTAAAATGTACACGTTTTTATATTAAGGCAAATAAATAACTTTGATGTTTTGTGAAAGTTCTCCTGTTGCTCTGATTCTTCTGGACTTAATTTTAATAATAAACAAGCTTAAAATCTTCAAATCCTTTTCAAACCAAAAGCCGAAAATGTACATCTACTCTCACTATCAAAATGTGTCCTTGGCTTAAAACCCCCGTCTCTCTCTCTATCTGTCCTTTTTAGAGCATCAATAAATATACTTATTCACTTGTTAATCATTGAATGATGACCCTTGTTTAAACCGTATGAGCTCACGGCTAAAAATGACCTGATACGTTGGTGTAAAGGTCTTCAGGGATTGGGTCAGCTCCTGATGATCCGGTCTTATAAAAGCAAGCGATGGAACGCCACTTACTCTTGATCAGGCATGATGAAGACTCTTCTGCTTTTGGGATTGTTGGCAGTGGCTCTCTGTGAGCCGACCAGCTATGTTGGGTAATTTTAGGGTTTTTTATTTTTTTCATTGATTTAAAACAAGGGCAGTGAAAAACCAATAACATCTGTCTCACCTTTTTCTTACAGGGATAAAGTTTTCCGTCTGTGGCCTGTGAGCGATACACAAGTATCATTCATCAAGGAGTTGGCCAGCAACGTGAAGGTACGTTTATTTATTGCGACTAACCATTTTGTATGACAAAGAAGCGAATACCAAGGTTCCGATCAAGGACCAATGAAAATCATGTTATTCCATTTATTCATCATTGAGAAATATGAATCAATAACACTTTATTTTAAGGAACACATATTACGGGTTAATCAAGGTCTTGCTATTTGCATATATATAATAATGCTCTAATTAGACACTTTAAAAATGTTTATTCACTATGTATTAATCTTTATTCATCACAAACTGTATTGCTACATACTTGACATCTGTTTTATTGCACTATTAGTCGTGATAATGATAATGCAATAAACACTTTATTAATAACTCATTATACAGACTATTAAGCATGAATTAATACCAGTAATGTCCATGTTAGACCTTTAGGTAACAATTTATTTTACATATTAGGGGTTAACTTAGGTCTTGTTCATTGTTCAGTAAAGCCCAAATTAGACACTTATAAATGGGTTATTCACTATGAATTAGATTTTAATATTCATAAACACATGCATTGGTTCAGAATCAGGGATCTGTTGTGTGAAAATGATTAATAAATCCATTATTAATTGTTGAGACTTATGCAAATTATTGAGCATGAATTAATCATATAAATTCACATCTTATTAGTATATAATATTATACCTGTGTAGTATCAGTTTAAGAGCTTATAAAAGCTGAATATGTCCCTATTACTAGAATACATGCTCCATATTCTAAAGTGGAGTTTTAGTTTTAGTTATTAGAAGCTCAAAAAGCACTCTTTAAGTCCCCCATATTCGAAAGTCAAGTTTATTTCATCTTCATTATTAGCAAAAAAAATTTTAACACCACTAGGTCCAAGGTGAGCAAAGCCCAAAAACACAATTATATTATCTCTGAAGAAAAATAACACATCATTTAAAGAATTAATAGTGAAATGTTTCTGAATACTAGGATATGGAAGATGTACTGCAGTATAAGTGCCTTCAGACATCTGCAGAAGTCACCTGACGCAACCTAGAAGCTCAGTAATTAATTCATGCTTAATAATTTAAGCATAAATTATGCATAATGAGGACATGTAATAATCTGTCACAACTAGTAATGCATTTATTAGTCAGTTTCACACAACAGATCCCTAATTATAGTGTCACTACATTCGCGAATAAAACGTAGGGAATAAGATGTGCATGAGTGTCTAATTTGGGTTTTATTGAACATTAATTAACCCCTAATATGTGTTCCTTAAAAGTGAATATCATTATCACAATCACTAATTAGTGACTAAACAGTATGATGATTTCAATAAACACCAGTCATATGATAGATGTATTAGACTATTAAGTGTAATAAAATGTGACTTTAGGTTATTAATTCATGTGCAATAGGTTGCACAACAAAGTTATTTACTTAATGACTGTTTATTGAGAATTATCACAACTAATTATGTGCTTATTTGTCATTTTTACATAACAGGTGTCTAGTTGCATATCGATACAGGTGGTTGTGAATAAAGACTAATACAGAGTGAATAAGCATTTTACAAGTGTTTAATTTAAGCTTTATTAAACCAATAACACAACCTCTTATACTGTGTGTCCTTAAAATATAGTGTTATGCAAATAACTATGAGCCTGGTACTTTAATTGCTAACTAAAGTTTTACTCAGAACAAACTCTCACCTAAAACACAGTGTTTGGATTATACACTACTGTGTCTTATGCATCCTAATTATTTTTTACATAAATTTTGTCTTGATTTTTTTTTATGCCTCTTGCATAACAAATTTTAGATTAATGAACAACCATAAAAATAAAATGTTACACAGAAATGTTTGAATGTCATTAAAGAAAGTAACAATTTAAGTTAAATTTTTTGACTTTTTAGCTAAAAATCTAATGAAGGCTATCTTGTATAAAAGCAAGAGACAAAAGCGAGTGTGAGAGTCAAGTATTTCAGGTTCTCCGTCATGCTTGGAAAAACTTCCCAGCTAATTTCCTTATCAAACTGTACAACTGTACCTCATTGAACTGACGCAGTTTTATTTCTTTTCATTATTTTTTCAAAGCATCTTTGCATGTGCCTTTGCAGAGTTTTGCACAGTACTGTACATCAGTGGTTCTTAAACTTTTCAAACCCATTTAAGTGTACAATAAATTCCACTTACCCCCTCAGACACATTTGTTTATACGCATATTCAAATATTCGTCACATTATTTTAATGTGTACAGTAATATTCGAGCCTTAGAGCTTTTTAATCCTGAACGCTCCACTGACAGAACACGTTTTTGAGGTTTTCATTCAACTTATTCAACTCAAGTGACCAGTCTAACAGGCTAATAACTATAAGAGCTCAGTGATAAATATAATAATTATGATAATGATTGTTTGTGCTTTACACTAAAGTAACTAAAATAAAAAAAATCACAGACTCCATTTTAAAAGCCGCTCTTATGGACAGTCCCAGAGAGGATTGCAGCATAGTTTCCCTAGAGTATAAACAAAATTAGTCTAAAGAGGGTCCAGGATGTTTACTGCAGGGATTATTAAACTTTTTTCTTTTAGCTAGAAACCCATTTAAATTTACAGTAAACCCCTCAGGCCACTTTAGTACAGACCCGAATGCCATAGAGCTTTCTATTCCTGAACTTTCCACTGATATAACACGGCAGGATGATGTTGACGTTATCTGACTTGTTTTTGTGTTATTGAGGTTTGGATTAAAGAATTTAATAATAAATATAGGAACTTTGATAACAGTTGTTTGTGATTTCCACCAATGTAAGTAAATTTTAAAATTAAAAAAAAAAATCTTGGCCACCCTGGTTATGCTTCATGAACCTCTGGAGGTCCCCAGACGCCACTCTGAGGACCCTCAGTTTATTGGATTAGAAAAAGTGTGTTAAAGCAGTGTTCATATTGAAAAGTGGTATCTCCTCATAAAGTGTTAGCTCCTCAGCTGTCTTGTGGTGTGCCATTTTTCAAACGAAGCAAAGTTTTGTACCTGACAGGAGTGATTTTCCATCCACTTCATGACTTCATGGCATTTTTATTTTGTGTATAGTGGGACCTGTGGCATTTTCATGTGGGAATAGATATATTTGCATGTCATTTCCTTTTTAATAGATAGCGGGAGGAGGATCAGACCTCCCAAACCAGCCGTTTTAGAGAAAGAGACAAGCTTTAATTTTTGTGCATTTACCTTATTTTACAAACAATTGTTGTATCTTTTAAAGCATCTATAAGCCAAGACTTTAAAGACCACAACAATGTTTTTTTCTGGAGCTGGTACCACAAAAATTCACAAAGATATAAAGTGGTATAACTTCAAAGCAGTTTTAATGATGTTTGCGTCATCACGTTCAAGACTTTCAAGATATGCTTGCGTTCAAGACCTTCTATATGCTGCAGTTCGACAACAGCAATGACACATCATTAACCTCACAGTGAAGACTCTGAAATGATAATGCTGTCAGGAGGCGTGTCCATGTTTATCTGAGCTAGCCCTCAGATCTGAAATGATAACGCTGTCAGGATACGAGTCCATGTTTATCTGAGCTAGCCCTCAGATCTGAAATGATAACGCTGTCAGGAGGCGTGTCCATGTTTATCTGAGCTAGCCCTCAGATCTGAAATGATAAAGCTGTCAGGATACGAGTCCATGTTTATCCGAGCTAGCCCTCAGACCTGAAATGATAACACTCTCATGGGATGTGTTCATGTTTAGCATGTTTAGCTAGATCTCTTTTGAAGAGACGCGAATGAGACAGTTATCACAGTGTGGTGTGTGTTGCGCCCTCTGCAGGTGAACTTCTGGAGCCCTGACAGTGCTGACTTGGTCACAGTTTACAGCAATGTCGACGTCCATATCCCTGCTTCTCACATTGACATGGTTTCCGTCATGCTGCAACAGAGCGGCATGGACTACCGGTGAGCGACTATGACTACCTATCATCAGAAATAGCAGGATGGATCTGAAAGTAAACGAGGGAAAAATCGATTACTTTAGAAACAAAAACATTCATCACTGTTAGATTCAAGCTAGTGTTGAATAGTGACAGTACATGCTTCTAAATGTTTTTTTCAATCAATTTAAAGCATAGGGTATTTTAACATAGACTATATGCTAAGAAATTCTGCATTTACAGTGTTCACACAATGCAAAATATAAACAAAAGGTTGTATTTGTATATATTTTCACTTCTTCATCTTTTGGTGACTTTTGGTTACTTTCACAGTTGCTTCTTTATATCCGATCTTTTACTCTATTATTCTATTTTTATTTAAAATTTCCCCTCGTTAAATTCTTGAATATTGTTAATAGTCCATGCACTTGTCTGTTTAGTGTGTTACATGTCATACATGTGTGCACACACTATGACAAATTCCTCATATGTGTAACATACTTGGTGAAATAAAGAGAATGTGATTCTGAAGTGAAACTTCATTAAGGATGCTATGAGCATGTTGTAGAGTGGCGTTTGGCTTGTGTGTGTTACAGAGTGCTGATTGAGGATGTGCAGACGGCTGTGCGACAACAGCTTGACAACAACCAGCTGACCAAAGCCCATAGCTACGTAAAGTACAACGACTGGGCAAATGTGTGTAATTTTTGTCTTCACACCTAGCTGATGTTCTCAGTTTGTGTACAGTATGTGTTCTAACTGCATGCGTGTGATGGACAGATCGAGGCCTGGGTCAGCTCCATCAGCTCAGGCAACCCTGCGCTGATCAGCCGGTCGTCGCTTGGGAAAACATACGAGGGCCGCAACATGCACCTGCTCAAGGTAAGTAGTAGGCTTCTGAAAAGGATTTTTACTAATCATTATTTATAATGCAGTTCCAGGCACAATATATAATATTTTAAATAGCTAATAATTAAAACTGTAGTATTATTATTGTTTAATTAGCCTTCATTCAGCTTAGGGCTCCTCTTAAACCCATTTCACACCATCATGTTGAAATGTGTATAGAGCATTGCAAGCATATTTTTTGCATGCTATACAATAAAAAACAATAATGTAATAATCTAATAAACAGCACATGAGTGATATTCTAGGCTCTAGCCAACTGCAAAAGTGTGTGCTCTGGCACTGGTTAAAATTCACACTCTGTGAAAGTTCTAACTGGCACAGAAGTATAGAAGTGAGAATCTCGTTGAATTAACAAACTTTATGGGATCATATACAATGCTAGTCGACTTGCGTATGATTAAATTGTCAATGGGTTCTATATAAATACAACTATCTGGAAGAATTTAGAGTTTGTTAGAGAGCATATCTAACTATACAGCATCATGAAGACCAAGGAGCAATCAAAACAAGTTCTGGGAAAAAAAGTCATTAGAGAGGAGGAACTCCTACACTTTGAACATTTCACAGAGTTCCATTAAATTCATTATTGAAACATGGAATGAATTTGGCACAGAAGTGACTCTGGGCTGCTGAGTGGTACAACTGAAAAATCATTTGCCCTATCATCCAGAGATAAGTAGGAGAATGCAATACTCGGTCTCCTACTCAGAGATCACGGCCAATTTTGCTCCCTAGACTCCAGGTCATGGATGATTGTGGCAATCTTTGGGAGTCAAAATCGTGATCTCTGGACGATAGGGTGAATGATTTTCTGTCAATCACAGCGTCACTAGCCAATCGTGGGCGTCTCTGAGCTCATTTATGAGGAAGAGGGCAGATAGCTCTTTCCTCCGAGTGTGTTGTGACACAGCATGAGCAGCAGTTGGAAAAGCTGCATTTGGATGGCTTCACGTGTTTCAGAGGAAGCCCATTGCTTTCGCTCTTCATGATTGGTAGCTGTCGTGTGATAGAGAGCTGGCTGTGGGATAGAATTGGCCAAGATCAAAAAATGTCAAAATGTTCAAGGGAGTGAATACTGATGCAACCACATCTTTTACATCTTTTACCTTTTTATTTGTTAATAATTGTGCAAATTATCAATATTTCATATATTAACAGTACCACCCAAATGAATGTTATGGGCTATTTTGTATAGATTAATGACACTGTATACAAATCCTGCATGAAGCTGATGTAAAGGTTAAAGTATTTTTGCACTTTCACACACTCATATTTAGGTTCACATTCACATTTTATTCAAAAGATACATTTTAAATGCAATTTAATGATTTTTAAGTATGGGTTTTCTTAAAATGGTCAGTGGAGCCATACATGAATCATTATCAAATAAATGGCATTGCTGTTTGTATTTGGATGAATGTTGGCTAATGAATTTACTTTTTTTCACAGATTGGAAAGAACACTGGCTCCACCAAGCCTGCCATCTTCATGGACTGTGGAATCCACGCCCGCGAGTGGATCAGCCCCGCTTTCTGTCAGTGGTTCGTCCAGGAGGTGAAGCCAAACTCACTCACAGATCTGCAGGGCCAAATACTAATCAAGTGGTATTAAGTAAGAAATAAAACACTCCAGGACATTCTGTGATAGGAAAACAATCAACGGTGGAGTGGTGTGATGCATCTTAATGCAAAACGCAGTCACTATGACCATGCAGAAGTTGATTATTCGCCAATATTTGCATTGTACGCCTGCTTGTACACACTTGTAACAAACATTTCAGGTTTCTTTCACCTCCTTACACATTAAAATAACACTCTCACTCCATTCTATACCTTCACCAGTTTGTAATACAAATGCCATGCTTTTTTTAGCACATACTCGTACTTGTGTGAATGTTATTTTATTACATCTTAATGTCACATGGTTAGAAGTAATCTGTGACACTGTAATGTTCTTCGTGGTTAGGCCGTGACCACCTACGGAAGTGACGCTCAGATGACCAGCCTGCTGGACACATTGGATATCTTTGTGCTGCCTGTGTTTAATGTGGACGGTTACGAGTACAGCTGGAAGAGCGTACGTTTCTTACTCCTCATGTCTCTCATCATACACTACGGTTCAAAAGTCTGACCACTACAAGAACTGTTTTTTTTTAAACTAAGGTTCATCAACTAGCACCCTTTTCAATTATAATGAAATATTTTATCACCAACAGAATATAATACTAATATAGCACTTCTTTCTGAAGGAGCTGCTGATTTGTCCATTTTTATTTCTGTACTTTTCTCTTTTTTAAAAAATGTTTTAAAAAATATGACTACAACTATTATCTGTTTTTATGAATAGACCTAAATCTAAATCTGAAATCACTGTGTTGCATATGTGCTCCATTTATTTGTTTAAGTAAATAGCATTAAGATTGATATGATTATTTATCACACTAACTAAAAATTGTCTCAATTTTTGAATCTTAAACTTGAATCATAAACTTGTCTATTTCTTTCTGTTAACTGATGACTTGGAAACTTGACTCTATTTCTGATCACTCACGTGAAACTCTGACACACGTTGTTTTTAATATGAGATGTTAATATTTTAATAAAATGCGGTGTTGTGATGTGGACGTGCAGGAGAGGATGTGGAGGAAGACGCGCTCTCGCAATAGTGGATCCAGCTGCATCGGCACCGATCCCAACAGGAACTTCGATGCTGGCTGGTGCAGTGAGTACAGCTCTGATACACAACTAAACATTATCCTTAAATTTATTTATTTGGGTAAACATCATCCTTACTACTGTACTTTATTTTTGCTTTTTTACTCTTACTGAGCCTATTGATTTAATCAGATAATTATGTTTATATATATATATATATATATATATATATATATATATATATATATATATATATATATATATATATTTGATAAATCAGATAAATAGATATTTATAAAATAATTTTTACTAATAATAATTTACTAATAATTATAATGAACAAAGTATTATTGTTGTTGCTGATGTATATTGAATCATAGATGATCTTTACTTGTATTCATTTTGCAATGAAGCAAATATTTAACTTAATGCAAAATGTTTTATTTATTTATCATTCCTTGTTGTTTTTTTTATTTATTTATCCTTTTTTGGTCTTAAACTGTAAAGCAGCTTTGATACTGAGGTAATAATCGATCATTTTAAATTTGTTTTTACGACTATTTATAACAAATAAATTATTATTGTTGCTGTTGTATAGTAAAACGAAAAATTATGCTTACTTGTATTTATTTCACATCATCATTTTCACTGTTGTACTTCATGAAGGATGTTTTATTTATATCTTTGAGTTTGTTTATTTGTTTATTTATTGGTACATTTGTTTCTTGTTTTTATTCATTTATTTATGTTTTTTGGTAATAAAAAGTGTAAAGCAACTCTGACAATGAGGGAATAATAGAACATTTAATTTATTTAATTTATTATAATTATTATTATTGTTGTTTTATAGTAAAGCTGCTTTTTAAAAGATATTAAAAGATGTGATGTATATAGAGTTAATATTATTATCGGTAAGAGGAAGAGGCGAAAGAGGAACAACTTGGAATAATAGAATTTTGATTTCTCTCTCTCTTAACACACACACACACACACAGCGGTGGGAGCCTCCAGTAACCCCTGCAGTGACACTTACTGTGGACCTTCTGTCGAGTCGGAGATCGAGTCGCAGAACGTGGCAAACTTCATCCGCAAGAACAAGTCCATCATTAAGGCTTACCTCACCATCCACTCGTACTCTCAGCTCCTCCTGTTCCCCTACTCCTACAAATACGGGCAGGCCAAAGACCACGCCGAGCTGGTAGTGCTCCACACACACACACACACACACACACACACACACGATAATGAAGTCTGACCTGCTAATTTTAGAGCTGATAGTAAAGAGAGGGGTTTCAGCTGTGCACACTCACCTGTGTTCCTGTAAATAGACGTGTTTAGTGAGGCAGCTCAGTGCTGGAGCAGATACGTTGATGCCTTGATGAAATGTTTTGACTCGTACATCCTGAAATAGATTCAAGCATGACTCCAGCTGTCCTGAATACTTACGGCACACTTAATCACTTCAATCAGTTCACACAGGTTTACAGGTTAGACCAGAGGCGTCAAACATAGGACCTGTGGACCAACAGTGATTCAACGATTTGAAAAAAGCAATAATGTTACGGTATAAAGTCAGCTACTGACAAAATGTGCTAATGATATATGAGATATTTTCATGTTCCCTCACAATACTTTTGTGTTCCCTTGCAAGAATTTGTGCGTTCCCTCACAATAGTTTTGCGTTTCCCTACAATATTTGCAGGTTCTCTCACAATCTTTCCTTTAGTCCCTCCATGCATTATGTTGTATGTTTTCTATTTGTAAATAATTTTGCAAACTATATTGATTTTTCTTCCTGATTAAGTCTTAATCTTCATAAAGTCAATTTCAGTTCCAGGTTGTAACTCAAAATGAAGAAAAATTTACATTAATATTTATTAAATGTAGTGCATGTATTTGTATTGTTTTAGATTAGATTAGATTAGATTCAACTTTATTGTCATTACACATGTATAAATACAGAGTAACGAAATGCAGTTTAGCATCTAATCAGTAGTGCAAAAAGCAGCAAGTGCAGTATGTACAGTATAAACAGTGTGTATAAACAGTAGTAAATATAAATATAAACAGTATGTATAAACAGTAGTAAATAAACGGAATGTACAATATAAACAGTATGTATAATCAGTAGTAAATAAACAGAATGTACAGTTAAGAGCAGTTGTACAGACAAGGGCAGTGAGAGATAAGTGGAATAATGAATTTTGAGTTTTATTATAGATTATAATATTAATAATTATTAATTATTTATCTCTGTTAATTCATCAATACATTTTAATTTGTTTTATATTGTGTGGTATTTAACTATTATTGGTTTTTTTTTTTTGTGGAATTGCTCTTGTAATGCGAGTTAATGCTCTGTGTGTGTGTGTGTGTGTGTTAGACGAGTGTGGCAGCGTCCGCATCAGAGGCACTGCGCAGTCTATATGGTACTCGCTACACCAGCGGCCCTGGAGCAACCACCATCTGTAAGTACCTCACACACACACACACACACACACAAACACACACAATGTCCATCCATCCTCCATCCCTCTATAATATATAAGAAGTTCTTAATCATGAGTTGGATTTCTTCTCGTGTGCATGTTTTGGGGCATAGAGAACAAATCCAACATCATTATTCATTTTAGTCTTTATTTATTTTATTTTTTTCTATTTTGGGAGTTTTTACATAAGGGAGTATCCAATTACACCCCGAAGTATATTTTCCAGTGGATGTCTGAGTGTCAAATATGTTAAAAGAACCCATAATTACAGATTATATTAGCTCCAGATGTGTGTGTTTCCATGAATGAGGATCATTAACCCTTAATCTACCTGCTTATTATTTATTATTCATCTTAAAGGATATTATACAACACATATTATGAATTATTCAGTATCTACAGTGAAATTAACAGAAATTTATGTATATACTAGAGTGTAAATTGTAAGTTTGGACATGTTGGTGGGTCCTCAGAGATTAAAAGGTTCAAGAAAATGAATCCTTCTGCAATTCATTGTTGCAATCAAGAAGAACAAAAGTTTCAGTTACCTCCTGTCCGGTCCTTTCTGGAATTTAAATTTAACCTCATTTAATAAAATCTCAAATGAAAGACGAATTTCTGTGAGCAGTCTGATAAATCTGGAGTTTCTCTGCATGTTCTCTACACATTTCTTTCTTTCTTTCTTTCTTTTTGCAAAACTTCAGTAAATCAGTGTTTAAGAGGAGTTTAAGATATTTATCGATCATCTTGTGCTAAATTAGATCTTACACAGCAGATGGTCTTTTTCCGATTTTCCACCCCAGATATATTTGAATGCTTCATGATCACCGCTTCTTTGTGATATTCTGATATTAGTCACCTAATTACTTATGTAATTGTAATTCACCAAATGATAGTAAAGTCTGTTTTTCCATATATCTGTTTGAAAAATCATGGCGCCCCCTGGTGGTCTGGTGTCCCTAAGTGACCGCTTATAACAAGAAACATCCCTGATCTCTAACATATATAATCAAAAAATCCTTTCTGTCCTCAAGCAATCTGATTCTTTTAAGTGTTTGTTAAATGCTAGCTTATTCAGCTGCATGTTTAAAATGCAGATAAGCGGACAATTCATTTCCCATCATGCCTTGCTGGCAGTTGATCCTGTGAATAGTGAGTCCTGTGTGAGTTAATTATCTAAATCTGAGTCACTCTTGACTCTGTGTGTGTTATTTTCTTACAGCTGTGCTCTGCTTTTATTGTTAATATACAATTGTGATTCAGTGTGATTCAGTAACTCCACATGTCGTGCTTCATTATCCGTGTGTGTGTGTGTGTGTGTGTGTGTGTGTGTTCTCTGCAGACCTTGCTGCTGGCGGTTCTGATGATTGGGCCTATGATCTGGGTGTGAAATACTCCTTCACTTTCGAGCTCCGTGACACTGGCCGCTACGGCTTCCTGCTGCCCGAGTCTCAGATCAAGCCCACGTGTGAGGAGACCATGCTGGCCGTCAAGTACATCGCTGCCCACGTGCAGAAAAACCTGTACTGAGAGAAAAATGTGCTAAAAGTGCATATATGAGAATAATTACAATAAAACATGATTTTTGCTAAAGTCAAAAGCATAACATTGAATTTATTTTCTTTTTAAATCTTAAATACTTAAGTTTCCCTGCATACTTTACTTGGTATTTCCATATGTACTCTCCTATCATTCAGAAGGTGATCTCGAACTAGTGAGAAATATATGTATAGAGTATTATATATATATATATATATACACACACACACACAACAGAAGTGTGTACACCCCTGTGCAATATAATTTAAATGATTCAAAATTGTATCACCTTACAGTAATTGCATTACTTCTATGTTGAACAGTAGAATATTTGCTCTTATGTAAAATTAAAAACTAACAGTTTAGATTTACTTTCATGCGTTTCTTTACATACAACTTTACAAAACAATACAATGCCCCTATTTGCATTATTATATCTTTATCATCAGACATCAGACATCAATTTCTGTTGCTGGTTTGTGCTTATAATACAAGGGATTCAGCAGTGTTTGTGTCAAGAAGTAGAAAAAGAAAGATTAGTCAGTGATGAAAAAACAGGGGAAACAGGCTTTTACACATTTAATACCTGCTCTTCAGTTATATTAATTTGCACACACAATCACTGTTTCTGAAGTGACTTAATTTTTTAATTTTTTTTTTTTTGCCAATGAATAAATAAAGTGTAAAGGATTAATTGATTATCCTGTGCTAAATTAGATCAGAGGGGGAATAAACAACTAAGTCTGTAGATAATAATACCTTCTTACAAAAACAATATGATAAAAAAAATATTATTTATATGCAACATACTCATTTGCATTGCCAGTAGAGTGACTCATTTGGCTAAATATCATCATAAAATTATTTAGAGGCAGACAATGTTTCTTATTTGTAGAAAAAAAAATGTTTGAAATACTATAAGCAAAATGATCTGCTAATAAAATATGACAATTTCATAATGTTGAAATTAGAAAACATCTAGAAATAGATTAATAATCCGAGATTTGTTTTTAGCATTATCTAGTAATCTAATTGAGTTATAACCTTTCATAACTAATGATTCAAGAGAAGTCAGGACATAGCAGAGTTTCTGTGTGAACGTCTGTCTGTGGCCTGGACTGGAGCAGTGATGGCTCAGTGTGCAGTTCAGCAACATCACTGTATTCACCCTGTGTTGTTTTCTAGCTGTGTGTGTGAGAGAGAAAGAGAGAAGGGAGGTCCAAATCCCTCTGTGTTCCTGCTGCAGGCTACGTGATGGTGGCATCGTACACACTCCACAACCAAACACACATACACACATACATACACATACATACGCACACACACATACACACACTTTTCTTTATAACCGTGTGTAAACATATATGCTTGTTTTGCTGTGGGTTAAAGATGCCTGCTAAGCCAGATGTCAGACAGCAGGAAGTGTTTTGGAGCAACACACTGTGTCTCAGAATTACACACACATCAGCAGGACAGAAAGAGCAAAAATCAGCACACTGTTATATAAGGTCCTGTGATGTGGGTCAATGCTCTGAACAACTCGACCTGTAATACAGCAAACTGGCCACAAGATGGAGCCAAAACACAGCGCGCGTCTGAAACCAAACTCTGCTAGGACCAAGAGTACTCAGAAATATCCAAAATACCCGTATGTTTACAACTGAATGTGCAATAACTCTTAACAATACAACCTCTGACAGATAATCACGCGAGGATCTCAGGATCTAAAGGTGAAAACAGGAGGAGTTCAATGAAATCTGTGAAAAATCCTGTATTATTTATTTATTTAATTATTTATTAGGATAATTTATTATTTATTTTATTATTTATTTAATTATTTTATTTATTATTTTATAAAAAAATAATGTTAATGTTGTGAATTACAGTACATAGTGTTTTATTTTGAAGAATATTATGAATACGATTTACTACTACTACTACTACTAATAATAATAATACTAATAAATAATAATATATTATGTATACATTAAATAGATATAATTTATTAGATTTTATTTATAATATTCTTGTAATTAAAAACTATTTAAAATCATACAATTAAAATCACAAAAATACATGTATTCTAATAATAATATATAATAAAAATAAATTATTGTTATTATGTTGACAATAAATAATAATAATAATGATTATTATTATTATTATTATTATTTATTTATTTATTTATTTATTTATTTATTTTTATTATAAATATATAAATATAATTATTAATAGGTTTTTTTGTTAAATTGTATTTATAATATTTACCTATTCAATATATAAAATCAAGCATTTTAAAATAGAATTAGCAGAAATAATTGTATTATAATAATAATAAATAGCCACATAACTGATCAATATTGTTGTTATTTATAATAATAGTTATTATAGCAATATTTTATTGTCAGAACAGTCAATAGTGCACATTTAATTACTTATTGCCTCGTTTATACTTTTATACTTTATTGTTTGTTAATAAGCCCATTAGGGTGTGATGCTTGGCCTGTATTGAGTTTCTGAGAGAATATTATCTACATGTGTGTTTAAACAGAGTCTTGTTCTGCTATGCAATGGAAACATATGAACTAACTGGGGCACTAATTGCTCCCTGTGTGTAATGATTTTTCCTCCCTTTTTCCCTCCACATGATGCTAATTGGTAGTCCCACTCTTCCACTGCTTGTTAGCTGCATTAGCCCTGAAGCAGGCTCGTGCACCGCGCGTGTCCGGACTCACACTGCCTCTGAGCAACGCCTGAGCGACTCTTTGTGCTATAAAACTGTAAAAACGTGTTAAATCCGGTGCATTAAAACAATAAACCAATAAACACAGAAGGAGAGTGGGCGTGCGCGAGAGGAAGGACCCGGGCCGGTCACGTGACAGCAGGAGGGGTTATATGAGGGCAGCGCGCGCGCGGGTGTATAAATGCGTTGGTGCGCTCGCGGTGAATCCCCCTGTGTGCATGTGAGCGCGTGCTGAGGGTCCGAGCTCGGCGGCAGTGGCTGGAATAAGTGAGGAGGAAGAGACATGGCAGGTAGGTGCAGGACGGAAGTGTGCAGCTGCGACATGGCGGAAACACTGTGACATCAACAGCTGATCTAGTTACTGGTGCGATGACTGCGGCACGTCAGGTGCATGCTTATGCTGGGGAAACTTGGTTGAAATCAGAAATGATCATTTAGTGCCATGGGTTTGTTGGTATTTGGGTATTTTTCGCTTGGTATTGGCCTGCTTTACCGTTAAAGCGGAAACTGTTCATCCTGCACCGGGCTGTGTCCCAAACTGCAATCTAGTGCACTTAACTGACTTTATAATTAAAGCATGATTCCTCCGTGTTGGATACGGAAGTGACGTTTTGCGGTTTGAGTCGCTGTAGCACGGGGCATTTCTCACGTAGCCCTATGCCAGGCTTTAAAGGTGTTTTCTTACAAATAAGCTGCTAAAATATGAAGCACGTGATTTTAGTTTATTTATTTATTTATAAAGCTCATTTAAAAACAACTGAAATTGAAACCAAAGTGCTGTACAAGTAGTATAAAAGAAAAGCATTGAACAGTACAGAATACCAGAAGACAAATGGAAATTTTAAAACTTTTTATAAAATTTTACAATTTTAATCAAGTAAAGTACAAAACATGATGTGCCGTTATAGGAAAATAATCCGCAACAGGGCGGCACCTTCCGAAGTGTTTTATTCCGTTTATACCGCAGCAAACATTTCAGTGAACAAGATACTTTTTTCCATTTATTGTTACATTTAATGCTGTAGAACTTCCACAGAACAAGTCGGTTCCTGTTATCGCTTGGGTTATAGCAGCTATAAACGGTTATTTCATCACCAGCCTCTCTTTAAGTTAATAAGACCAAAAAAAAAAAAAAAACGCAGCTTGTCCTGTTACAGAGAAACTGCCAAGTGTAAACTCCTCTGTCCTGAAGTCTTTCCCATGGTGGAAAACTTCTGACACTGGAGACTCCTTCCATAAACGATAAATAAATGTCTCCATACTGAAGAATTTTCTGTGTTAAATAAAACAGTTTGATCAGTTTACTGAGTCGTTGCTACAGAAACGATAATGTATTAGAGCAAGCGCATTAATATAAGCCTGTGATTTGCCTTACAGCTGGAGCCACTATCAGAGCTGCTGTTGTATGAAATTTTAGACCCTCCCAGAACTTTGTCTTAGTAGTGGAACCAAACTTGCAGATTAACTACATACTTTTTTCCACAATGTGTATTTTTTTTAATGTGGTTGAAATTCGTACACTGTACACCCCATCTCAAGTGAACGGTGTGTGAAATCCTCAGCAACACTCTTGCCCTTGGTCCACTCGTCCACATGCTACCATCACCATGTCACTGCTGTACTGAGAATAATGGATCATTTAAATATCCTCTCAGTGTTCATATCTGTTGAGGCACGCTGTGTAAGTAAATCCGATGAGTCGGTTCGATCCATTGCTCAGTGACTATAGGTGCAAAGATGTTTAATGAACGGAGTGTGTGTGCTGAAAATGTCTTGCGTCAGTCTGCTGCAAATAATTAGCTGTGTTTGTGTGAACTTGTTTCCTCACTGCACCAGTTTTTGCTTCTGTCATGCTGGCCAGGTTACCAGGAGTATAAAATAACCAATTAAAATTCTCTTGTTACCATAAGTGACTAGTTTTTCCTCAGGAATTGTACTTTAGTTTAAAATGGCTGTTTTTTTTACTCTTAGTTGTGTATGGTATAGTTGCTGTAACAGTCTGATCTTTTTCTTCCCCCTTCAGGTGTGGTTGCTAGTTTCCTCTCCTGATTTTATAGTTTTTCATTTGTTTTCTACTTCTTTTCCTTCCAGTGATGGTGATTGGCTAAAGAGAATAACCAGACCAATCCTATCAAATCACAACCATTGCTAACTGCTAATAATCCTGGCAGTCATTGGGCAGGTATGGAGGATTCTTCAAGTAGAACACCAGAACATCCAGACCATGAAGGGAAATCATGTTCTCGTGTCATGTCGGCTTTGCCTTCCGAAGCCCATTGAGAGATCAGCATTTAGGAGTTTAGCTTTAATTTGAAGAAACGTTTACATACATGTGTTGGTTTTATAAAATCAAACTTGCTAGTAGCCAAAATGTAGCTAGCTATTTACTGCTGACTTTAATCCGTAATACACTGTTATTAATTGGTTTGGATTTGTGGTCATGCATTTCAGTCAGTGTTCAAAGTGGTATCTGGAATGGTACTATTCATTACAGGACATTATGACACGGTAAAAGTGTCTGATAAAAATAGAGTATGACGGAATATTTACAATAATATAATTTACTTTAATGCGTCTTCTGAAAAGGATTTGTAATTAGAAATACTCATTACTCTTGTAGTCAATAACAGTACTTTTAATTGAGTATTTGTCTTGTTTTGGTACTTTTTCTTCCCCTGATCATGACACAAATGCACACGATTCTGACTGTGGAAAATAATCTGATCAAAGGATTAGTTATGAATCTTTTTAATCTCTTATCCCTTTGAGTTAATCAGATTTTAGTAAGTGGATTACACAGACCTTATCAGACAGCTGACTTGACTCTAAAGATTTGTGTGTATACATGAAACTTTTATTGGAACTAGTCTATAAGTCAGATTATTGACAGGTTATGAGGCTACATGTGAAGTAACACAAAATTTATAAGCTTTGTTTTGGTTTTTGTAGTAGAGTGAAACTTTACTATCCCCGATTGTGTAAAATTGCTCTACTATAAGGGTTTTAACACCAATTTTACACCAGTTTGTGATTTCTCAGCAGGTGTGCATCAGATGTATCTGGCATGCTGTAGCAGTGAAATCACTAAACTGTACCTCGTTTCTTTCCTCCATGACTGGAGATTTTACTCTGCACTAAACTCGCACTGATCTGTTGTAGTGAAAGCCACTTCTGTGGTCACCTAGACGACACACAACACACCATGGCGACGCTGTTGGAGAGGCTTCGGGGCCTTCTGGAGTTAGTACACAACTCCTGAATTGAATTTTGGAGTCATGGTCACCTTTTGACAGTAATGTAGTACATAGTGTTTGTTTATTTAAAAAAAAAGTGTTATTTAATTCTGGATTCTGATTGTAGATTAACTTTCTAAAACAGTATTTCTGACCCTTCCGGCTGCAAGGCGAATCACAGGTTTATATATTAATACTTCAGTGTTTCTATAGTAAGGGATAATTCACAGGGACTTGTAATTTGAATGCTCTGCATAATCTATGACTAATAACAAATGGATTGAAAACTTTAGACATTTATTTATGGAAGGAGTCTCCAGTGACGGTGCTTTGTAACAGTCAGAGGTAAAGCTGTATGTTTAAGTCTTCAGGATGGAGGATGTTGCATTTTGCAGGTTCTCGGTTTCTCGTCTAAAAGCCGCAAATAGGAGGCTGATGTAGCATTACACGAAACTCACGACACAGCTGCAGATACGGTAGTGGTGATGGTGAAACGTAAACGAATCATTATTAAATCAAGCTCACTTTGAAGAATGTTTGTTTTTGCATGCCTGTTTATCTGCGCATGGATTGGTCAGATAATTTTCTTTAATCACAGGTCTATCGTTAGAGGGTCTTCATCATGTAGTCTGACATCATGTAAGCTCATGCAGTCTCTTATAGAATACAGTGTGGCATAATTTTAAACACTGAAATTGCATTTTCTAAAACCAGCTTTAGTGTCTACAAGGTGCACAGATGGGGTGTGTGTGAGAGTGACAGGAAGTGAACAGTATTTGAAATCCTCAGCATTACTCCTGCTCTTGAGTCACTCTTGAACAACACACACCACCATGTCTGTGTTACTACTGTAGTGAAAACGGTACATCACCCAAATGATATCCACTAAGCGGTGGTCCCTTTCTTTTTATAGACAGAGTAGGGGAGGACTGACGGATTATTCATAGTGTGGGTGTGTATAGATGAGTGAACTTTACATACTGGTAAATGAGTAGATGAAAGGCAGTGGGTACTTAATAATGTATGTTTCGAATGTTGAGTCATGTGGTTTCTCATGAACACGACAAACTGCAGGATTTTTTGTCTTTTTAACTACAAGAGAAAGTGAGCAAATGACTGTTTTATATAAAATGTGCTAGTAGGTTGCTTCGCTATGCTAAATTGCCCTAGTTGTGAATGTGTGTGTGCACGGTGCCCTGTTATGGACTGGCGTCCCATCTAGAGGGTGTTCCCACATCACACACAGTCGCTACGTTTACATGCACGTCAAATTCTGTTTAAGGTCTATATTCGGGTTGCAGCCATATTCTGAATATGATGTTTATACTTGTACAGGAATTGGAATATTCCTGTATACATGGTTGTTGTAAGTATTGCCTGAGTTGCTGTTCCTAAATACCTAGTCTACAGCTAAGCATCTGTTAGCAACTACAATACCTTGTGGTCTGAGCATGCACATATAGCTCCTTTTCTGAATAAGTTGTTTATATGCAACAAATTTCCGATTAATACAGGCATATTCCAGGGATGGGAATCAGAATTTGAGGGATCAGAATATCGTCTTAATCTGAATTTGGCAATCGGATTGCAGCGTTTACATGACTCAATACCGATTAGAATATTGCCAAATTCTGGTTAATATCGGAATACTGATGTGCATGTAAATGTAGCCAGTGTTCCTGGGATAAACTCCGGATCCACTTTATCCTGATTGGGATAAAGTCTCCTAACCTGTCCAGCAGTCCACTATTCCCTTAATATTGAGAAACTTCACAGTACAAAGTTTATTACGTTAACTCTAATGGAGTATTGCTGAGGTTTGTTAGGATCACCCTGTGTATCTAGCACTCGGTAAACTCTCAACCAAGTATACTGTTTCTTCCCCTATAAACACAGAGTGTAATATAGTTTTAGAAATAATACAGACATTTTAAACAGAATATTGCCTCCCCTACGGCTATTACTTTAGCTCTGTATTAGATACAAGTGAGCCTTGTTTAGTTCTCAGCATGTGGTGTTATGTTGCATATGGAAAACTGGCACATTTTGGATGTATTTGGACTGCCTTTAGTCATGGAAAATATTCGCACTGTCATAAATTTTTAAAGGAAGTGCAACATGCAGTTAACCAAATTGAGGCCTTATAAAGGTTGTCTTTTCTGAAAGGTGTGATTGAATAAATTCCTCTCTCCCTTTGCAGACCAGGCATTCGTCACCTTGGCCACGAACGATAAATATGCTAAAGGCGCAGTGGTGCTGGGGAAGTCCCTGAGGAACCACAAGACCTCCAAGAAACTGGTGGTGCTCATCGGACCCCATGTGTCGGAACCGTCCAGGTATGCATCAGTCAGTGGGTTGGAATCCGATATGAGTATTTGAATTTCTAATTATGAGATGTTGGAATATGGAAAAAACCTCCAAATCATGAGTGAAAGCCAAAATAATGAAACATCTCAGATGTTATTTGATTGATATAGGTATTCTCACTAAGTATTTACAGGCATATACCAAAAAAAAAAATTGCGTAAATAAAAATTACATAAGATTAGCTAGCTAACTAACTTGAGACAAAAATTCCTGTCTGTATTCTGCCTCAAAATTGGAAAATACGAAAAATTGGAAAATAGTCATCGACATAAATTGCACTTCTCCCCTAACTACTGCACACAGTTTAACACTTTAAATAAGACACAATGTATTATATTAACTAAAAAAAATAGCTAGCACTTCAGCAATACTTCAAGAGCTACTATAAAGCTACTATAATAGGAGGAGAAGGAGGAGTGTTGGTTTGGTCTGGTCAGTCACTTCCTGTTACGTCTCTAAAGCTTCTCTAAAATTATCAGCTCAGCACCCTGTTGACCAATGATGCATCATGTACAGTTGCAAAAAGAGGCAGAAAACCCAACCAACCATATGACCACAAGGAGCATTAGGACACACAGGTGTAAGAGCGTATCACATAATTCCTGATGGGTGCTTGAGGCAATTCATTAAGTAGTGAGATAATTATTCCTGAGGCTGAGTAGGCTTTGTAAACGTACAGCCTGGAGAAGCCTTGTTTAGTAACACCATCAGGAAAACCCTGAGCCGCGGGTATCGATCGTCATATTATAGACATGTTCTTAAACCCTAATGCTGCTACACACATTTTGGGGTGGATTGATGGCCCAATTTACTTTTCCTAGGAATATTTTCATCATGTCTTGTGATAGAAGCTTACTTTCAGAGGTTAAATACAGTGGACTTGCTCTGGATGCATTAACAGCATGTGTAGACTTGTGTAATACAAGTGTGACCTCAGGTGTTTGGTTCCAGTAGTAAACACGCACACTGTAATGTTGATTAGTGACAGACTTTGATTTGTGGTGATAAAAATAGAATAATGTGCTTGCCAGTGTGTTCTGTATATGATATTAGCACCATGTTACACTGGGATGTAGAAATACCAATGCAGCATTGAGGCAGTATATAAGGTCCATTAGGAGAATTCAGAAGTCTTAAACTTGCACAAAGTACTGTATAGTGAACATTGTGTATAATTTGGTGCTGAATTTACCGCTTGTGCAGATTTGTAAGT
The DNA here is from genome assembly GCF_027358585.1 of Pangasianodon hypophthalmus. Lineage (NCBI taxonomy): Eukaryota > Metazoa > Chordata > Actinopteri > Siluriformes > Pangasiidae > Pangasianodon > Pangasianodon hypophthalmus. The sequence continues at coordinate 29,729,889 of NC_069710.1, read as the reverse complement.
GTAACGCAACTGTTACAACTGGTTGTCTCTGATTCAGTGACTGTTTCAAGACTGAATGTGTAAGCTAGTATTAAGCAATTGGCAGGAAGTTACATGTAACGGCGTATGATTGATAGCAAGGTAATACTTTTGTAAGCTACCATGCCAGAATGTTTCACTTTGCAGATCTTGCCTCATTTGGCCCACATTTAGGATGGTCTGCTTAGTTGTTAAAAGTGCTGAGCGAAAGTCTTTACATGAAATTTTAGCATTTGGGCCTCCAAGTCCAATGAGCCCAGGTGCTAACACTGGCTCTGAAATCTTCAACTAGGTCATAATCATAGTTGGAGTGGTTTTAAGATGGTTTAGGTTCAGAAAAATGCTGAATGTTAAACTGGTCAAATTTGGAGAAACTTGAATCCTGATTTTTACATTAGTGCTTTTTTAAAATTACTCAAGCTCCTCAGCCTGTGAAAACATCGTCCATATCTAGTCTATGTCAATAAGACCAAATGTTAAATTTGTTCAGTAATTTGGCACTTAATGGTGATGACTGGCTCAAGATTAAGGGTTTCATATTGATTGATTTGCTCAGTAATTCAGTCACCTTACCTGTAAGAGAAGCAATGCAGTACAGAGAACTCAGTAAAGCGATAACCAGAACAATAACCCTGTTTTTCCTCCCAATTTGGTCACTTGCCATTTCCCACCCACTGGCTAGTTCTCCTCTATCATACAACCACTAACAGCCAGATGAAGGGTAATACATGCTTCTGCCAAGACACATGAAGACATCCTCTTCCACATACATGAGCTCACAGTTGCCTACAGGCTAGTGTTGTACTGTTTGACAGGGGAGAGAGTAATGTCTTCCTGCCCACCCAGAGAGCACAGACAGTTTTGCTCTCTCGGACTCCTGGCCACGGATGGCTGTGGCATTGCTGGAATTTGGACTCACCATCACCCAGTGATAGGGTTTGTGAGGAAGCAAGTTTCATGCCCATTTTTGTAATTCAAGCCATCATGAGGAACATGAAGCTTTAAGTCAGATGCTCTATTTTGATCCTCTTTGACATGTCCTTGTCGTCTTCCCCTCACAATCCAGAAGTGCGTAACCCCTACGTTGCAGAAGTAGTTGCTTTGCCAAACAAGAGGGCGAGGAGGGGAACGACGAGGAGCGGATTTTAAAATGGAAACACACTTGCCCTTGGTAGTAAACATAAATCCTAAGAATAAAGTGTGAAATGATTTCCTCTGTAACTTGTATAGTACTTTTACTCTGAAACAATTCGGTTCAGTGTTCAAGTCTTCATTTTAATGATGTTAAAAATAACACTAGACTGACACTACTGCTGCTAAACACACAAGTGTACTAACTGGTTGGCAAAGTAACTAAAGGTACATTGAGTCAAGCTAAACAGATGGAGTAGTTTTGAGCATAAAACTCAGTTTGAAAGAAGAAAATCAAATGTTCTGTTTTAAAAAGATCAATTCTTTCAAAGCATTTTAGTATTTTATTGCGCAAACAGCTTTTATTTTTTATGAATATGCACCAGGTTGCACTGATTTATGGGCAGATTCTCCTCCTGAAGTCCACGTCTCTCTTGACTCGTTCTGTTGCCACTCTCTGTGGCTAGCTATCCAAAGTCACTTGAGCTAGTAGAATAATAAAACTGCTCTCAAGATGTCGACTTGCCCTTGGTGTCAGAGAGTCCCTCAAGGGAGGGCTTGTTAAAGAGTATTGACACAGGGCCAACGTTGGTGGATGTGAGAGCCAGTTCTGGTAAGTATCCAGTGTCGCCTCTTAGTCTGCAGTAGTACTCGGTCCAGATAGTTGGTTCTTCTACAATGCTGAGTCAGTATTTAGTTCTATTCCAGCTTTCAGTGCACTCAGATGATTAGCAGCCTTCGTCACCTGTATTGCTTTTTTTTTTTTTTTTTTTTTTTTTTTTTTTTTCCCTCTCCTTAAGATTTCCACTTTTTACATTTACATTCCTGAGCTGATTCCTGTGTAACATCCTGTGTAACTTTCATAATCAGCTTCCTCTCGGTTCTCTTGGTGAATTATGGTTTATCGCTGTTGTATTTGACGGGAACCAAAGAAGGATGTTGCAATGTGGGGTCTGCCGATGTTGTAAACACATTCACCGTTGCCTAACTCAGCTTTATTTCACACTGACTAGTCTGTATTTAATGACTTGATCCACATTTAGCCATGGCTAATCCTCTCTGGGACTAATTCATCTGATCAGCTTAAGCATGGGCAACATGATCTGGGGATTACAGGGCATTCAGTACAATGTGTTTTTGCATCTTGAATTTACTCAACATGGATTTAATTTTATATGGACTACATGGCTAGCTAGCATAATCTTTCTAATAATGAGCTAGATGGAGGTTTTAAAGGGAATTCTTGAAGACAAGAACTTGTTTGCCTCACTTTAGGATTGTTCCAACACCCTGAAGTTCTTAATCTTTTGGGAAGATGGGGATGTTGAACAAGTGCAGTGTAGGAAACTTTCTCTAGAATCCCTGGCTAAACCTTGGATTCTTCACTAATGCACTGTGTAAACTATGCTTTGATTAAATACAGTAGCTGTTGCTTAGTAGTCTAGTTTTTTCTAACAAAATCTTGTTTTAGCAACTGCTTGTAAGAATATGGAGTTTTCCATCCAGCTCTGTCATGTGATTAAAAAAAAAAGCTTGGCTGAGGAGAAAAAGTTGGTCTATCAGTAAAGACAAGATTTTTAATTCAAAATCTTTTGCTAAAATGATTACATAGGGAGGTTATGTTTCAGTGCTATATTTAAGTAATATAACCTCAGTCAGGTGGTTATACCGAATATCATGGCCACTGATGTTGCTAATGCTACTGTAGTAATGGTTTTGAGCTAGGAACTGAATTTTGTGTTGAGCACAGATGAGCAGAGTGATGCTCACAGTGAAACATCCCAGTATGGTTGTACTAAATATAAGCACTCTTGGAACATCGCTCGTCCAATCAGATTAGTGGACTTGAACTAACTGTGTATCTACATATACTGTACATGAAGGCAAACGGCTGCAGAGGATACTCGTGTGCTGTTTGGATAGATGAAGACATGAACGCACCACAACCCTGACCAGTATAAAGCCTTTATAAAAAAATAAATAAAAAAAAGATGAACGTCAGAGGTCAACTCTCTCCATTAAGTTGATAGTTTGCACTTTTCTTCCCTTACACTTGCAAGAAACAGACGTGCTCTTTTTGTTTATTGCTGTCTTTTCTCTCTAATCGCATTTGTCATCTTTAGGATGATCACATGTCTGTAGTTGATGGAAATGGATTCATTCATGTTCGCTTTTTACTGACTTTTGTTTTAAAATTGGAGAAAAAAAATGGAGAAACTTTAATAGACTGGCCATACTGTTTTTTATTTATTTAAAAAAAAAAAAAAAAGTGTTTAAAAATATTTCCTGCATTTTCTTTGTAAGAACTGACATCTGGAGTATCCTAACTTTGCCCTTCTGAACAGGTGTGTCTGTAAATGAGAACAAGGTGCACCACTTGTCAAGCTAGAAACAGAAATAAGTGTGTGGGTTGTGTTGTGTGTGGGTTTTTTTTTTTTTTTTTTTTTTTTTTTTTTTTAAAAATTATTATTGATGACTAACTTGTGTGATCAGTGCATAAAGTCCCCATGAAATCAAAATGGATATTTTAAAGCTTGTTGGATGAGTCTCTTGGAAGTGTAGACACAAATAATCCAGTATGTTTTGGTTTATCATTTCCCAGAAGGTGGTGAAAGTTTTGATGATCACTCTTGTACTCGTCCAGTTTTTGTTTGTGTAGTTGTGGTTGTGCAGCTTCCTGCATGTTCTCTTTCCTAACAGTCGAAAAGATGGGTGGAATTTGTGTGTGCGTTCATTCCTCTTCCAGCATGATCTTGGCTTAAACATGTACGACCGTTGTGGGTTGCACTAACTTAACTTGTATGACAGTATAGTGTACAGGAAATGTGTGTGAAATGGAGAGTGAGCAAGCATTTGGACATATCAAGGTGTGTGTGGGTGTGTGTGAGAAACAGTTGTCCAACGTCAGCACGCAATTAAATCACGGCTCTTGATCCATTTCACATGCACATTAAGTTTATGAAAAATGCACAACAGGTTTGTGTGATATAACGATATTATTGTCCCTACTCACTATTACATTTCCATGATATCCAGTGATCTTTATTGTATTGTATTACCAGATCTGCCAACCTGTATGCATTTTGTACAAGTATGCTAGTACATGTTATTTAAAAAAAAAATTTAAAAAAAAAAAGGCAAAAGAGCAGACTTTCTCCCCAATAAAACAGGAGATGAGCCATGCACAAATCATTCCAGATTCACAAGTGTTTTGAGCGCTTCAGTTTTAACTGGCACTTCCTGGAAGCTCCACCCCCTTCCTCGTCTCGCATGCCCCCGACACTCGCAGGCTCCCCCGCTTTCTGTCACAGTGAATGGAGAATGTTTTCAGTTCATTAATGTGAAATAAAATCCATTGGTGTATATGGCTTGGCTGACATTATACAACTGTGAATAACATCCTTTAAACTCTATTAGAAATGTCTCTTAAAAAGTTCCAGCTAAAAATGGTCAAAATGTCTCTTCAGGATTTTGTCCGAAAAGGATTAGAGGCCTACAGTGAGGTTTAAAACCTAACACTATACAAAAGGTTAATGATAATTATAAAGTGATTGTGGGGTTTTTTTTGTTTGTTTTTGTTTTTAAATTTTATTTTTTTGACTGGTGCTTTGCTGCTCGCCACTTTCACAGTGAAACGGTGCAAACAACCATGTGAACGTTAAAGTGATTTGTAAAAGCATTATGGCGAGATGGGTTTTATTTTTTTAAATGGTTTACTACACATTACTGTAGGAACATTTACTCTTATTAAACCTGAAATGGTGGAAATGCTTGCTTCACCCCCCCCTTTTATTTTTTATTTTTTATTTTTATAAAGGATATCCGTTCTGGATGTTTAAATTATCACTAAATTTTAAAATTGAATCATGAGCAGGGAGAAATTATCACAAACCTAGTCCACAGTTCTGCAATTACATCCTGTCTGTGCCATCTTAACTTTGAATACAGCACTTTTTTTTTCTGTGTATTGTGTGGTTTTTATTTATTTTTTTTTTTTAAATGTCAAATGACTGAGGGAACGATACCACTGATGGGTTGACCCTGAGTTTGTCGTCCTCTGCAGGGCAGTGCTTCACACGCTGTATGATGAGGTCAGGCTGGTGGACGTGTTGGACAGTGGGGACACCGCACACCTGGCCATGATGCAGAGACCAGACCTGGGAGTGACCTTCACTAAGCTCCACTGCTGGACACTCACACACTACTCCAAATGTGTGTTTATGGACGCAGACACTATGGTGAGAGTCAGAACGAGACATGGCTATCTGAGCTGAGTGATTTGGGTTTCTGACACAGCATTTCATCAAGGCATTGCATGAGAGTCGCGTAGTGGTGTGGCTTATTCAGTGTGGTTTGTGTGGAATGCTGAACATCCTCCAGCCTGTAGCAGCAGAGCAAGTGCAGTTAGTCAGCAGTTTAATCATTAGGAGTGTATAAATGTTACAAAAATACTCTTTAGTCATGCTAATCACGAGTGAACGCCTGGTGTGCAATTTCTTTGACATTTCATAATATTTACAGTGCTTAAAAAAATCCCATGCTCTTTGTTGCTTAACAACTTCCAGTCATCCATAAAAAAAACGGAATACTTTTTCAAATTTTTTTAATTATTTATTTACTAATAAGTGCCCTTATAGAGACAGGTGGCTTTTTTTTTCCCTCTCCTGTGACTTAATCTCAATTTGCATGTAATCAATACTGAGCTACATAAAGTATACAATGTCATTATTATACCCTATGTAGTGAGCATGTATGATGAAATCAGAATTTGGTCTTGCTTAAATTATTTCTGCAAGAAGGCGAATGGAAGATTGCAGAGTTTTAGGTCTAAAATCATTACTAAATGGGATGTAATCTTCATTAAGATGCTTGATGTAAAATTAAAAAAAAAAAATAATTCTCTCCGGCACAAAAAAGATTGGTTTTTGCAAGCAGTTTGTGGAAGAATATTTCAGAAAGAAATATTGTGCTTCACTGAGTGGATTAATCTCATGGCTGCAAGTGCCAAGTTATTTCACACTCGGAGTTCAAGGCTGTGTCCCAAATTGAGTACTATGCCTAAATAGTGACACCAGTTCTAGACCACCTGTACTGAATTGTTTGTTTTTTTTTGTTTTTTTTTTTTTTTTTATTATAAATGGTAGTATGCTATTTGGGACACAGCCCAAGTGTTCACAGCTCTGACTATATAATTATCTGCAATACTGCAAACGTGTTGTGACAAATACAACACTGTGTCTGTTCTCATACTGAGTACCAGGTATAAAGCTCTCTGGTGCCCAGCCATAATCACACCACACACTGATGCGTAGGCTCACCTCACTGCTGTTTACTCTCATCTGTCTGCATTGGAGCTATCTCTTGGATAGCTAGCTATATAATTTGTCAATTAAGCTGCAAATCTGTGATGTCTAGTTGTTATTTCCACAATTCGTTCGTGCCTGAAGTTTGACATGTGGTGTTGCACGACTCTCAATGTCCTCTCTGCATTTACATTTCTTAAGCATAAACCTTTGCCAATTACTATAGATGATCCAGGATTGGTACCAGGATGATACCGGGGGGAATTGAATATTGGAGAAAAAATGGGACAGGACAAAAAGAAATGATTTTGATCCTAATTCTGTGACAAAGATTGGAATTGGATTTGGGAAATATTTTTTGGAAGTGAAAATAAAAATGGCTACAAAATGATGACACATTTATATGTAAAGTTTTTTTTTTTTTTTTTAGAATCATTGTTTAAATATATTTATATTTTTTTGTATTTATTTTATTCTTTATTTAATTTTATTTGCAATGTAAGTGATTTTTTTTTTTTTCCCTCCTCACCCCTGTATTTAAGTGCTTCAGTTGAAAAATCATTTTAAGGCTTATTGGTTAACAAAATAAATATCGGAAAGATATTGATATCGGCTGATACTTTTCTTTATCAGTATCATTAGTTTCATTAGTTGTTTCATTATCAGTATTGGAAAAGAAAACGAGGCATCGTGCCTTCTCTACCACTTACTCTTCTTCACAGAGGAATAATTTTCATTATGTGCTCACTACATAGGTTGTATAAAATTAGTCATATTAATATTCAAATGTCTTTAATTACTTAAAAGATTTAATAATCAGAATTCAAATTCTGGTGAATTTTTAATGGAATGTTTGAGGTGACTCTTGTGCTAAAAAAAAAAAAAAAAAAAAAAAAAATGTATCCACAGGTGTTGTAGTTACTGTGTAATGTTGTGTTTTGTGTTTAGGCGGTAGCGAACATTGATGAGCTGTTTGACAGAGAGGAGTTATCAGCAGCTCCAGATCCCGGATGGCCCGACTGCTTTAACTCCGGCGTGTTCGTCTTCCGCCCCTCCAACGAGACCTATGGCAAACTCCTTCAGTACTGTACAGAGCATGGCAGCTTCGACGGCAAGTAACCCTCTGCCTTTTTACCTGTCTCTGTGTGGGGGGGACAAGAAAAGCTTGGGTTGAGGTTTTGATCCATTACAACAGCCTTATTTACTGTAAACTGATCTGCTCAGAAAAGAACTCGCTCTCTGTGGATTGTAAATATGGTTTGGAACATGAGCCTCACACAGCCTCTGTTTATCACTTTTATGTGCTTTATTACTCTGAGGGCTGAGTGACGTTAACCTTCTTAACATTTGATTCAAGTCCTAGATGCAAGCCTGCCTAGAACATAATGTTTGTAGTCAAATGTAGACCTGCAGTACATGTTCAAAAAAATTCTGGATGTTAGTTTGCATTAATACACTACTGACGCAAAACAAAGTTTCCAGGGTTTCTGGAAGTTCCATCCAAGTTTCCAGTCATGGAAAATGCCTGAAAATGAGCAAGTGAAGGTGTCCTAGAAATAGTACTAAGGTTTAGTGTTGGATAATTTACCATAGTTTTTACTTAGATTCTTAGCAGCAGAATAAGTCCACATAAATGTATTTCTTTTCTTTATTTTACCATATTGTGAGGAGATCTGTGGAAGAGGTTAGAATTTGAATTTGGTGCAGATTCAGGATTTCAACAAATTTGAATTTTACTGTCAAGGTTTGTATGTAAATCAGTCAGTAAGGGGTCTTTAGGGGATGTGTAGTTGACTTTCATATTAACCTGTTCAGGTCTGTGATGCTGCCTGAGACATGAATGGTCATGTCCTACATATTGCTTAATAGGTTTGTAATTATTTGGCATGATGTTTTGTAGTTTTATTCTTTTTAAGGTGCCAGTTATTTGACCTATAAAATAACTGGTGCACAACTTGCAAACAACCTTTCAACCAGTCCTGTGCTTTGTTATTCAGTAATAGGCTATCTAGCTCTATTAGATCTGACCTAATGTGTAAAAATAAGGATGTTTAAGGATGTTTAGAGGTGTTAGTTATTCATGGTGAGTAACAGGTCTTTGCACAAGTTATGCAAAATGTCCTGGAAATACCTGAAGTGTTTGAAATGAACATGGTTTCAGAAGTAAAAGTGCTGGTGGTGTTTGTGTATTTAAAAGCCATCTCTCAGTGCACACACTCCATTTGTGTACAGAAGTTGTTAAAATCCCCAAATGTTTATCCCTGTGTTGAATCAAGTCTTTTCTGAGCAGCTTTGCTGTGCACATGTCCAGTCTTGGCCCGTCGCCATCTTTTCCCTCCAGTTCTATTCTCGGCCTGGGTGTGGTGGTTCTGAATGGGCCCATTCTCCCCATGGGCTGGTTTCTCGAACTGTTCTACATTCCTGCCATCTGTTCAAGCAGAAATCTCTCCGATAGACAGCTCTTACGCTTAGTAACCTGATGTGTTTGTCTGATGCTGACAGGTGTAACTTCACTGTCATGTTTCATTATGTCCAATGAATGTGTGAAGCTGTTTTTCTCCATGGGGTTACACAACACACAGTCTCCCAGGTTGTATCCATGACTCTGCAAGTGTTCAAGTGTTCACATGGGGAATTTGGCACAGGGGCCATGCGCAGACAAAAGGCCTATTCACGCTGTTCCTTTACTATTAGGCTGTATTTAATGTAGGCACTTGTCTAATAGGGTTATTAATGCAAGTTTTTATTGGCAGTTGTGTTTACAAGAGAGTGCTGAACATGCAGTTGCGCAAACTGAGCCAAAGGACAGAGCTGAGCTGCTGATATGCTTGTTGTGATTGAGGCATGGTAGTAATAGGGCTAAATATCTTGTTTTAAATCTGAATTTGAGCTTCTCTGGACTAACAGCAGGCCTGTGTCAGCTTAGCAAAGTACTTGCGATGGGCTGTACTGCTTCAGGAGATCAGCAACATGAAAGCTTAACCATTCAGAGCTTTGAACTGCATGAGCAGGACTTTGTAGTCAATGTGGAGCTTAAGACAGTTTATGTAGCTTGAACAAAACTCTGGTAATGAGCGCTGATGTACTTTTCCTATTAACGACGCAAACTGCTGCTTTTGTGAACTAGCAGAAGTTTCCACAAATAGGCGGCCAGCAACAAGTTTCGTTGATCTGAGCTAATGTTTATGAAAGATTGCAAGGTTTCTCAGATGAAATAGGACACGTGCGAACTACATATGGCTCTAAAATGGCATATTATGACTGGTGTAGTTCCAGATGGTCCATCACTTTATTCTCAAGAGCCCCAAAATTCTTGACTGTACGATCTTGCAGACAAATGTGCTACCCAGCATGGGTATTTCCTTTTGTACATACCTTTTTTTCTGCCAATGACTGGACTAAATCATTTGTAAAGTAGGCATAGCAGAAATGTACTGTTTTGTTAATACCGAACTCAGGATTTCTGCTTAAATGTGATACTTTGGCTTGGAAAAACTTCATATCCAAGAAGTCTAGAAGATGGCTTAATTTACACTGGCGTGTAATTAAGGTTGGAGTTTAATTTGGTGTGATTATACACATAGTTTCCTTGTATCTCCGGCAGGAAGTTTGAATGGGTTCACCAAGGGCCTCATTAGTTTGATGAGTGATGTAAGTAAGCAGAAACTCTAGTGGAATACTGGAAACGAAATGCCTTGTAAAGACTGGATCCTGTTCACAAAATTGGCTGTAATTTCACATGTTTTAAAGATGCTTTGCTTGTTGCTGTTTCAAAAGAGCTTGATGTTTACTGGAGGAGTCATGGAGGAGTTTTTGAAGCATCTGGTAACAAATCCCATTCCCATGGGAATGAAACAAAAATGGTCTGAAGGCATGTGAGCTATTGGAATGGTGCTGCTATTTTTAGGAGGATTGGTCTTTGGTATGCAGATGAAGTCACTTTGACCTTTTAACATTTTCTCTTCTCACCTTTACTTACTGTATGGTATAAAGCTTATAGCTTGGTTGAAAGGAATCTTGCAATATTCTGTGGAAGTGGGTATAAAATGCAACAAATATTGTAACTTTGAGGATACTGTAATGCCTTAGATAAATGTTTAGTAGATCTTTTGCTTATGAATCACTAAAACATGGCAGGTGTGTGCATTTAAAGATTTTAGGGGCGATGAGCAAAAGGGTATTTCTGTGTCTTTTTGGTTTGGGCATGGGGAATTATATAATATGCGGTAGAAATACCAGTTAAATCCATGGAAGTGACCTAGAGGGGATTGAGTTATTTATTTATTTTTTAATTTCCTCCATTTGCTGGTGGACACGCACGCTCTTGCTCTCATCCTCTGCCAGACGAAAGCAGCAGTTGGCAAGGTAAATTCTTCCAGAGCCCTGTTCATCCTCTCAAAATGAAGGCTCTGAGACTAGTGCAATGTTTGTAGAGCCTCTTGCACCCAGGGGGATTTTCTGAGCTGTGTCAAGCTGCTGGTAGCGTGCCTATTTTAAACTGCAGGGTACACTTCACTGAGTGAATGATTAGCTAGGTAGAGCAAACATACACAGATATAGCTGTTGTATGTATGTATGTATTCCTCTTAACTTCTACTGAGCTTGTGGTATGGTCTCTGGAAAAGGTGCTCCTTCTTACAGTTGAAGCCTTGTGAGTGATTTGTATAAGATGTTTGTTTGAATGTGAATAGTCAGTATGGTCTCCTTGTTGAAGTTGCTGACTCCTGCTGCAAAACGTGGCAGTACTGATCTTTTTCTTGATTTGGGATCTTTGGAGGACTGGAGGATTTGTGGTCTGAAGGCTTTTAGACGTGGGAGTTTAGAAACAGATTTTGTACACCCAGAGGTTTTGCTGGTGTGACTGTTTCGTGAGCCTGTAGGTTTTTAGACCTGTGGGTTCAGAAACAGGTTTTTGGGGGACTGGAGGTTTTTGGGTTTGGAAGGTTTTAGACATGGGGTTTTGGAGATGGGTGTTGGGGCGCCTGGAAGGTTTAGATGCATGGAGATGTTGGGGGGCCTGGAGGGGGGTGGGCGTAGCCACACAGCAGGTATAGAGTGAATGAGCGCTTTATGAGAGCATGACCTTGGCTAGAAACAGAGCTTTTGGTGAGTAGCAGGAACCAAGGGAAACTGATGATGATGATGATATGGACTCAAATGTGTTAGTAAACCTGATTTGCAGTTTATTAAACATTTGTTTGTCTGATTTAGGTGTGGGGGTAAATAGTTTTTAATCTTCTAACAATTTCCTAGTTTTGAGTACATCTTACTAGTACCATGCTTTTTGACAGTTGCTTCAAACAGATTGTTTCGAAGATTTGTGATATGTCTGTAGTCCATGAACTTGGATCACTAAAGTAATAAGACGAGCTCATTAAGCCAGTTAAGGCTCTTAAAGCCTCACACTAAAATGCTAAAATGTTTTCAGTATACTAGCTGGCCACCAGTAATTCAGTGTTGGTCTACAGGCCCCCAGTTTAGCAGTACTAACCTTTTTCTTGGTTTGGGACCTGGGAATTCGAAATCAGCTTTTATAGTCCAGGAGTGTTTTGTGGGCCTGATGGTTTTTGGGGCCTGGGGATTCAGTAACAGGTTTTGGGGGGGTTGATGGTTGTTGGACATGGCCTCAGGTAAGGCTCTCAAAACCTAAACCTAAAATGCTAGTTATTAACACTTGTAGGGAATAGTTAGTCTTATTTTATTTGCAGTATTCTTACTGGCCTTCAGTAGTTTTAAATTTTAAGGCTTATTAGACTTTCAGTATTTAATTTCACACAATATATTCTGCAGCACAAGCTGTTAACATTTAACCTTTACTCTCCTTTTGTAACCTATACAAGGTTGTAATGTATGTACAGCTGTGTCTGACCTGTACTGTGTGTTGAATACTTTTCCCTATATAGCACATGTGTGGCAAGCAAATCTAAATGTATGGGACTATTTTAAAATGGAATTAGTAGGTTGTATGTGTCTGTGTGTTAATGTGGTGTTGGTATTAAGGTCAGAATGTTAGTAATGCAACACCCGTTGGTACTTAAATAATGGTGGGCGGGGGAAGAATAACTGAAGTTAAAGGTGTAGTTTGGTACATCTTTTAAAAGTATCATGTATAAGTATAGATGCATTTATTGAAGGTTATTGCATTAGAAAAAACATTGCTTAACTATTTCCTCATACTAGATCGTGCCAACTTCATTTCAAAATTGAACATTTTCCTGGCATGTAAATAAGCTCCGCCCCCAGCTAGAAGAGTGCTGCTCAGCTTTGCCCCTTTTCTTTAAGAGGTGACCTTTTAAGGGTTAATGAAGTTCATCAGTGGGATTGGGGGGGTGTTGGAGGATGAAAAGAGAAGGCTTGTCAGTGTGTTCAACTCAATTGTAATTTACTTCACTGCTAACACAGGTGTTAAAATTACAAACTGCTTCTTTAAGACGTGCACAGAATATATGCAGTGTATGCATAATGGCAAGGAGATTTTGCTAAAGCACAGTAATCAGCAAACTGCAGCTTGCACTAAATTTGTACTGATTGTTTTTATCCTCTGTAACATAAAATTATGTTTAAACATACCAGAACAAAATAAACTCTCGTTGCTTAGTTAAATCATAAATATCTGTTGCTATGATGGCAAGGCTCTGTGACAGTAATGGTGTGCTAAAATTTTCCCTCTCGTCATTTACCAAATGTGTTCATCTTTCTTAAAGGGATTTTAACAGCTTGTTCAATGTCTCTTCAGGTGTCTGTGTGCGTGCGTGTGTATGTGTGTGTGTGTGTGTGTGTGTGTGTGTGTGTGTGTGTGTGTGTGTGTGCGCTTACGTGCGTGTGCGCACGTGCACGCTTGTGTCCCAGCTTTTATTCTCAGTTACTTATCTGCTGCACATACCGGAGTTTATCTCCGACCTGAGCTCCGGTGCTACACAGCAGGTATAGAGTGAATGAGCGCTTTGAGAGCATGACCTTGGCTAGAAACAATGAGCTTTTGGTGAGTAGCAGGAACCAAGGGAAACTGCTGATATGGACTCAAATGTGTTAGCAAACCTGACTTGCAGTTTATTGAGAACATTTGCTTGTCTGTTGATTTAGGTGTGGGGGTAAATAGTTAATCTTCTAACAATTTCCTGGTTTTGAGTACATATTACTAGGACCATGCTTTTTGATAGCTGCTTCAAACAGACTGTTCACCTCATTTCGAAGATTTGTGATATGGCTGTAGTCCATGGACTCGGATCACTGAAGTAATAAGACGAGATCACTACATGATTCCAGGAACATTACAGCACTTCATGCTTTTGTGACATGATGCATTGTCATGCTGGAAGTCTGCGTCATTGTGGATAAACCGTAGCCATGAAGGGATGAAATTGGGATGAAGTCAGCAGTGATACGAGTACGTGTGCCAGGAAAACATTCACACCATCACCAACGGCCTGGTCTGATCTCACCATTCACTATCCTTCTACGACTGGGTGTGGTGGAGTGTTGTAGATGAATGTCAAAATTCAAGTTCCTGTCTGCGTTTGTAACTGCTCTAAGGCTCACCCCCAGGCTTTACACTATCATTTCCCGGTTCTTTATGTTCTGATAACTGTTAAACACATGTATTCCTGTTCCTATAATCGCACTACACAGTCCTTGCAGCGAATTATGTTTCAGCAGCTGAATTGTGGCCGGATGTGTTGCTGGCTCGAGCTTTCATTGAAATGTTATTTTGCCTCCCTGATATCAGAGCTGCCTTATGTCTTAATAAATAAAAAATGATCTCATTGTCACTTCATTAACTTTTCATTAAATGATGTTCAGCTCCATTTGAATTCCAGGGTTATGTGAGAAGGGCGGCTTACTAAGTGTGCTCTTGTCTGCTCTGCAGGTGGAGATCAGGGAGTACTCAATGGCTACTTCAGTGACTGGGCCACAGCAGACATCAGAAAACACCTCCCGTTTATCTACAATATGAGCAGCATAGCAATCTACACCTACCTTCCTGCCTTTAAACAGTAAGTACCATGGCTGGATTGTTTATAACTCTGTGACTTTGTTTCCATTGAGTTTGAGGATCAGCATGTCCAGCTCAGTGTGTAAAGTTACCAGCACGGGTCACATGAACGCTACCCTGTGACGACAAGGCAGAGGATCATCAGGTTTCAGGTGGAGCCACGTGCTCCTTTGGAAGATGGGACAGGGGGAGAGAGAGAGAGATTAAATGTCCACAGTGTAGGACTGACTCCACCATCTGAAAATAATGTTGCTGATTAAAGGATCTCAGCTCTGTGGGCTTGAGGAAGTGGGACACCCCTTTAGCTTCCTGAGATCAAGGGCTTAGTCTAATTTCTATTTAAAAGGCCATCACAGTCACTGATGGAAACACGCACCCGCTTGCAGCCAATCAAATGACACAGCCCGGTTTTACTCTGTGACTGGTCTGGGTATTGTATTCCTTATGCCATGGATTAAGACTGGGGGAATTTTGTCCTGGTGTTTAAAAGCAACTGATCTCAACCTGGCAAACTGATGAAAGCTCTGGTAAAGGAATGTTCGTCATGCAACAGTTGGCTGCTTGTTGATTTTGTGGCTTGGTAAACTGTTGTTCAGTTGTTACTATTCTCATGTGGTGATTTGATATTCCATATCAGAATCCCCACCTCATTTTAGTTAAGGAGAGTGTGTCCAGTACAAGCTGCCTACTTCATTCACATGGAGGATATTAAGGATGAAATGCAATATGAATACATGTTTTTTTTTTCTTTTGTTTTTTAAAGAAGCCTTGCCAGAAAGATTGACAGGGCATCTGTTTGAAACTAGGTGTTCATCAGGACTGAGGTCCAATGGGATGCAAAGTCGTATTTGTGAGAAGTTTATACTTTTGCTTGCCTGAGTGGTCAGATATGAAGCTCACTGGACAAACAAATACCATGTTCATTAACATGTATGAATGAACACTGTACATTCATCCTTAGTATATACCTAATCATGGTCGCAGTGGTTTAAATTGGTCTAGTTTTTATTTTGGGAGTCTAGAGTCTACAGCTCTCTAATTGGGACCATTTATGAACTGGAGCGATGTAGCTGAGGTTGAGGAACTGTCAGTCAGAATTCGCACACCATGCAGACACTGTAGACATTTCTACACATGGGGGTTTTATTTCCCCAGTGTTTCTGGGGGCCTAAAAAAAAAAAAGGAAAGGAAAGGCCATGGTTTAGGCCATGCCCACTACTGGTTTAAATATTTGGTGCACTAAACAGATAGTTGTTGCCTACACTATAGAGGTGTAACATACTGGCACCAAGACAGTTATCTTTATTTTCCCATAAACTTCCTAAATTGCAAGGTGCATTTCCACCACTGGTCTTTTATCTGATTCCACTAGAGGAACCAGGGCTGATTTTAGTTCCTGCTTCAATGAGGGTACCTTTCTGTGGACTAGAAACTTGTTGCTTTCTGTATTGTTACAATGCTGTTTTAGCACCACTGTGGTTTTTTTTTTTTTTTTTTTTTTTTTTTTTTTTTGTTTGTTTGTTTGTTTTTTAAAAATACATATACAAGATTTTAAGAATCAAGTTATAATATCTTGATGGGGCAAAAAAGTAATAGACAAATTTTTATTTATTTGATATCAAAATATCTGATATGAGAGGAAAAAGTCATCCTCCGGCATGCTCAGCATTGAGTCCACATTGCGATCTGGCATATGGGCTCGTATGATAAATTTGTCCACATGCTAGAACACATTGGGGGCTCGATTGCTCTGCTGAATGCGCTGGACTTGTATCTGTTACGCTGCAGATGTAACCATTGATAGCTTTCAAGACGACCGCTGCCTGCAATTTCTCCTTCAACAGTCTCCCGTGTGGTTCTTTCTAAATAAATGCAATTTCTTGCACAGTAATTTCAAAGTTCTGATACCAATAATAATTCACTGACATGCCAGAAGATTGTGTATTTCTTTATTTGTAATGCCAATACTAAAGTCCAACTTCACCAAATCCTAAGCGTCCTTTGTTTTAACACAACGCTGCTGTTATGTACCATTTTGTCATAGTCAGTATTTTGAAAGTGAAGTCATGATACTATCTTGAAATAATACATCTTTATTCAAAATATTGCAACTTTTTTCCCCTCAAAGTTTCATAAGTTTTCTGGAAATAGGACTTAAGATTTTGAGAATAAACAGTGGTCCAGCATAAGCTTCACCACAGCTACAGTCTAGGTGAAGTCTACAGAAGCTGCATCAGCTTTAACCACATCCATTCCTCAGGTATGGTGCAAACGCCAAGGTGGTGCACTTCCTGGGAAAGACGAAGCCGTGGAGCTACACTTACGACCCTAATCAGAGGAGAGTGCAGGGGAACGTGCAGGACGCTTCATCGCACCCTGGCTATCTCCTGGAGTGGTGGAGACTTTACAGCAGCTGTGTGCTTCCCCTGAAGAAACAGGAACATGAAGACCAGCCTTTTGATATCAGCGCTCAGGTGAGCTTTAAACACCAGCAATCACTAGCTCGTAATCACTGGGGCTCAAAAAAAGCCAGCTTTATGATTGCGGTGTTCTGTCTTGAGCAGGTCGAATCTCAAGCACTTGTAAAAACAAGCATTTGTGGCTTTCGGGTTCTGAATCGCTAGACGGTTTGTGTGGGTTTTCGCTGTATAAAGAGCGTCTGCCAAATGACTAATGTAAATGTCAATACAGTTTTATGTAAAACTCCATAAGTTATACAAAACGTTGCTTTGACGATAACAAATCTGCAGTTTTTCCACTGTTGATAGCTTTCTATTAAAACTGCTTTATCCACAGTGACTTGCATGTGAGCCGTACACTCCTACAGAGGGAAAAAATTGAATCCCTGAAGGGTTCTTTGGTTTGTCTGTCTGAGGAAACCATGCTACAACTGTTCCACAACAGAGGGTCAAACACCTTTGAGTAAACCTTTTAAAAGTTTCCAAAAATGTATACAATTCCCCACCGACTGCATATGATGAACCAAAATTTTATTACTTCATATTTGTAGTTTGCTTTTCACACCAGCACTGTGAAGCTATTATATTGTAGTTTGCTTTTCGGAGAATGCTTATAGCTAGCATTTTAGCATGTCTGAATTATGTTTGCCTCAAAAGGCATTGTGTGAAATGCTGTTATAGCACAGTGTAGTTGATTCATTTTCTATAACAGCATCTCTGACAGTAGTGCAGCTGCAAATCACAGGTTTACTGTATGTTAATGTGCTCATTCTAATACGTAATCTTTTCTAAGATAACACTTCACACATCAACTTGTATGGCAGATGTGCCACATAAACGACGACTAATAATCAATGGATTAAAAATGCATTATTTAGCAAAACAAAACTTATAAAGGTTGATATGGTGTGTTTTGCATTTATGGAAGGAGTCTCCAGTGTCGGTGCTTTGCAACAGTAAAAGGTAAAGTGGTAACTAAGTTTTCTGCTACAGGAAAGTCTTCAGGACAATGAAGTTGTAGTTTCTTGGTAACATGACATTCTGCATTTTTTCCCCTCTTATTAAGTCCATGAGAAAGTGAAGGAAAGACTGTTTATAGCTGCTTTTACGTAAGGAACAACAAGGATAAGTTTTTTGTAGGCATTCTATAAAATTAAATGCAAATAATAACAGATTAACAGTGTGTCGTTCTTTAATAAATGACACGTTATTGGAAAATCTTCTAGGTGGTAAGAGTAACTCTGCTTTTCATCAGCCTGCATCACACCACTCCGTCGTTCATTGTTTTCCTGTAACAGCATACCACAAAGTGCTGTTTGTTTTTTTTTTCTTTTACTTATTAAGGCAGTTTTATAAAGTAGCAGAATAAATGAATGTTAGTCATGATAGCGATGCGTGACTTTGTGCTGAGGAAGAATTGGTCTTTCTGGGATCACCTTAAGATAGTAATTGCTAAGAACAGATTACACTCCATTAGTAAATTTGGGATGGCAACAACTGTGCAAGAACTCCATGTCGAATTGAAATGGATGCTGTGTGCGTGTGTAAGCATGTTTTCACGTTGTTTGCTCCTTCTGTCTCATCAGGAGGAGTTGCAGCCTCAGGCCCTGCCCGGCCCGCCTCCTCTCTCCTCAGCTGAGCGGAAACAGCGCTGGGAACAGGGCCAAGCTGACTACATGGGAATGGACTCTTTTGACAACATCGAGAAGAAGCTTGCTGCTTTCCTGAAATAAGGAATGGGGGGGGGTGAAGGGAGCAACGTTGTAAAAAGGGCTCCTATACAGTTTTAGAGTGATGGTTTGGAAACATGAGTGTAGATCCCATGGCTACAGTGCCATCCTGACTGGTTTTCCTTCAGCTATGCAGAACTGTCACTGCAGCGTGCCAACCTCGTCACCAATTTTCTTTCTTAAAACTTTTGTACACTGTGAAACTGGTATTCATTTTGACTCCGTGCTCTTCACCAAAAAACAAAAGCAGAAACTTTTCTTTATATTCCAGATAGTCATGTTTTATAAATCGAGCTGAATTCCGCTGTTTACACAGAGGAGGTGATGCTTTAATAGCACAGATTTCTGCGACGGCGTCGTTAGTGTTCTCATGTACCAGTCTGCTGACGCCGATCACATGACTCGCTCTCGTCATCGCTCAGTAGTGACGTCTTGTTCCAGCACTTTTTATTTAAAGCACTTAGACTTGAACGTAAGCTTTTTTTTTTTTTTTTTTTTTTTTTTTTTTTTTTTTTTTTTTGCTTGGTCACAAACTGTTACCTTGGTTTTGCCTAGAGTTTACAGCTGACTTTAAATCTGAGTTTTCATGCACTTAAGTCTACAGTTCTGCGCATTGTGAATGTCTGCATTAGTCCATGTTCACATAATGTGAGGTGAATGCTCTTCAACTCATCTGATGCTGCTGCCTTCTCTCTCATTGCAAGTGTCTTACATTTTCATCTGCACAATAAACATTGAGATCGTTAAGTCTTGTGTCTTGACTCTACATAATCCCATAAATACATAAACACTGTGGTGCTGTATTGTTTCTTTAGGGTTGTAGCTCGTATTTCAGTAAGTAAAAGCACATTTGCAAAATGCTGACAATGCATTACTATTATAAATAACCATTCCTGCTGTCCATTGATCAGATATCATCAAAAAAAAAGCATTCAAGTGTCCCAGAAATATGGTCATGGGGGGAAAAAAGTACACCTTCCTTCATTTCTGTTTTTCTTTGTCAGTGACTAGATAATTGTGTGGACCTCACCAACCTCTATAAACAACCTCAAGTGACCCAGATTTTTTTTGTGTTTCTTTTCCCCGAAAATAAGTACACCCTCTAATTCAGTGACGCACAGAACCACGTTTAGCAACAATAACTTGAAGTTTGTTGGAGTTTCAGCCTCTTGTATCATTTTGGAGATTTTTTTTTTTTTTTGGGGACACTCACTCCTGGGAAGATTGGTGACTGTCTTGAAGGATCTACTGTTGTAAACAATCGTTCTCACTGTAGAATGGTAAATTTCAAATTGTTTGGAGATGGCCTTATAACCCTTCCCAGATTGATGAGCAGCAACAGTTGCTTCTCTGAGGTCATGGCTAATGTTCTTTCTTCTTGGCATGATGTGGACACACCTGAGAGCTCCAGAACACCAACCTGCCAAAAGTTCTGCTTTTCTAGAAGTCGCACTTCTTGATGATTAATAAAATGCACAAGGTTAATCAGTTACACCTTATTTTTCCCACCTGGTTTCTGAATTAGTTTTTGGGAAAAATGACTATATATGGAAATCTGTTGTGTTTTTTTTGTTTGTTTTTTTTAAGAAGTTGGTGAGGACCACACAATCGTTATTTGGGCCCTGATAAATAAAAACACAATCAAAGGAGGGTATACTTTTTTCCCATGACAGTATAGTAAATAAAAATTTTATTTAAATCCAAGCTTTAAAAAGACAAAACATATCTGAATTGCACTGTATTTACTACAAGTGCAAAAGTGCGTTTATTTTCTTTTTGTTTCTTGTGAGCAGTGGAATCGATCAGCACTCTCACACATCTTAAGCAGCTCACGTAGTTCTACATTCCCACTATAACTCCTACTGCATTTTAAAATATAAACTCCTGGCAGCAGTCTCTACTTGTGCTTTCAATCTTGATTTCTGAAAGTGCATTTGGGTTATAGAAAGATAAAAATACCAAACATTGTACTCCTTTAGTTCATGTTTAGGTCATCTACTTTTAGTTTCTTATTTAAACTTCTAATAACGAAAAAAGTAGAGTTTAGAAGCTTTTATGAGCGCTAAGCTGCAATAGAAGCATGTTAGCAGGCTGCGGCGTGAAGGAGTATGAGGGAGTGTCTACAAAATGAAAGACAGGATAGTCACGTAAACACAAACAACCTTTAAGCAGACCTTAAGGCAGTTTTCCAAAGGGGTTTTCTCAGCCACGTAATACAATTTTCCTGAGGTCACAGCTTAAAACAATGTTTTTTGTTTTGTTTTTTTTCATCACCTTCTACATATTTTCCAGCTTATTCATATTATTAGTAAGAAAAAATTGACTATTGCACCTTTAAAGAGTATACACGTAGATCCTGATCTAGTCTCTACAGTAGATTCTGTACAAATTTGCACTATTTAGGCAACTCTCTGGCTTTGGGTTCACTCAGATCCAGGGTCGTGCATTGACCTCTTAACAGCCAGTCTGTAGATTAAAATAAAATATTCTACATTTTCACTATAATGAATCATGCTTTATTGGCCAAAAACACTAGAACAGCGGTTCTCAAATGCTTATGCAGGCAGAGACTTCTTTAACCATAAACTAAAACTTAAGGACGTTCTCAAAACTGATTTATTTTACCCAACACATTCCAACCATGAATATTAGTCTTGTTATTTAAAGAGGTACAATAATATTCTAGCAAGTAATTGCAGATTTTTACTCCAGAATTTTCCATTGACAAACTCATTAGGGCCACAATGATATTATTTATAGGCCTACTTGTTATTGAGGTTTGATATAAATTCATTCAGTTCAAGTGACCAGTCTAATGCGCTAATACTGTATAGTAGTAACTATACTATAATATTATATTATAGTTACATATTATTATACTATTTTAAGAATATTAAAGATATATTTCGTAATATTGGGTTGTCATTTCTACCACTGTGATGATGATAATGATAATAATAATAATAATAATAATAATAATAATAATAATAATAATAATAAATTATGTACCCAATGAACCACTGCACTAGAGTATATAAGTAATTTAACCTTTTTTAAAATACACATTACACATTACAATAAAAATATCATACCATATTATACCAGTAAGATAAAAGATATAAGAGCATTTTTGTATCTGTTGGTTACTGTATGGATGGACCTTCATCTCCTCTCAGGTAGCAGAGCAGTTTGCTGTATGAGAGGAAATCAGAGAAGAAAGATTTCATGATAAATATATGAGTGAAACATACAAAGAGGTGGGAGGGTACAGCCGATTGTCCTGGCCGCAGTGTGTGCCACCGTCTCCCTGCTTCCTGTCCTGAGCTGTTGTACTCCAATGCCAGGCTAAAAATACCAAAATGGCTGCCCCAACCCCCCCATTAAAAAGCCCCATGTCCTCATTAGAAACCATGCATGAACTCCTTCATTTAGAACATTTAAGTGTCTAATGACATTTGATCATTACACTTTCCCAAAGGAGATAATATAAAAATGGTGGTTCTTATGGGTTTAAAACTTTGCTGTTCTAATTCATTGGCAGGTGTCCATCCTGAAGATGAACATTTGAATGAACATTTGACCATTCAGTTGTGCTGCAATTTAAATAGTCTGGTCTGGTATCCTAGTCCTCTTCAAGTTTAACAAATATCAGCCATGAAACACAGAGGGGTCAGTAGATCAGCCTGCATGCTCTGGTTTAGCAGTGCCTCTCAGTGGAAATGACCAGGGCTGCAGGTTCAACTACATCTACAATGTGTTATGTTTAATTTCAGTTTGTAGATTATAATAACAGCAACGACAAGATGGTAGATTATAATTAATAGTAATGTGTATCACAGACACCTTTCATACTCTAGAGATCTTTCAGTTATTATTATTATTATTATTAGTAGTAGTAGTAGTAGTAGTAGTAGTAGCACAGCAGCATTAATTGTATTATTATTATTATTATTATTATTATTATTATTATTATTAGTAGTAGTAGTAGTAGTAGTAGCACAGCAGCATTAATTGTATTATTATTATTATTAGTAGTAGTAGTAGTAGTAGTAGCACAGCAGCATTAATTGTATTATTATTATTATTATTAGTAGTAGTAGTAGTAGTAGTAGTAGTAGTAGTAGTAGTACAGCAGCATTAATTGTATTATTATTATTATTAGTAGTAGTAATAGTAGTAGTAGTAGCACAGCAGCATTAATTGTATTATTATTATTAGTAGTAGTAGTAGTAGTAGTAGTAGTAGCACAGCAGCATTAATTGTATTATTATTATTATTATTATTATTATTATTAGTAGTAGTAGTAGTAGTAGTAGTAGTAGTAGTAGTAGTACAGCAGCATTAATTGTATTATTATTATTATTAGTAGTAGTAGTAGTAGCACAGCAGCATTAATTGTATTATTATTATTATTATTAGTAGTAGTAGTAGTACAGCAGCATTAATTGTATTATTATTATTATTAGTAGTAGTAGTAGTAGCACAGCAGCATTAATTGTATTATTATTATTATTAGTAGTAGTAGTAGTAGTACAGCAGCATTAATTGTATTATTATTATTATTATTAGTAGTAGTAGTAGTAGTAGTAGTAGCACAGCAGCATTAATTGTATTATTATTATTATTAGTAGTAGTAGTAGTACAGCAGCATTAATTGTATTATTATTATTATTATTATTATTATTAGTAGTAGTAGTAGTAGTAGCACAGCAGCATTAATTGTATTATTATTATTATTAGTAGTAGTAGTAGTAGTAGCACAGCAGCATTAATTGTATTATTATTATTATTATTAGTATTAGTATTATTATTATTATTATTATTATTGAATTTCTTTCCCCATACTTTTAAACACATTGCCATGACTTGTTGATCTGCATGAAATTTAAACCCCAGTTACAGGGCCTCATCCTGCTCCACTCCATCCTCCCTATCTAGGCGACCTACAGCAGACACACATTGCTCGCTGCAGTGCACTACGTGGTTAATAAGCGGCGCTGTGTTTGGGACGCGACCCAAGTCCAACCCTCTCTCCTCCTCCTCCTCCTCCTCCTTAGTCAAATCGCAAGATGGCTTCACAGCCGCTGGTTCGCGCCGCGCTGCTCGTCGCCTTCTCCGTCCTCTTCACGCTCCTGCTGGCCTTCGGGCTGCCCGCAGCTCTCACCTGGCTCGCGCACTGTGCGGGGTTCGCGGAAGAGGCCGGGGCCACGCACTGTCTCGCGCTGCTCTACGCGCTGTTCGTGCTGTGCGTGGCCATGCCCAGGATCCCGCGCGGATCTGTCTCGGTGAGCGCCTCTTATTTACAATAATAATGAGTTTAATCTCAGCTTTCTATTCTAATGAGCCCTAAACATTCCTGCTGTCAGCACTGTGCTTTTATTTTTACTGCAGCTTCTATTCTTATTTAGTTAGTACATCTGAAACACAGCTAAAATAACCCTTACATCAAAACTGGTCTTTCTCAGCATCTCTTTTGTACTAATTTCATAGACACCAATATGACAGTGTAATTACAAAAAATATGAAAAAATATCGTTTTAAATAAATAAATAAATAGGTGTAGGTGTAGGTCATTTCATTTTATTTTTTATAATTCATCACTTCTGGTAAAATGTTCTGATCTCATGCTGTACTATTCTTGTGTTCGTCCAATCAGATGCTGTCTGTGCCCTGGGGGCGTTTCTTGCACAACACTAGCAGCTCATTAGCAGTAAACATGGTTCATCCATGTGTTTCTGGCTGTGTGTTTTCCCAAACACTGCCTTTTCCAATCACAGCTTGGTTGAGAAGAAATGGTTGGAGGTTGTTATTTTTAATATTTTTTGCAGAGAGTGGAATTTGTGCAAGTTACCTGAAGCACTTCGCTACCTCACACTGATCGAGAACATGATTCCGTCTTTATGCTTCTTCAGTACGAGTCAGTAATATCATTTATCAGTAATAACATCAGTGACGATCTCAGTGGCTTTGCCTGTCTTGTGACTGATTAGGGCTGTTCGCTTACGTACATACTTACTTTCTTACTTACTTACGTGCTTACTTATGTATTTACTTACTTATATATTTACTTACTTACTTAAATATTTTCTTATCTACCTACCTACCTACTTAAGTACATACTTTCTTACCTACATACATACTTACTTATTTCTTACCTACCTACTTTCTTACTTACTTACTTACTTTCTTTCTAACCTTCCTACTTTACGTACTTACTTACTAACTAACTAACTTACTTTCTTGTTTGTTTGGTTGCCTGGGTTGCAGCCAGATCCTGCAGTTCCTAGAACTCTTTGGTCCCTGTAGGCAAACATGACTGAGTAATAAATCACCCTCTGGTCTTGCAACACTGTTGGCCATCATTCGCTTCATTTCAGTCTGGCTTCTGTAAGCATCATGAAACTGAAAGTAATGTAGATGCATTAAAGAGTGAACAAGAGCTAACATTTTTCTGCAAAATCTCCGGCTATATTAACTAAAATATCACTGTCTAGCAAGTAAAACCACAGCTGGCTGCATATTTGACATTATTACACTTTACAGCTGGACATAGGGTTGTTATAATTTGTTCTGAAAATCAGTGAGGTTTTTTTTTTTTTTTTTTTTTTTTTTTTGTAAGATTTTCACATTAAAAATGAAGCCCTTTCATAAGCAGCAAGCTCTGTCACCTCCCCATATCGCCTCGGAAAGAGCTAGCTAATCGAAACAGAATCAGTAGCCAACTGATATTAGATAGTAGATATTAGATTAGATGAACAGATGTACAAGGGTTCCTAATAAATTGGGCACACTTTCATGCACCGGGGGGAAAAATCAGATTTATGACACACATTTTAATTCTGTTTAATACTATTGATCCAAGATGAGCCTGATGCTAGTGTTTTTCTTCTCAAGCCAGTATTTTTCCATGATGATAGTTGCAGACAGTGTGTGGTAAGAGAGCTGAGCTGTGCGTGTCAGGGTCAGAGTCCGTCACAGTTCGGTGGTTTTCCAGATTTGGAAGGTTTAACAGAGAGTTAAAGAGACACACAGATGATATCAATGACAAACGTTACAAAACAGGATTTGAAACTTCGTTGTCTCTTATTTTCTCATCACTCCTTTCTGTTGTAAGTTCAAGTTCAAGTTGAGCTTTATTGTCATTCTGCTACATGTGTGGACATATAGTTGAACGAAATGTCGTGTCTCGCAGGACCACGGTGCTACATACAAGTTAATGTAATGTTCCTTTATCAGTGTATCTCTTAAAAAAAAAAAAAAAAAAAAAAAAGGAGAAGCTGGAATGTGCACAACCAATCAGAGACGAGGAAAGCGGAGCTCTGGTAGATAACAAGTAATGGAAGACTGTGAACACCAGTTAGCATCCTGCAAACTGGATGCACAAAAAACCAATGCTTTTCATATTTTAATTTTTCCTTTTTCAATCATTTTTCATTTAAATGCCGGATTATGCATTAACACAACTGTGTTAATTTACAACACCCGGAACTGACATGTGAACTGATACTTGTTACATAATATCTCATATACTGTGCAAGCTTTTTCATTTATTTTCACTTTTTTTTCCCATTTATTTTCAGGTTGTTGTTTTTTTTTTTTTCATTCATTTTCACTTTTTTCATTTCTTTTCATTTTTTTTTCATTTATTATCACTTTTTTTCATTTATTTTCACTTTTTTTTCATTTATGTTCAGGTTGTTTTTTTTTCATTAATTTTCACTTTTTTCATTTATTTTCACTTTTTTTTCATTTATTATCATGTTCATTTTTTCACATGTAGGACGTGTTTTTATTTTCACAGTATTTTTTTCACACATGGTTCATTTTCCAGATGTGATTTTCTCACATGAATCATTCTTTTTCACGTGTGATCTCATTTTTCACATAAACACACACAGAAAAGTCACAAGAACTTCACATATGAATAAACAGGAGCCATCATTTAAAAAAAAAAAAAATACACATGTGGTTTTTAGGGTAACGTGAAACGTAGTTAATTTTTTTTGGTTTAATTTTTTCCTATTTCATTTATTTTCAAATTATTTTTTACATCTAGTGCATTTGCTTTTGTTTAATTTTTTTTCCTGTTTTATTTATTTTCATGATTTTTTTTGCATTGCATGTGATTTTATTTTGTGGATTTTTTTAACTGCATTTTATTTTACTGCTTTAATGTTTATATTTTATTTTTATTTATTTTTTTTTTTTTGCTGATTATAGTTTTTTGA
Source organism: Pangasianodon hypophthalmus (assembly GCF_027358585.1). Classification (NCBI taxonomy): domain Eukaryota; kingdom Metazoa; phylum Chordata; class Actinopteri; order Siluriformes; family Pangasiidae; genus Pangasianodon; species Pangasianodon hypophthalmus. Next base: position 29,703,027 of record NC_069710.1, on the reverse strand, counting down.
TTATTATTTATATTCCTGTTTTTGTTTTTGTTGTAAATTTAATGAACTCTTCTCTGTCTGTATTGTCTGTAACTCGGCACTTTGTAAGCTTTGTTTAAAAGATCACATTTAAAGCCCCTTGATTGTTCAAGCTGAAGAGATTAGCATTAAGTATTGGCGCCCCCCCCCCCCCGCCTCAGCACACCTGATTAAACACATCAGTTCAATAAAAAGTGCTTTGTGATGTGAAACTGTGTGTGGTAGAGAAGTAAAATACTAAAGTGTGCAGTGAAAGGGGTCTAAACGACCCGAACAGGGACCTGCAAATCTAACCGGAAGGTAAGAAAGGTAATTGAAGCTTGCAGTGAGTGACGTTATTGCGTTTTCCCTGCAGGTTGAGGAGAAGGCGGTGTTCATTACTGGATGTGACAGCGGCTTCGGTCATGCTTTAGCCAAACACCTTCATAAACTGGGCTTCACCGTGTTTGCCGGATGCTTCTTGAAGGTAATGTTTTACAGATGAACACACCACAGAGCTGCACTCTCTGTTTGGGTGAATCATAATAAGAGGAAGTGCGCAGAAGGTGTGAGAATGATAACTGACACTTGCGCAATTCTTCCTGAGCATTAACAGGTTTAGCCCACTGTGATTAAACAGTGTGACTCAAACCTTCACTGTGACTACATACTATAGATTATAATGTAATAGGCAAAATGAACAGATTTTTCAGATATTTAGATTATAGTATAAAAGGCAAAACTATTATTCAAAAGACTTTTTCTGAATAATAATATCCACAAAAGTAACATTTTAACTTTTTTTTTTGGAAAAAGCTTCCAAAAGTAAAGTGCTAAACAATCATTCATTTAATGAAGAATGACTTAAACAGCTGCAAAAATAGTCTGTGCTAACATTTTTTTTAATGTTTTATGTATATATTTTTAATAAAACATTTGGTGATCTAGGGTAAATACATCAAGTATCAGCTGTTAAGCATTTAAACAACAAATCAAACACCCCTTTAGAAAGCTAAGAACCAAACTTTTTTTTTCTTTAGATTTTTTGAATAAAGTCTTTAGAGTACACTTATTGTTTAAGGTGAACTCTGTGACTGTTTTTTTTATTTCCTATTTAAAACTCAAGAATGATGTATTATTCTGTTTTTAAAACCTTCCTGAATATTTGAATATATATATATATAATTTATACTGATGTGGCCAGAATAAAATACAGTGCATTCACTTTCACTGTTTATTCAGCTTATGAAAGACTCAGTAATTAATTGAAATATTAGTGTAGAAAACTTCGAGCTGGTCAGGATGGAGGTGTGCAGCTTTAGTCTGAGAGACGAAAGAGAAGGTGATGGTGTTGAGTGTGTGAGGTGGTGTTGACCCACAGGATCAGGCTGGCGAGGGGGCGGTGGAGCTGGAGAACATGCACTCTGACAGACTGAAGGTGGTGCAGCTGGATGTGTGCAGTGACGAGCAGGTCTCTAAAGCTGTGGAGTTCATCGGGGCCAACCTGGAAAACCCAGAGAAAGGTGGGAATGAGCTGGGTGATAAATATTTAAGTATGTATATATGTATATATACACCAATCTGCCATAACATTAAAACCACTGACAGGTGAAGTGAATAACATTGATTATCTCATTACAATGGGAACTGTCAAGGGGTGGGATATATTAGACAGCAAGTGAACAGTAAGTTCTCGAAGTTGATGTGTTTCAAGCAGGAAAAATGGGCAAGCATAAGGAACTGAGCGACTTTTTACAAGGGCGAAATTGTGATGGCTAGACGACTGGGTCAGAGCATTTCCAAAATGGCAGGTCTTGTGGGGTGTTCCCAGTATGCAGTGGTTAGTACCTACCAAAAGTGGTCCAAAGAAGGACAACCGGTGGACTGGCGGCAGGGTCATGGGCACCCAAGGCTCACTGATGTGCGTGGGGAGTGAAGGCTAGCCTTTCTGGTCAGATCCCACAGAAGAGCTACTGAAGCACAAACTGCTGAAAAAGTTAATGCGGGCTATGACAGAAAGCTGCAGACCAGTCAGAGTGCCCATGCTGACCTGTGTCACCTACAATGGCCATGTGAGCATCAGAACTGGACCATGGAGCAGTGGAAGAAGGTGGCCTGGTCTGATGAATCATGTTTTCTTTTATATCATGTGGACACCCGGGTGTGTGTGTCGCTTACCTGGGGAAGAGATCACACAAGGATGCACTATGGGAAGAAGACAAGCCAGCGGAGGCAGTGTGATGCTCTGGGCAATGTTCTGCTGGGAAACCTTGAGTCCTGGCATTCATGTGGATGTTACTTTGACACGTACGACCTACCTAAACATTGTTGCAGACCAAGTACACTCCTTCAGCAGTATTCCCTAATGGCAGTGGCCTCTTTCACACTGCAAAAATTGTTCAGGATGGTTGGAGAAATATGACAGAGTTCAAGGTGTTGACTTGGCCTCGAAATTGGCATCTGTAGGATGTGCTGGACAAACAAGTCCGATCCATGGAGGTCTCACTTTGCAACTTACAGGACGTAAAGGATCTGCTGGTAATGTCTTGGTGCCAGATACCACAGCACACCTTCAGAGGTCTTGTGGAGTCCATGCCTCGTCACGTCAGGCAGGTGGTTTTAATGTTACGGCTGATCGATGCGTATACAGAATTTTTAGAAATATTGGGCCTTATGTATATATCATATAGTGTAAATGTTTTTGTAGGACAAACTGAGCTAAAACTTCTAGCCAGGTCTATCAAAGGAATTTCAGTAATGCTGATTTCCTTCATACTCATGTATATATGTTGATAAATCCCAGAGATAAATTACCCAGCAGTGTCAAAACATTCGTGTCTGAACCTGTTATTTTGCTTGATTCAGCCCCTGTTCATTCCGTGTGCATCTGCCCTCGGACAGCTCAGCTATCCTTTGGGAGTTTGGGTTAAAGAGCCTCATTAGGATTAAAATAAATAGAATTAGGGCTTGGGATCAAATCCGATTAAGTCTCAAACCTCACCCAGACGATTAGTGTAGTAAAAACACTGATATTTATTTAGGATGAACAGGCTTGGGAGCTACAATAGCACCACTGTTATTATCCTCCATCATGAAAGCGCATTAACTAAGCACAGCAGTAAATACTGTATTTATACCACAATGTTGTTAAATTCTTGATTCTGATTGGTCGGAAGGTGTTGATTCATTTTCTATAACGGCAACTCCAACAGCTATAATTCAGATCACAGGTTTAGATTAATGTGCTTGTTCTAATATTATTGTTCATCATTTTCTTTCGGCTGCTCCTGTTAGGGGTCGCCACAGCGGGTTGTTGGTCCGCATATTTGATTTGGCCCAGTTTTTTACGCCGGATGTCCTTCCTGATGCAACCCTTCCCAATTTTGTCCGGGCTTGGGACCGGCACTGGAAGTGCACTGTCGTGTGCCGCCCCAGGGGCTGGGGTTGGTTCCTGTGGTTGGCCTTGAGAGCGCCGAGGCCTAACCACTCGTCTTCCAGGGACCCCAATGCACTCGTTCTAATACGTTGTGTTTAATAATGATTCAACACAAAAATAGAGAATCACTGACGTGGTGAAGTTGAGGAGACAGTTATTTAACATTTTATGGAAGGAGTCTCCAGTGTCAGCATTTGGAAAAGTCACTAGATTTTTCTCCACAGGAAAGTCTCCAGGAAAGAGGAGTTTACGCTTTGTGGTTTCTCAGTAAGATGCCAAGTTAAAGGGAGTTTGATGGGACTTGTGGAACTTGTTGGAACTGTAATTGTTGACAGATTGCTGTAGTATAAGAGGAATAAAACATTTCAGGATGTGCTGATTATAAATTAATTGACTTCAGGATGGTAACAAATCTCTGCTTCTTCCCACCACACCATCATTGATTATTTTTCTATAACTGCAAGAGTTTTATTCTTTATGTATTTATTTCGCATGAACAGGCTTGCAGACTTTCAGAATCCATTCAGTTACTGTACAAGACTGCACTCGTTTTATAACGAAGTGAGCTGAGGTCTGAGGTTTAGTCCTGTTGTGCTGTTCGGTGCCTCCTGCAGGTCTGTGGGCTGTAGTGAACAACGCCGGGGTCTCCATGTTTGGGGAGGTGGAATTCACCACCATGGACACGTACAAGCAGGTGTCAGAGGTCAACCTGTGGGGATCCATCCGAGTGACCAAAGCCGTTCTCCCCCTCATCCGCAGAGCGAAAGGTGCGAGGCATGCTCAGTAATGCACTCTGTTACAGATAACACACATTTATTTAAACTGAAAGCTTGTTAGCAGGAAATGTTCATTTCTACTCAGTGCATGGAAGTACTCTGGTGACCAGTTCAGGGGAAACTCTGTAGTAAATTGTTTGGATAGGGCTTTCTAATAGACGCATTTCATTTTGAGGTTTGTTAGATTTCCATACTGACCTCCCACTGGTTTATTCTTTCTCAGGTTTTGTTTGTCATTCTGAAGGTCCAAAAATCCAGAGAACAAGCAGTGAGCTTAGCGTGACCCTGACTTGTCAATTTTAACCTCTAAATTTAATCTATGTAGAAGAACACATTTATTTATTTTATACCACAGGACTGTTAAATTGTCCTATCAGCCAAGTGTTTCAAGTAGAACCCTTTCTTGGACGTTAAGAACCCTTTTCTATGAGCATATTCGTACACTCGTAGAAAAAAGGTGTGTGGGGGATCCATTGTATGTATGTGTGTGTATTAACTGGTTAAGTGTGTGGTACAAACTCCAAATTATTGGTCATTATTTTCTTCTTAATACCGAGAACCTGTCAGATGTTTAGCTCATTTAGAAAGACTGTCTTGGTACATGATACACTGTTATGTGTTCTTAAGGGTTCACTGAATAATTAAGGATTTGTAACCTTTAAAAAAGTGTTCCACTTAGAACCCGTTCTGAGACAGTAACACTGTTGTAACATTCTACATTAAATATTAAAGGGTTCCCCACATGGACAAACAAAGAACCCTTAAGGTAATTTTTGTGAAATATGCGATGTTATGTATTTTCAACATTAAACTTGATTTTAAAAAAATGTATAGGAAATGCCCTAATATCTCGTATAAAATGCTAAAATGAATTCATAATGCACTTATTTTTGCTATTTTAAAAACCCTTTTTTATACTGACTGCATGTTGCTGCTCTGTAACAGGACGTGTGGTGAACATAGCCAGCATGTACGGTCGGATGGGAAACGCTCTGCGCTCTTCGTACTGCATCTCTAAATACGGCGTGGAGGCCTTCTCCGACTGCCTCAGGTACGAGATGAAGGCCTGGGGGGTAAAAGTGTCCGTTGTCGAGCCGGGGAACTTCATCGTAGCTACAGGGATCCTGACGCGTGACATTGTGGCCTCCACGGCCGAGAAGCTGTGGAAGGAGGCGCCCCTTGGTGTGCAGGAGGACTACGGGAAGCCCCACTTCGAGCACTACATGGCCTTGATGCGCTCCTACTGCAACAGCGGCCAGCGCGACGTCACGCCCGTTTTGGACGACATCACGGATGCCATCATGTCCAAACGGCCATACACACGCTACAACCCCATGGAGCCGTACTGGTGGATTCGCATGCAGATCATGAACCATCTCCCAGGAGCCATTTCAGACCGCCTGTATTTCTGAAGTGTTCCCATTCCTCTTTCTCTCTGCACTCGCTGACCGAGGCTTGAACACTTCATTATCACATGATCATTATCATATATTTTGCTTACAATTCATCTTTAACATGCCGCTGATTATCACGTTCCACATGGAAATCAAACGATTTGTGACTCATTATGTAAGATCCCAGTGATGTTTCTGAGGAGTTCTGTATGCAAGCTCAATCATTCCTGACATTCAAGTGACATCTGATCAATCACTCCAGCGTCTTTTAACCCTGATCTCTAGCATATATGGGATTATCATGGACAGGAAACTCGACACGTGGTCTCCTGAGTAGCACAAACAGAAAATCTCTCAACGATCGCAAATTCAAATCCATAGTCCAAGAGAGCAAATAGCGCTCTCCTCTGAGGGTGTTACACCACCCTGTGACGCAGCTTGAGCAGCAGTTAGAAAAGATGCAGTTGGCTGGCTTCACACTTGGCTTCTCAGTGGAAGCACATGACAGCCTTCACACATTCCCGGCTGGTAGCTGTTGTGTGATAGGAGAGAAAGAAGTGACTGGTGGACCCGACTTGGCCAAAACCAAAAAACAGTGACTGAAAAAAAAAAATTCCATGAATGGATTGATGGACGGACTGATGGAAGTCTTAGATAGCCAAAAATCAGGCTTAAAGATCAAAACACAAACAGGAAGGAAAGTATTGAAGAAACACTATTTTAGACTTGTGACATTGCTGTGTCCTTGACCCTGTTTGAATCAATTCCAAACTCTAATCTGTTCCTCTCCTGGTTATAATGATAATTCCATATAAATCCTACAAACATTCAAGCACACGTTCTTGCGATATCACACTAAAAAGAATCTCAAATGGACGCATGGACGGCCTGAATTTAAAAACAAAATCTTTTCAAATCAGCTTTCCAAATGAATGAATCTGAAAACACCATTTTTACGTTGCAAAAACAAACAAAATGGCAGACATGATGTAAAGGTCATGGGTCAGATACACTGTGTGTATGTTGCTCGCATTTCGTTGTGGACGGGAAACTTTTAGGAAACAGACTGAAAATGCAAGCGTGTCCAAGTGTGTCCATTTCCTGTGTGAGTGTGTGTGTGAGTGTGTGTGAGAACTAGGCTGGAGTTTAACACCCTAGACTTCCATTATAAGTGAGTTTTAAGTACAGGGAAACATTTCAAATGATTGCCAGTGGTAATCGTACATATACACTATGGATGTGGTGGATTTTAGGTCGGAAAACGCTGGAATATTCCTTTTATGTCATCTAGAAAATGCAGTTTTTGGTAACAGAGATTAATAATCACAGTTAAAACGCTCAGTTATCATTTGTACTTCTAATTGTACAGATCAGTCACTAATCACTGCAGCATTATCGGTCATTTCACGTACTTTAAAAGAGCAAATCAGAGCTAGATGTAATTATCGAGATGATACGATCAGTACTCTCTCTCTTTCTATCTGTATATATATATAAAAAGATATATGTATTTTCATAAAACACTGAGCATATAAAGGGTTTAACCTTTGACGTTTGACTAGCGTGCTTGTACAGAGTTGTGTTTTGTAGTTGGGAAGGAAGTGTTTCTGTATGTGTGAAGTGCCTGTGGTCAGAGAGCACATGCCTCAGTTTGGTCTGTTTTCAGCGAGACAGCAGACCACCACGGGATAAAAGAGGATGCCTGTGGTCGTGTCCAGACTTCGACTTAAAGCTGTGTTCACTGGTCTGTATGGCTCTCTTCTGGGTGACATGAATTTGTGTAGCAGGAGTGTATAATGAGATAGGCCTCATTGATCAATCTTTTAATAAAGTCGTAAAGTGTGTAAATGTTTTTAAAGGACAAATATCTGAACTAAAATGTCCCACCAGATTTACAAAAGTTCAAAGCCTGTTTGATTCATTTAGACACACCCACAAAACTCCATAAAAGGTAAAGCTTACAGTGAGCTGAAAACGTCAAAATGGCGACTGAACAGTGAAAGAGCGCCTCCTATCTCCTAAATTTAGTTCAATACATCTTCCAGTAATGCACATCAGTTACCATAGACACACACTAACTCCTCCTACTTTTACAGGGTGCCATTATTTTTGTCCTAATCGAATGGCAATAGATCTTATTTGTCTTTATGGACTTGTTTTGGGTTGCTTTCTTTCAAGTCATTAATGCGAAATGACTGTGTTTCACATAATGTTTATTAATGTTGTGTGTGTTATTGTAATAAGTGATTTAAACTTGACAGCGTAATCCATATATACACTCACGGTGACTCATCATCAATTATACAACTTTAATCCGATCAATTTGTTTAAAGATTTCTTGTGTTAATGCTCCTGCGGACATTTACGAATAAATCTGTTCGTATCCAGTTTGATAAATGAGGCTTCTACAGTTATTATAACCAAGTTTTACGCGTTTCTGGCTTGGCCACTGGAGGGAGCAGCTGGGCAACTCTCTGAGTCTTGTGTTTTGAAAAATTGTTACAATTTTTTGAAGATTTGAGCTTTGCTACAATAAAAGTGCTTTGAGAAAAAAAGTGTATAGTGTGTTGACTGTTTTAAACATCATGTGATCCCTACAGCTGCGGCTTTCACACTAGGTGTTTGTTTTCCTCTGAAAAGTGCTGATGGACGTGAAATGGGGAGTGGCTACAAGCGAGAAAAAACAATTTGGAGCACAGCAGCGGTAGAAAAAAAGTCTTTTTGAGCGAATATAAGAAGCTTAACAATATGTTCAGTATGAGATATATGAACTTAATATTAATTAATATTCATATTTTAACTTTACTATATAACTACAAACAACAAATCTGTTAATTTTGTGATGTTTGTTGATATCCAGTAACACAGCCTGTTCCCACTTTAAAGGAAAAATGCACACTGAATAACTTTAATCTTTATAATTAACATTAACATCAACATCTTATATCGGTGTCTAATATTTATTTTATAATGTTTATAAAAGGTTTTTAATGTTTATAATATTTATTTTTTTAAATGTTTGTTTAAGCATCTTTCAGTGACATGGTCTATTTTCATTGTGGTTAACAGTTTCCTACATTACCCACAATGCCATTTGATTACCTGCTGATAGTGGGTGGGATTTAACCCTTGCTTCATCTCTATGTAAAGAGAACGATGCAGCGGCGCTTTAGTCCTTTAGTCTGTCCAATGTTTGCTATCTCCACTACTCCTACACTGGATTTCTCATTAATATGATGATGAACATCGCTGATGATGATGAACATCTTTTCTCACCGTGCGTGAGAAACGAAGCTCTTTCGTTTTCAGGAGCTTACAGCAAACACCTGATCGTTATAACTCATGTTTAGGAGTGCCGACGTTACCTTATAAACAAAACAAAACAAAAAAAATTGTCGATATGGTGGTGTTTTAAGTAAGGAGACATTTATTTAACATGTATGGAAGGAGTCTCCAGTGTCAGCACTTTGTAACAGTAAGTCTTCCATCACTGGAAAGTCTTCATGGCAGAGGAGTTTGCTCTTCGGGGTTTCTCTAAACATAACAAGTAACATAACAAGCTGCGTATTTTGTCCTTAGAAAAAGACAAAAAAAGAGGGGAAACGAGGATGGTGAAAGAACGACTGTTTATATCAGTTATAATGGAAGTGATAACAGGAACTAACTTGTCTGGAGGACATTCCACAACATTAAATGTAACTATGGATGGATAAAAAGTATGATGTGTGGTATAAGAGGAATAAAACACTTCACAACATACTGTTAGAGGAAAATAATTAACTTTCAAGTGGTAACAGTAACGCTGCTTTGCATCACACCACGCTGTTGTTGATTATTTTCCTATAACAGCACAATCTAATATCCGTCACAGGGGGCATGGTAGCCTAGTGGTTAGCACTGTTTCCTCACACCTCTGGGGTTGGAGGTTCGAGTCCTGCCTCCACCCTGTGTGCATGGAGTTTGAGTGTTCTCCCCGTGCCTCGGGTTTCCTCTGGGTACTCCGGTTTCCTCCCCCTGTCCAAAGACATGCGTTGTAAGCTGATTGGCATTTCCTAATTGTCTGTAGTATGTGATTGTGTGTGATGGATTGCCACCCTGTCCAGGATGTTCTGTGCCCTGACTCCCCTGGGATAGGCTCCAGGCTCCCCTGCAGTCCTGTGCAGGATAAGCTGTACAGAGAATGGATGGAATGATATCCATCACAGAAGCCATGAAATGGTTCCACGTCTGACATTTTCACTGTTTATCATTTTTTTGGTCAAAAGTTTCAGTGGAACGTACTGTGCTGCGTACAGTACGATGATAGATTTTATTTCACAAGAATTGAACCCCAAACCCCAGGTTTATCGAGTCGAGACGAGACGAGAGCATCAGCCAAAACATTACTGATGTGAGCCAGGGGAAGGAGGTGTTATAGAATTGGGCCAACAATGTGTGATAAGCAATCTCAAAAATAATCTCAAAAGACTGATGAAACTGCAGTGTGAAACTGGCTTAAAGCATCATGTCATCACTGCATCTTTAAAAGTCCCCTGTAGATGGCACACTTCTACTGTTCATACACAGCTCATAGGGTGGCCAGTTAAAAGGAAGGAAATGTCACCTTTAAACATTCAAAACATAGATCTGATCGTATTTTGCAGATAACACAGATACTAGTTAGAATTTTACATTTTCCCAATTCGGCCTTTGGTGAAAAACGAACAAAATGCACCAATGTTATTCATATCAAAACTGATAAATGAATCAGAATCCAAACCCCAGCATATAAATGAGCAGTTAAGGATTAGAAACCTTGTTCAAGACTTTTAAACTTATAACCTGATCATTACTATGTGGTACATTTTAACTGAATATGTACCTGGTTCTTTAAATATGGTTCACCTGACACATAAGAGCATTCAAAGTGATGGTAATGAATTCTGAATAAACATGACACGGCTGTGGGCTGAAGATGAACCTTACCATGTTTAAATCAGTTGTAATATTTCCGTTCCCTCATCAGGAGGCTTTTCACTGAAATGGTGCAGAGATTGTGCTGCACTGTGCACTTGTCTTCTCTGATTATTGTTTAGTCGTTATGGAAAGTCATGTATGTACAGGTCTGTGTTTGTTCGAGAACAGGTTTGGGCATCTTATTCAATTTCTAACATCAATACTGAATCATTAAGGTGACGCTAATCCTGAACTGATTCCTGAAGCTGAAGCAGAGCCTGATATCATGTAGTATAAAGATGAAGCAATGTTGAGACAGTTTAATTACTATATCATAATAAGTAAGGAAGAAAACACTAGGGAGAGTGCTGTTATAGGAAAATAATCAACGATGGGGTGGTGCAGTGTGGTCCAAAGCACAGCAGAGTCAAAGTTACCACCAAATAATACCGTTATTTTATTTTCCAATAAGAGCACAGTGTTTTATTCCTCTTATACCACAGCGATTTAGTAAGGATTACAAGTTTGAATTTATTTATGAACAACACGGCATATAGCCTACGTTTTATCCGTTTCTAGTTATGTGAGTCAAAAAAAAAAAATAAATAAACTTGTCCATGATGTTTCCATGAAACCAGAAAGCGCAAACTTCTCTGTCCTGAAGATTTTCCAGTGTTGGAAAACTTACTGTTACTGGAGACTCCTTCCATAAATGTTAAACATATGTCGGTGCAAAGAAAACTTCATCTTATCAATGATTATAAATTTGTTAAATGATGTTTTATTAAATTTGTTAGTATGTAGAGTGTCCCTGAGTGAGCTGTTACTACTGATGCCGATGCCTTTTGACCAATCAGAATCGAGAATTCAGCACAATGATACACTTGTAGCTACATTCATTAGCTGTTTTGTCATGTGACCCGACCATATAGGTTGATTTATGTTATGTACATGATTACTGAGTGTAACCCATCTGTTGCTGTGTCTAATAAAACGTATATAATGTGTAACGATCTCAGCAACACTGCTGGCTAACACACACACACACACACACACGCACACACACACACACGCACACACACACCCCCATCTGTCGCTCCTGCTACACAGAATGAAGCACCAGGTGAATAAGATCCGCTCAGTTGTGGTCCAAGGGGGCTGACAAACTGTGCATAATCTAATGAGTGTAAATGTAAAGCTACACCCTGATCTATACAGTGGGTGGAGTTGATAAAGCGGGCCTGTATTACAAAAAAGTTCTATCTTAAGTCCTAAATTAAGATCTGATTTGGCACGAATTCAAACTACAGAAGGAAATGTGAGTTTAATTTAGCAATAACATCTCATTTACTGCATTATCTATAGAACATATTAGCCATGTCCCTCCACGTTATCGACTCGGTAGAAATATTATTCCGACCACTAAAGACAGATTCACATGTAATCTGCCGGATCTGTCTCAATTTCTCACTAGACCCCTAAATGCAGATGATCAAGATGAAATGACTAACAGCATAGGCACTATTTTCACCAGCACACTAGACACTGTTGCCCCCATCCGATTAAAAAAGGTCAGAGATAAAACACCTGCACCATGGTACAATAGTCATACTCACGCCCTCAAGAGAGCAACCCGTAACCTCAAGCGAAAGTGGAGAAAAACTAAATTAGAAGTTTTTAGAATTGCGTATAAAGACAGTATGTCTAGCTATAGACAGGCTCTAAAAGCTGCTAGAGCCGAGCATCTGAGCAAACTCATAGCAATAAACCAAAACAATCCCAGATTCTTATTTAGCACAGTGGCTAGACTAACAAAACATCAGATATCTGAAGAGAGTATTCCATTACAGTTTAGTAGTGACGATTCTATGAATTTCTTCACAGAAAAAATTGATAGTATCAGGAACAAAATACTGGATGTTCAACCTTTGACAGCATCCTGTGATCTAGTCCAGCCTACAGCTCCACACTTAGTGCTAAAATGTTTTACAGGTATAGGACAGGAAGAGCTTAATAAACTTGTCAGCACGGCTAATTCAACAACGTGTTTGTTAGATCCAATCCCAACTAGATTGCTGAAAGAAGTGATACATACAGCTGGAGAGCCTCTTCTCAACATTATTAATTCCTCGTTATATTTAGGTCACGTCCCAAAACCTCTCAAGTTAGCAGTTATTAAGCCTCTTCTTAAGAAACCTAAACTAGACCCTAATGAATTATCAAATTACAGACCAATTTCAAACCTTCCGTTTATATCTAAAATATTAGAAAAGGTTGTGTCTGCTCAATTATGCTCCTTCTTACAGGTTTCAGGCCCCATCATTTTAGCTTCGGACCAAGGCTGCATCTCAATATTAAGTCTTACTTGATCTTAGTGCTGCATTCGACACTGTAGATCATAACATTCTCGTAGATCGCTTACAAAATCACATAGGTATTCAGGGACAGGCATTAAAATGGTTTAGATCCTACCTGTCTGATCGATACCATTTTGTAGATTTAAATGGAGAACTATCCAGTGTAAGGCCAGTGAAATATGGGGTTCCACAAGGATCAGTTTTAGGACCTCTGCTGTTCTCAGTTTACATGCTTCCCTTGGGTAACATCATTAGAAGACATGGGATTAGTTTCCGTTGTTATGCTGACGATACCCGGTTATACATCTCATCAAAACCAGATGAAATAAATAAATTGTCTAGATTAACTGAGTGTGTTAAAGATATAAAAGATTGGATGACTGATAATTTTCTGTTACTAAATCCTGATAAGACAGAAATATTACTTATTGGTCCAAAAACCAGTACACAAAAGCTCTTACAATTCAACTTGCATTTAGAAGGATGTACTATTACTACTAGCTCGACAGTGAAAGACCTGGGAGTAATATTAGACAGCAGCTTGTCTTTTGAAAATCATATTTCCAGTATTACTAAAACAGCCTTCTTCCACCTTAGAAACATTGCCAAGCTTAGGAACGTTTTATCTGTATCTGATGCAGAAAAGCTAGTTCATGCATTCATGACTGGACTATTGTAATGCATTGCTAGGTGGTTGTCCTGCATCTTCAATAAACAAGCTACAGTTAGGCCAGAATGCAGCCGCCAGAGTTCTTACTAGGTCAAGAAAAGATGATCACATAACCCCAATATTATCATCCCTGCACTGGCTACCTGTTAAGTTTCGAATTGATGATAAACTAGCACTACTTACGTACAAGGCTCTAAATGGTTTAGCTCCCACGTATCTAGCCAGTCTTCTAACAGGTCACAATCAACCACGCTCCTTAAGATCTCAAAACTCCAGACTTCTGGTAGTTCCCAGAATATCAAAGTCTACAAAAGGAGGTAGAGCATTTTCGTATTTAGCTCCTAAACTTTGGAATAGCCTTCCTGACAGTGTTCGGGGCTCAGACACAGTCTCCCAGTTCAAACGTAGATTAAAGACATATATCTTTAGCCAGGCATACACTTAACACACACCATAACCTTGTGCTTCAGTACATCTGATTAATTGCAAATTATGACTTAGGGCTTACTAATATTTGAACAGCAGCTACGCTAATTCCTTTTCCACTTGTTTTCCTTCTTCTACCCATCCCCGAGGCACATAGAGATTGTGCCAGCTCCAGTAGACGAGGCCAACCCTATGAGGATCCTGAGGCATCCAGAGATGGACCTGCTCCTGCCGGTTTCTGCCTCATGAGGATTTGGGCGTTCAAAGCAACGCTGCCAACCCTATGTGGACTTTGAGGACTTTGAGGAAGACAACAACCTACATGACTATAAATAAATACAGAAAGGACATTGTTCATATCACACTCTCCAGTGTCACCCAGATGAGGATGGGTTCCCTTTTGAGTCTGGTTCCTCTCAAGGTTTCTTCCTCATATGATCTAAGGGAGTTTTTCCTTGCCACAGTCGCCTCAGTCGCCTCAGGCTTGCTCACTAGGGATAATTTTGTCTAACATCTAGGACTGTTTGCATGTTTTTGTTTCTGTTTGCATGCTTTTTGTTTCTTATGTTCTGTAAAGCTGCTTTGAGACAATGTTCATTGTTAAAAGTGCTATACAAATAAAATTGAATTGAAATTGAATTGAATTATCTTCAAGTTAAGAAATCCTAAACTAATAGATAATTGTCATAGCCGTTACCTAGCAACCGAATGACAGTACACAAATACATAATTATGTTACATAATAGTTATGGCTAATTCAAAATGTATTCTAATAAAAGGTGTAAAAGCCATTATTGCAAGCCACATACTGTATAGTGCACTACATCGTGAAGCCATTTTAGATTCGGCCGTGGTTACACAGCTACTTTTGCTTACAGTAATCCGCTTCATTGCTCTCTCCAAAGCTGGTTATGACGACTGGTTTTGTCATCACGTCAGCTTTCATAAACATTTCAGTCATTAGGTTTGTATGTGTATACCTTGCAGTATAAATAAATATGACACTATTATGATAGCTGATGCTAGTAAGCAAGATAATGCTGGAATACAGGCAAAGAAACATTCAGTTTTCTGAGTGAATAAACAAAAACTTAAAATAGAACATTAAGACATGTTTTAGAGGATTCTGCCAACTTAGGATGCTTAATTCTGATTGGTCAGAAGGTGTTGATTAATTTTCAATAACAGCAGCTCTGACAGTACTTCAGACTCTGTTATCGTTTCTATAGCAACAACGTAGATGGGGAATGGTATAGTGGACGCTCCACATAAACAGATTAGAAATTGATCATCGATATGATGAAGTTTTCTGTAAGGAGATGTTAATTTAAGGTTTATGGAAGGAGTCTCCAGTGTGAGTGCTTTGTAACAGAGATAAAGCTGTAACTGTTAGACCCATTAGTCCGATTGCGGAGTCTGAATCAGAGCAAAACTGACAGTTTTGGTTAGTTTGCTATGGGTTTGGTTTAGTTTCACACTGCGTATAATTAAACACAGCAAAAACAAAGCGTGTAGGGCTGAAAATATATTTGTAAAACTCTCTGATTCATTGGTCAGAAATACAGCGGCGGAAAATGCTTCACTTTCGTCCCTGAATCAATTCACTTTCTTACTGCAGTTGAACCACACTAGAGTTCACTTACAGGCGAACTGAGACCACCTCGCTCAGACGCTCTCGTACAGGATGTTTTGCTCTGCACCCAAGTGTGATTACTGTGTTCTCACCTGCCTAAAGTACTGCACTGAATGGGAGACCACACCAGGGTTCCAATAAACCAGACTAAACACTATGCATGTGAAATCACCCTACACTTCCGGACACAGGAAGGTCTTTGCGATTTCTCAGTAAAATAACAAGCTGCATTTTTGGGCTTATTAACTTCAAGAGAGGAAAAAATAATGACTATCATGGACATTACTATAATTACTACATAAATATAAGCAGATAAAATGTATGATGTGTTGTTCTTTCATTAATAAAAATGTGACAAACTACTATGTTATGAGAGGAGTAAGTAACAGTAACAGTAACTCCACTTCGTCACACCACCCTGTTGTTATTTTCCTTTAACAGCAAGCCGTTTTATTTCTTACACAGAAAACCCCCGTAAGGATTGTTATTCTGAGATCCTAATCGTAGTTGTCATGGTTACTAAACAGTGTGTTTCTGTAATACGCAAGTCCTATAAGTCCAGCACCATATACTTAACGCACCATATCTCTTTTTTTTTTCCATAATGACCATGATGAATATGAGTGAGGAAGAGCGAATCTGCTCACAGGAGATCAGAGTCAAAGAGAGCATACTGAGCAAGTTGTGTAAATAAAAGCGTTTGTTTTGCCATGTCATGTGACGCTGGACTTATTTCCACATACAGGGTGTGCCACATGATTTCTTCATTACAGAAGTCTGATCATGAGCAGGATTAAAAGCGTGCACTGATGGAACTGTAGTTAAAAGCACCTTAAAATTTACCTGAACAAAATAAAGAAATAAATAAATAAATTCTTCAGATCAGTTTGTCGTCCAGATTCGGGCTGAGGTTGTCTTTCTGCGCTTCCTGTCCAAGGAGAACCCAGCTGCGACAGAGACAGAGACAGAGACTGCGGCGCTCTGACGTTCCCGGGTAATTGTATAGCTGTAGGGCTCTGGAGCTGAATCTAAAGTTCACAAAAATCTTAAACAGCAGTTGAAAGGTCAATGGATGAAAAACATCCAGGTGGAACGATGGCATTAGGGTTAGAGGTCACTGCAGGAAAGACGCCATACTGAGTTTCCCAGGTATCCCATAATGCCTTGGATGCCATGATACCATTCTCTGTGAAACAAAGCCACTCTGAATGCTGGAGAGGTTTCTGCAGAGAGGCAGGACAGATGAACATCTGAGATCTGATCAGCCTCTCATGACCTTTGACCTCATGGAGCACCTGTAGGACACAATGTGGAGCCTTCTGCAGGAGAATAACGGCACATTCAAAAGCGAATCAGCTCCTCGTATCCCAGCAGTGGAGACAGAAAAAAAGAAAAAAAAAAAAGAAAAACGAATCACCTGAGGACTGCAGGAGAAATGTTGACAGCTGGTTATGGTTTTCCTGTTGTTTCCACTGTTTATTTTGACTTCTTCAATGAAGACTGGAATTTCAGTTGAACAACCAAACGAGCATTTCGTTTATTTTTTTTTTTTTTCCATCAGTGCATTTTCAGTCTGATTGTTCAGATCAGATGTGATTTTTCCTGCCTCAAAACCAGACATTAATAATCTGGATCCACTTTGACAGAGCGACTCCAATAGCGCTCTGCATCTCTCTCTCTCTTTTTTTTTTTTCATACATGACGCAAAGAGAAATCATTTGGTTTATGTACTTTATTACTTCCTTTGCACAGTCTAATAAACTTCTATTAGATATGAAGACGAGTCCATGTTGATAGTGAGCATATAAGTACAATTATTTTTCACAGCATCGTCTCAATCGCCTCCTCGAACAGACTGGCTCTCAACGTGCATTCAGGGTCAGGAAGAATCAGTTTCTCTAAAAGCTACAGGTTAGAATTTACATCATGAAGCTTGATTTTCATTTGAGTCTGTCCGGTCATCAGCATTAAAATCCTTGAAGAGCACTGTTTGAGATCAGCTAGGCGAGGTTGGGAACTTGTGGTTTATCAGGATAATGTTAATTTAGTAAAAATATCACATTTTGCACTGTAAAGAAATGATCTGTCCTAGTGCTGAGATTTTTATCATCAATAATAAAAAAAAAAGTCTCCTGTACATGCAACTGTATGTGTATTTAGTATACAAGAGCCAAAGTCTGATCCAGACCAACACTGTGTGAAGCGTGACAAATGACCTGTAAGGAAGTAGATCTGGATCGACAGGCTTATCACAATTCTCACATTTCATTCTGTGTGTTGGCAGGCAAATCAAATTGAGCACAACTGAAATACAGCACAAAACCGAGACATAAACGAAGACTTTGTCCTTAATCACTCATCGATATGGCCTTGCCTTTACCCTGCGAGGCTCCGACTCTTATACACGTGTCTCTTATTTCAGAGAGTTAACTTGCACGTTAGTAGATTAGACAGCATTAAAAAAAATAATAAAATCTGGTCAACACTACAGCGTTAAATATCCTTTCAAACAAGATCAGACTGAAGCCTTTTCATTAACGACTTAAAAAACATGAATGACGAACCGTCTAACGCTCCCGATTTATAAATTAAACTGTACATCGCCGCTGTCCTGAATACAAGCGCAGCCACTAAAGAAGAAGAGCTAATCATGGTGAGTGAGTGAGCTGTAAAATAAGGTCACTTCATACCATGCAAATGAGTGAACGAGCCAGATTTTCAGATACACATTGCAAAAACACTGCAGCGTACAACCGAACAACAGGGAAGTCGGATGCAGAAAATCACATCGGAGACAGATTACGCACATGCAAAGCAATACTCAAATAACAGAAGGTGTGGTTAGCTGGGAGAAAGGACAGACACTCAGAGGAACGCTAAGCCTTTTTGGTTAGGAGCAGCAATAATGAAGGCACTTTTTTTTTCTTTTTCTTTTCTGTATTAATTTTTTTTTAAATAAAAAAACTGACAAACAGAATAAAAACACGACCACTTGCACACGATCTGCTTCTTTCCCAACCTTTAGGCCCCAGGCTTTTTTTTTTTTTTTCTCTTTTGGATAGATATTTCAGATCAAATTTCACTGTGAACCTCATGTTCACCCTTGACTCAGATCTCGGCTCGCCTATGTGAGCACTTTTTCCATTCGCTCCATGAAAAATCCCCCATTTCTCACTCCTTCCCTGATCCAACTCCCCACAGCTGGGGAAGTAATCAGCGAGTGCTGATGTTCCCCAGGAAGAAGGCCTCGATGAGTTCCAACGCGATCGACCCCTGATCTCTTTAGAAAAAAACATCCTCTTATTCACTGTGGTTTTAAATATCAATCCCCATAACAGCTTAACCATCCTCGAACAGTTTACCAAACCGCTAAAAACAAAACAACAGGAACGAGACGCACCACCATTTATGGCCATATGCCAGTCCGTGCTTCTGACACAACTCTCAACATCCGATTACGGTGTGCTGCACGGCTTTTACATAACACCACTGGCGCCATTAAACCTGCCCCATTTAACATGCAGCCTTGTGTAAACAACAGACGCGATGAACGTAATCCAGGGACTCGTGCACACACCTGGTGAAGCAATACCTAGAACAGTTACAGCACACGGAAAACACCTGGTTCGCCAAGTGTGAGAAGGAAAGCAGCCTCATTTATGACAACAAGATGAATCCTGAAACTCCCACGAGGCCCTTCAGGCCTGAGTGAAGATTTCCTGGCCCTGTCTAACACCTTGCATTAACAATGCGATCATCATCGGATAGCGTTCGGAAAACACAGCGCTATCGGAATGTCATCAGATCCGCCAGAAAATCTCAGTAGGTCTGATCCGAGTTTCATTAGCATGAAGGAAGGCGCTCGGGATACGACGTCATCAAATTCTTCTATAAAAATGTAACAAAAGGATGGCAATCGATGCAGGCGTTTCGGAAGTTATTTCGGAAAAACTAAGTACAAACTGTACAATAGTATCTGGCAATCGGATATTTCCATGTTGATACCCAGCAGATCAAACGCATTACCAAGCTAGACTGCTAATCTGCATATTGCTTTGGAGAAACGAGATCACGAAAATGTGAAGTACCAAGCGCAAACCCAAACGTGAGATCAGATCTTCCGTTATCCACATACAAGTTGCAGATTGATGCAAGATGCAAATGTCTAGCTATCTAGCTTTGCAATGCTCAACAGTGTATGCAGCAAGAGCTGAGACCAATGTGGTAGACACTTTGCGCCAAGACAAACATACATATACGTAGAGCCGCAAAAAAAAAAAAAAAAGTTGCACCAAACATAATGATTGCAGAAACCCAATCTGTGTAAGAAATCAAGGTCAGGAATCCATTCAGGTCACCTGCATCCCAGCACACGATTCTTACTGCTCTAGCATGCTCAGGAAACATCAATCGCTCAAAAAGGGATTGAACTTTTAAATATAGAACAGCTTCCTGTCCCCTCTCTTTAGCCTGACACGATGTGAGGACAGGAAGAATGCAGCCGCTACATCCTGTTAAGCTGCAAGCGGCTGTTTCTTCTGATATTCTTTGTAAACATTGAGCTGGATTTTGAGAAAAACGTCGCTAAAACCTTGCTAGTTGATAGGGTTTGGTCACCCATTTTTATTCTGCAGAAATGTTGGATCCCTATAAATATAGCATGTTAAATCAGCTCACTATGTTGCATTATTCAAGCGATTTGAAGAGCAGGAAATGTGTAAAACCGTGGAAATGTGCACTGCAGTTCTTCAGTTTTCTGAAATTCAACAAATGGATGATGAGTAGTAATCCAACGACACAATTACTGAAAGAAGCTGTCAAAAAAAAAAGGATATATATTAAGAAGAGAAAACCTAAGTTGTAATTCTAATACATGTTAACAGCAAAATACATCACCTAGGCCCTAAACATAATTGTATTTTGATACACATCCAACCATGAAGCTGTCTCTGAGCATGAACACGGGAGTCCAAAACCATCCGTCGCTCCCCCACCCCTTTTCCCTTCCTCTCCAGTGTTGGAATGCTCTACTTTCCATGTCTTTCAGTCCTGCCACGTGGCTCTAGATTTCCAATGCGGGTCACGATCAGGATCAGGAGGCAGCCAGGGCCTTGATCAGGTACAGTTTGTCGCCCTGCTCACTGGTGAAGATCGGCGCCTTTTTGTAGTGTTCCACTAGCTCCTCCATGGAGCTGAACTTGCGTTGACCGATGCAGTACAGGTTGTCCTTCAACTGCACTTTGAAATGCTTGTTTTTGGTCTGGGCCTTCAGTGATATGGAGAAATCGTTGGGCTACACAGGAACAGAAAGATATGATAGGTTTAGAGCTTAGAACGGGTTTTGGTACACAGTAAGTTTACATAAATCAACCTAATAATAAACCTAATAATAATAGAGGGGTGTACCATAATGCCACTATCTGTATATGTATAGTGCGACAACATTAGTATCTATACCCGGATTTAAACCAGAAGTGGGTGTGGTCTAACCATAGAACACTAACAGTGGAGAAAAACAAAACAAATCAAAACAAAAAAACAGGGCAGCTGAAAGAAAAGATATTTTAATTCACATAAATTTGCATAACATGCTTTGTACTTCTGAACTTGTACAGTTCCTCAAACTCAGCTACATCATTCAAGTTCATAATCGATCTCAACTTAAGCAAGGGAGCTATCTTTCAAAACAACAAAGTCTTTCCCAAATCAGGGAACTGTTGTTTATAATAGACAAAAAGAGCCACCTAATAATAATGTAGCAGATTTACTTCAGGTTTTAGGTTTGTTATTTTCCAACAGGATAAGGAAAGTTCACCAGACACTCAAATCTACTCAAATCAGAATACTACTGAATGATAATCTGAATGCTACTACAAAGCTTGGACCAAAAAATCGGGGTCCTTTAAGGAGCTTTTCATTATAAGGTGTGTATGATTTTCTGTGAAGATCATGTTTTAATAACAATGGACCTCTAGTCTCAACTCCAGCATGCTTTCTTAAAAATAAATAAGTAAACGAATAAATACAACAACACAAGTATATATATATATATATATATATATATATATATATATATATATATATATATATATATATATATATATAGATAGATATAGATAGATATAGATATATATATATCAGTTACATCCCTACAGTAATACCAGTCAAACCCACTGACTTAACTTTTGTTAAACTATTTCTTCCAACATTTCACAAGGATCTCACATGCAATTACTCACCGAGGACTCGCTGTCTCTTATAAGGAAGTCTCCCTCTGTGCCTCTCTGGTTGAGCGCCACCTCTGCCTGGTGCCGGGTCACTTTGCCGTAGTACCACTCCTTGCCCGCGAAGCGCCCGCTTCCAGAAGGCTCGATGTAGTCAAAGTCGGGCGTTGGGGGTCCAGCCATGTTCCCAGAGTTCTGCGACTCGTGCAGTATGGTGACGTAGTTCTTGGGCACAAGACCGACCTGCCCATCAGCTTTGCGGCACTTCCACCACTCCGGGTCATTTTCCGGCTTCTCCAGGACTTCCATCACTTCCCCTTTCTCAAAGTTCAGCTCTTCGTCGTTACTTGAGCTGAACGGATACAGAGCCTGAACCGTATGGAGCACCCTGTTACCATTTGCACTGTGTACCACGGCAGCCAGCTTCTCCGACAAGCCCATCATGTCGTTGCTGGCCGAGCCATCTGCGTCTTCCGTCACATAGTTGGAGGGGAACCATCCAGAGCGCCCGTTGTAGCTGCCTCTCCACCAGCCATCACTGCACTTTTCCATGACGATGACCCTGCTGCCCTTCACCAGAGACAGCTCATCCTCCCGCTCGGCAGTGTAGTTAAACTTCACCAGCGCCGGCAGGTTCAGGTCATACAACCGCTCACCGTTGTCCGGGTAAAAGTCCGCCTCCGCGTTTGATGCCGTATCCCTCATTCCTGTTTTCCGCTTCACCTTCCCGATCCCTGCAAATACATAAACACACGGATCACTCGAAACCCAAAGTTCAGATCTGATGACTGATAAAAATACTTGGGATCTTTATTGGTGTAATGTAAATAAAGCACAGCTTAAACAAATCCTGGGACTAAGCTCAATATATTGGCTCTTAAAGGCACTTTCTAATCAGTTCAATACGTACACTTTCCAGGACAACAAACAGAGCCAACTGTGGGGCAGCCATGAGACTCTTCAAGTAAATCCTGATAGGGGCTTTCAGGAACGTAACGTTTTGCCTGCGCTCTGAGTCATTAGGAATCAAAACAGATTATTTTATATGTACTAAGAAACATTTAAATGTTCAAAGAAACTGTACCCAAATTGAAGATACCTTCAGAAATTACAGCATGCTCTTATGCTTTAAAGTCAGGAACATCAAAAGTGTTCAATGGTGTGTGCTTATGCTAGTGTTTAGAGCAGAACTGCTTCATCTGCAAGTATCATGTTTCAGAGTGCACAGTTTGAAGTGGGAGGGTGTAATTAGTGGCGGTGTCTTTGTATGAGCATGTCAGTGCACATCCCCATAAATACAAAGCACACGTAACATGTAGTCAAATACTTGTAGGGATAGTCCCCTCCAGTCACTTGAGGCACAACCAAACAATGACTAACGACTGATGAAGGCTACTGCAAGTCATAATGAAGTCCTTGCAGCTGGGATTAAATCCAGTCATATCTCGCTGACTACTCGGTTATCACATTAGCTGAGCCTGCTCAGTATTCCATGCTCACACAGCGCATACCGTGCGCCAGGAAGCAAAGGAAACAAATCAAATAGTCTACAATCAGCACATCTTCAATTCCAAAACATCCCCCAATGTTGAAAAATTCCTGTGTCTATCTACAGACAGACATTCGAGAAATGCCCATCCTCACACACACAAATCATTATTTGTACTGGGTTTTGTTACAGGCTCTGGCAGGCAGAATGTGAGAGAAATGAGAACTTGTCCAAGCATATGTTTTGTGGCACTTAGGAGTGTTTTCTTTCCGTACTAGCTGCATACAGAAGCAAAGTGCTTACGCCTGCTCCAGAAATGAATGTCTTCTCTATTCTGGGGATGAGTCAGTACAGGAAAGATAGCAGACATGTTTAAAATAAAACATCATTAACCTTATTTTAAAAGGTTAGCTTCCCGGTCTCCTGTGACTTTTACATGCTTTGTGGTTCTCAGATATAGATCCAGCAGCGAACTGTAGTTGTTGTCCTGTATTATTTCATCTGACTAGCAAGCTGGAAAGCCAGCAATCCCTAAAAGATGCCAGCAAAATTCTGCTAATTGTTCCCCCAATCTGCTCCCAAGATCAGTGCCAACGGTGTGGTCTAATTATGGTTTTGCTGTGTTGCAAAATTTTCCTGGGAATTGATTCCTCACAAAGCATGACACTGGAATGATCACCACACCCACTGTCATTCTTTTGTCTGGAGCGAGGGAAAGATTGAGGAGGAGATTTAGGGAGTGGTACAAGAACATAAGAAGGAGTGAATGGGTGGGTTCTTCGGCAATGCCGAGGATTCTGACCTGTCACACCAAGTTAGGTCAGGCCAGATAGGCTGGGTTTGAGGATTACTGGGAAAAGAGCAGCGCCCTGGGCTTCCACAACTCACTGCTGGGATTGGCAAAAGTCTGCAAATGGTGTTACCATGAAAGAATGTCCACTTGGCAGTGAGATGCTCCCCAGCCCAAGTCAAGAACACAAGAACTGGGATAGAAATTAAACAAGTTCTCTTCTTTTTCTCTAGTGATATGCAGGAAGAGCTACTTTCTGATAGTGCATATCAAGGGAGCTTGAACCAAAAGTGCCACACCAAGGAGCTATTTTAATGTAAACCATGGCAAATATCACTCCGAAAAATAGTAAGTAAGTAGTAACCTTTCAACACTTCCGATGAGAGTGAAAAATGGCAGCTCATAATCTTTGCAGCGTCCATTAATGCACAAATAATTCAAGCAAACATTCATACTTTCATTCATTTCCCACTGATGTGCTTGTGAGAAAGAAAAGGCTGAAAGTGGGCATTTTAAGATTGTAAGAGGCAGCACATACGACTGTAGCCAGCATTACAAAGAATCTGACTACTCTAAAACCACTGGCCGCAAATGGCAAAAACATGGGGCTGTAACCTCTCTGTCTGAATGAACAGATTAAAGATCTGTTGTCTGAAATGTTTCTGATGAACTTGATGAAAAGGCAGCAGTGTCCATGAATATGCACCTGTTCCTACTCCAGGTAAGTGAGCTAACTATAGATATATACGCCCATATGTGTTTCTTCCCCAAACTGTTGCCACAAAGTTGGAAGCACACAATTGTATAGATTGTCTTTGTATGCTGTAGCATTAAGATTTCTCTTCACTGGAGCTAAGAGGCTCAAACCTGTTTCAGCATGACAATGCCCCTGTGCACAAAGTGAGCTCCATGAAGACATGGTGTGTGAAGGTTGGAGTGGAAGAACTCGAGTGTCCTACACAGAGCCCTGACCTCAACCCCACTGAACACCTTTGGGATGAACTGGAACCCCGACTGCACCCCAGACCTCCTCACCAACATCAGTGCCTGATCTCACTAATGCTCTTATAGCTGAATGATCACAAATCCCCACAGCCACGCTCCAAAATCTAGTGGAAAGCCATCACATTCGTCCCAAACACACTGCTGGTGTCTCTGAGTTTATCAAAAACATTTTATCTGACAACAGATGAGTTTTCACTCATTTCCTACTGATGTCCCTGTTAAAACAAGTATAGATGTTTCTTTGAATTACTGCAGTGATTGTGAGCCGTACTTTCTGCCATTGTTCACTTTCTCATTGCAAGGTTTGACTACTATTACACTACTTATGCTTCCTCAAAGTTCTGTCGTGATATAAACCCGACCACGGAGACAGAGATGCGATCTTGGCTAAATAGAGGTCAAGGTTAATTCCAGAGGTTGAACATCAAGTGAACAAAAACAAAGCTTGAGCACTGGTCCTTCCTGCTCTGTTGCTTATCACGCATTGCAATCAATAAAATCAATTCTTGGCTTCCTGACTGTATGTGACAAACTGCTTTGCATTACAAATCCACCTAAACCAGTGTATTTGCCTTGGAAATGGGGCTGTGGGAAACGAACATTACACATGAAGCAAGAAGACGTGCTGAATCGTGTCAGCTCTATTGATTATGAAAATTCATAGATTGTTAACAGGTCATTTACTTAACTAACAACAAAAACCGGTTACAATGCAAAACAGCACAGGCCTCTAAACTGAAAAAAACTTAACTGAGGTGTACTTTCATGAAAATGTGGCATGAAACAATGCTCAAGCAGTTCTCTCTTCTTTCTGGGAAAAAAAAATATATTAATAAATAGTGCTAACATCAGCTGTGTGGACTTTCTCCTTGCTCTGCAATCTTTCTGCACATAACAGCAAAAACGCTCTGATGCCCACACAATCATCACAGGTAAAATAATAATAATAATAATGAAAATCACATTCCAATAATTCCAGTAATCACAATAATAATCACCTGTAATCAATTTCTGCTGCTTTAAATATTTATTATATACTGTATATTTATACTCTCCACCTGGCTGCAATGTTTACATTCAGCAACTTATTTTGTCAATCTTTTGCACTACTGTCATCTGATTCACTTTTTCATTAGTACTGTGTGCTAGTCGGCTCTGCACTGTAACTTACTGTGCCCATGGTATTGTTTTGATAGTTTTTGTACTGTCTTGTGCCGTCTGCACATGTTTTCATTGTGCACTTTATGTAAATATATGTAATGTCTACAGTAGCTCTGTCTTCTGTTTATGTAGCACCTTGGTAATGGAGGAACGTTGTTTCGTTTCACTGTGTACTAACTAGCTGTGTATGGTTGAAGTGACAATAAAGCAACTTGACTTGACTTGACTTATCGCTCAGATGGAACTTCAGATAAAAGCAGAAACAAAAGAGCAATCAATTCGTGCAAGACCTAAAGCACTGAAAACTGTCGGCGTTTGCAGTGCCGTGGCATTTCATACAGAACATCGATGATGTACAAACATTTAAAACGAAAGGTTAGAGACACCAAAAAAGATAAACATGATCCATTTGAATCTTAAAAGTGAAATGTTCTCATGCCATTATTCAAAACTGTCCAATTCCTATTTTGTAATTCATATTGGTTATTGTTTAAAGGGTAACGAGATAATTGTTACATTAGATGGTTAGCAAAATAAAATCGTGGACAGATTATTTGATTTTTTTAAATATAATCGTTCCCTGCAGCCGTAGTCGGCTCAGCGCATGTGATCTTTCTCATACCACAAAAAGAGGTTGAGTTCAGAGCAACATGCAGCCTTTCACTGCTCAGTCATATCGCAAAGGACCCCAGAGCTCAAATCATCAGCCCTCTGTGGTAAGATAAAGGACAAAGGTAGCGGTTTGGTTTCTCGCATCAGTTATGACTATGTACGAAGTTATGAGCCCACACTGTTACTGTATAAGTAAACCTAACACGCTTCCATCACAAGCGAAAGTCATGATGGCCTCACTTGTATGCTAATCTTTTACAAATCCCCACCCCTGTGCACAGACACGGGAAGACCATGACGGTAACTCTTGATTGTAACGCTACCTGAAAACAAGGTGCTAAATCGTACTACTGCTCGTCACTGTGGTGGTTTAACTAGGTTGACATTTGCCTGTAGCTTCTTTAGGGCGTGTAGCGACCGATACAGTTGTCGCCTGTGGGCGTGTACGGTCCAGAGTTTATTTTGTTTAGTTCTGATGAGGAACAGTAGGAACCAAAATAGTTAGGCTACAGCTGACCAACACTTTATCCTGGTCAGGATGGTGGTGGATCCAGAGCCTATCCCAGGAACACTGGGCGTGAGTTGGGAATTCTCCCTGGATGGGACACCAGTCCATTCATACGCTCATTCACACCTGGGGACACTTTAGCACAGCCAATCCACATACCCGTTAGGAAACCCAGCTAACTAGTTCAACACAATTTAAATAACACACTACTCAGTGTGAAAATTATTTGATTTACATGTTAAATGCTAGGTTTCATACTAGCTTCATTTGCAGAATAGCAAAGCGAGCTAACTGTACCAGCTGTGTATACTCAACAGACGCGTTATGAGCATTTTCTTCCATTTTTGCACGTCGAACAGTAAACAGGAACTAACTGCAGTTGCGAGAGTTGTGAGAGGGGAACTGAAGAAACGTTCAGCCTGCGTTTGCGAAAGGATTGGTCCGAGGAATCGTCCGAGCCGATCGTCTGGATTTGTCACTTTACCAGGTCGTACCTAATTTGCATATTTCAAACCTTGCTTGTCGTGCTGCTGCTTTGTCGCGTGCTAAAATCACGGCTCTGTGTCACGCAGGTATGTAGAAAATGAATGATCGCTTGGTCACTTGCTAGTGTGAAGTAGCGGATTATTAAAATTAATTTAAGGATCTACAATTAATTTTAAAGGTATACTACACTAACTTTCACTACAACAGCAGTGATGGCGGGCCTGAGGCAAAACTCGGCGCAGATCCAACTCATCACAAAGAGAGATGATAATAAAAAAAAAAAAAAAAAAAAAAAAAAAAAAAAAAAAAAAAAAAAAAAAAATGAGGAAAATAAAGCCATTGTAGGCGCTTTGGGCTACGTCAGCGGTTCTTTCCTTTGCATTTCCTCAGGCGAGGATGATCAGGAAGGAAGCCATGTTGCTTCACAAGGCTGTAAATCAGAAGTGTCCCCATGAATGCTTATTTCTCTCTTCCCCTTCCCATTTGACTTCACTTTTCATTTTTAATCACTGTCTCGGCTTTAAAACCTGGCGCTGAGTGACCAGAGGTGCGCCGTGTAGATTTTGGCACTCTCTTGCCATTTCGAAGTTCTTTGTTCTTTCTCTCCAGCATTCTTGCTGTGTGGATTTCCCCTCCATTTCAGTCTTTCCTCCTAGCAAAGCAGCGCATGCTGCAGAGTAGCTCAGATTAGCCACTTCCTCTGGGCTGAACATCCTATTGTTCTCTGATATGACTCCGTAGTGTGCACAGATCAGACTCTGTACACACACACGCACACGCACGCATACACACACACACGATGTGCGTTTTAGTAGTCAGGATCTCTGACTGAATGAAAAACACACAGCAAGACAAGTAAATGTGAAGAAAAAACAATGCTAACTGCAGGTGGACGGACGCTGTCTAGTCCTCGCAGGTGGTGAGCCTTTCAAAAAGGTCAAAAACAACAACAACAAAAAAAAAAAAAAAAAAAAAAAAAAAAAAAAAAAAGACATCTAAGGAAGTATCCACAGTTAGATTGATGGGTTTGTCTGAAGAGTGGCTCTACAAAACCTTTTTACCTGAGAGCTGCATTTGAAGAGAAAGCACAAAGAGAAAACTCTTTTTTGCTCTGTGCGGCTTGCTGATAGCAGCACACAAATTGTCTTTCAACCGCAGAGCTTCTGAGCAGCATCGTTTTCAAATCTGATAGTCCTGCGCTGAACGGGTTTTATTCACTACAAGGGCTGACAAGGTCTTCTCTTTGTATTTCTCCCTAAACAAAGTAAAGACATTCTTCAAACAGTGAATAAGTGAGTGGTTTATCTCTAGCGCATGTTCAACAGCTCCCTGCCATGCACCCGGCTCCGGTTATCAAAGGTAGGAATGTGAGGAGCGAGGGTGCGAGATGAGGACTGTCATCACACCACTCCATGGTCCAGGTACTCTGAAATATTTACCGTTATAAATAGCCACCGTGGAACATCTGTGCCATATTTTTATGGTACTGTAATAACTGGGGAAGAGATGTCTCATCTCAAACACGTCTTCACAATTACACAATAAGAGTTGCAAATAAAAGTATATTTATTTTAGTTATTTTTATCTTATTATATAAATTTCACTAACAGTACCAGTTCTGTACCAATAAGTAAGTGTGTTTACACACTTAACAAGGAATAATAATCCGATCATTATCTGATTTTGGCAGCTATCAAATTACTCATGTGATCATGTAAATGTAAATGCTCATATACCATGTAAGGAATAAAACAAATCATGGTGTGCTGTGACGGGAAAATAAATCAACAACAGGATGGTGTGATGAAGAGGAAGTCGATTAATATAACAAAGTGTTTTATTCCTCCAGATACCACAGTGAATGGGTAATTGGTTATTAATTGAAGTTTAGAGATACAGGTAACATTGTAGAACATGCAGGAAACAAGCAGGTTCCTGTTGTCACCGCTATAAACAGTTGTTTCCTCACCAGTCTCTCTCGTTGTCTAATGAGACCGAAAAAAACAAAACAAAAAAAAAAAAAAAGCAGTTTGTCATGACAGAGAAAAACCACAAAGTGCCACATCCTCCATTGTGCAGAGTGTCTCGTGAGAAATGTTAAAGTTACAGCTTTACCACTGTCTGTTACAAAATGCTGACACTGGAGACTCCTTCCATAAACCTCACCATACATCCACTATATCTGATGGAGTAAATCCCTGTGTAAGTGGTTACTATATCAATGACAGCATATAGAGCGAGTGCATTAATGCATAAACCCGTGATTTGCTTGCAGCCGTGACTTCTATCAGAGCTGCTGTTACAGGAAATGAATCACTGCCTTCTGACCAATCAGAATTAAGACTTTAACAGTGAAATTCTAGTGTTCGCATATCCTCACGTTAGTTAGCTGGGGTCCGAGCACAGCCATGGCATAGAAAGGGTTAAAGCACTTGCTTAAGGTGCCACTGGGAGGATAACAAGATCTCAGCTCATGACTTTCTCATCACATCTGCACAAACCTAACCAGAGAAATAAAGTGTTTCTCTTCAATTATACTTCCATCATTAGTCTCTCATCATTCTCTGAACATGCACATTCTCCACGTCACTTAGAAGAACTTATCAGCTAATTTCCCTATAAAACTGTGCAAAGCGTACCTGAAACGACCGTCTAATCTACCGTCTAATCACTGACATTAAGTTTTCTGTAAGCTGTTTATTTAACAATTAAAGGAGGAGTCTCCAGTGCCCGCGCTTTGTAACAACGAAGTCTTCGGGTTCTTGGTAACATAATGACTTCAAATGACTTCATATTAACTTCAAGAGAGAGGACAAAAGAGAAGCTGGTGAGAGAACGACTGAGATAACACGAGATACTAACTTGTTTCATGGACGTTCCACAACATTAAAAGTAACTTTAAATGGCTAAAAAGTTGACAGGTTCTCCAAAATGCCTAGAAAAACTGACCAGCTAATTTCCTTATAAAACTGCACAAAGTATACCCGAGATTACAGAGGTTTTTTTTTTAAAATAAAGAACTGTCTCACCAAATATTGACCTGGTTTAGTTTAGTACTTCTTTGCAGAAGTTATTTTATGCAGAAAATGTCTAATTTCATTATTTTTCAAGGCATCTTTATGTTTCAGCATTTCTTTACATATGCCCTTTGACCTAGCTGAAAATGTAGTTAAACTAACAGCTTTGCTACATGAATCTTTACTGACTCACTCATATAGAACCAGAGTTTCCCCGTTATCATATTACTTCAGTGCGTGTAGGCGGATATCCGATTGCCAAAATGTGATTATGAATATCAGTCAGTTTTCCACATGGAAGTTATTTCAGCGTGAGAGACAGGAGCAATGGACTCCCTTATTTAAATCCAAAGCAGTACCAAAATGTAGCTAAATATGGACCATCTAATCACTGATATGAAAATGTCTTTAAGGAGGCGTTTATTTAAGATTTAAGGAAGGAGTCTCCAGTGTCAGCACTTTGTAAGTTTTCCACCATGGGACAGTCTTCAGGACAGAGGACATCTTATGCTTTCTGATTTCTTGGCAACATGACGAGCTTCTGTAACTCAACTGAGAACAGAAATGAACTTGATTTTAAACGTTTTTAAACATTAAACGTAACTATAATTGGATAAACAGTATGTCATACATTATTAATAAAAAAAGATGCAATCACTGGCAAGTTGCTGTGGTATAAAGAGGAGTAAAATGTTTCAGCATGGGAGGTTATAGGAAGTAGGTGGTAACAGTAACTCCACGTCATCACACTTCCTTATCGTTGATTATTTTCCTACAACGGAACACCCCTAAGTGTTTTATTTCTTACTTGTATCCTGAGGAATCTGAGTACCTGCTACAACAACCAAAAAAGCAATTAAACATTGTGATGTGTCTTCCATCAGCCTTCCACAACAGCGCTCAGGAATAGCCCTCCATGTCAACTACACTTTTACAGAAACTGAAGTGACTTCACACAGAATCTGCCAGATTTTCCTGTTACTCAATCATTCGTCTCACAAGACCCTCAGCTGCACAGAACAACAGTGTGAGAGAGGGCGAGAGAGAGAGAGAGGGTGAGAGAGAGAGAGAGAGAGTCACAGGAAACTGTAAATGTAACGAGTGAATAGAGCTGAAAGAAAGTGTGTGTGTGTGTGTGTGTGTGTGTGTGTGTGTGTGTGTGTGTGTGTGTGTGTGTGTTTGGGGGAGGGCACCCTCAAGCTTGTGTGTGTTTGTGTCTTTGACATTCCTCTC
The DNA here is from genome assembly GCF_027358585.1 of Pangasianodon hypophthalmus. Classification (NCBI taxonomy): domain Eukaryota; kingdom Metazoa; phylum Chordata; class Actinopteri; order Siluriformes; family Pangasiidae; genus Pangasianodon; species Pangasianodon hypophthalmus. The sequence continues at coordinate 29,670,878 of NC_069710.1, read as the reverse complement.
ACTAATCCTGCCAGATCTCATGGCGCCTTTCTGAGAGATAGAGTGTGAGTGTGAGAGTGTGAGAGAGAGAGAGAGAGAGAGAGAGGGTGGTAACACGGGAAGTGGAAAGAAACGGATGGACGCACAGACTGACTGACGCTCAGACGTTTGGGAATCAGTGGTCCCTGTTTCCTCATTTCCTTTTCTCGCTGGCTCAGAGGAACTACGAAGAAATCTGTCCTGAATTAGAAAAACTTCCTCCCGGAGCAGGGGTTGAACGACAGGAAGAGAGAGAGAGCGAGAGAGAGAGAGAGAGTGAGAGAGAGAGAGAGAGAGAGGAGGAGAAAGAGGGAGGGATGCCTTTAACGAGTCTTGTGAAGATCACACTGGTGTGCTGGGCTCAGTTCGGTCAGAAAGCAGACGAGGGCAGTTTTTAATATAAACTGTAGTTCTAAACTGATGTGAATTTACATTTATTTATTTTGAAGATGCTTTTATCTGAAGATGCTTTTATCTGAAACAAGGCTGTGGTAAAGGGGTAGGGTTGTAACACAATGACGCCATCTGTATCTGTATTACTACTGTGCTCGAAAAAAAACGCCCCCCAACTCCAAATTCCTACACGGAAAGTCCTCAACCCCCGAGTTCAGCAAGTAACATCAAATCAAAATGGCTGCTCACAGCATCAACAGTAAACAAAGTAGTACTTCTTTACATTTAAACACGTTACACTGTATAGCCTAGTATTTGCTGTTAGACATATTAGCTTGTAGGCTTGCTATACAGTTCACTGTCTGAGGATATAGATATACATCACTCATCACACCTCGGCTACGTCACTCCGCTTTCTAATGGGCTACTTGCACTCGGGGCTGTCACGTATTTCCATTTTGAAATAGCGCGAATCTCGCATCTCTTGTCGCACTGTATACATTTGGCAGTACAGCCAGACAGCAACAAATTTACAGTGTTGAGCTAATGTTAGCTTGGGTGTTTATTTCCCTTATAACATATTATGTATTAATATTATGTATTAATATATTTTTTTTAAACTTCATAGTTGTGTATGTATGACAAAGCATACAGTCTGATGCCTTCCTACACTTTACTATAAAAGGAGTTTTGCAAGTGTTCTTACATAACATGATATCCATGTTAACACTCATTTACGGGAGCTCATGCGGACAGCGAGTGTAAAATAGTGCCATTGCCATTGTAGTGGACGTTTTTGTAATGCGTAAGTCTTTGTGCAAGTAGCCCTTTGGTCTCAACTACAGACTAGTTTTTGTTCTTCTCCCCTGCTTGTGCAGTTATTTTTGTCTGTACCTACTGAATTATTTGGTTCTTTTTTACAAAATATAAACAAACCAGTAGTGTAATTTAAACCACCAGGCTGTTACTAAGGATGAATGAAGGAACAGTGGAGCCAAATGTTCATGTATGTTGGTCCTGCAAGCTTCATATCTGATGACTAAAATAAAAACCTCCTGCTTGCGCAACTTTTTTGTTGTGTCTAAGGGATCCCAGTCCCGATGCACACCTCTAGTCTCAACTAGATTCCCTGTGAACCTATCTGACAAGTTTTTCTATTTAAAACAAAAAACAAAAAAAACCAACTGAATAGTGCCCCTATTTGTATCTGTATTTGTACACATTATCTGTTCATTCTAAATAACGGAGTCAGTTATATTCCTATTAAAGACCCAACCGAGGATCCAACCTGAGAACCATCTGATTAGTATCCTAGAGCCCTGACTGCCAAGCCACCACTTCACACTTTGTGAATTGTGTAGAAGTAATGACATTCCTTTGAGATCTCCCCCCGCAGAGATACGCGCCCGGGCCTCGTCAATCAGCCGCGACAGTAAGGATGACACAATGACTGTAGTGTTCGCCTAGCTGCCATCGCACAACTGCACACCCACTTATGACAGGAAACCCCTCAGGAGAGGCAACGCGGCTCAAACATAAAGCCAACATTCAGGATAAAAGTGCAGTATATTAAAAAGTATGGCAAAAATATTATTAACTCCCGTTTAAAAGAAACACTGTGCTGTTAGATATCTAGAATGAATGAACGCTCTGCTCAGACTGAGAGGAAGTGTGGAGATTTCAGTAGGTGAGGAAGATGAAGGTTGGGAGTTCCTTCACATGCCACTGATTGCAGTGCGTGAGTGCGAGAGGCGCAATTACAGGCTTCCACGAGAGCTTTGCACAGCCCTACCCACCCAGTTTTAGCAGCCCTGCTAAAAGCCAGGGGGAGAGGAACCAAAAAAAAAAAAAAAAAAAAAAACTGAAGACTTTTCACCCACATAGAAAACACATCAGTTCTGTTTTCTACCCTATCTGAATCCTTCTCAGACGTCTTCTACTTCTACACACACACACACGCGCGCAAACACAGACACACACACTGAGTGTTGAGGAAAAAATACAGCACAGAGAGGGAAAAAAAACTTCCTGACAAGTTCCCACCCAAGTGAGTAAAAAAAAAAAAAAGAAAGAAAAGACCCACTAATCCTTCAGCTAAGAACAACCCAAACTCTGTTTGTAATGAAATTCCTGACAAATCCGTGATTCCAGAGCCACGTGAAGACAAAAGGAAGAAAGAAGAAGAGGTGGAAAACTCACGGAAGAAGTGTTTAAAGAGGTTAGCCATATCCATATCGGGCTCTCCCGGCGACTCTTCCTTCTGCAGCTGTGCAGTTATTCCATGTGAAACGCCCACAGGAGGAACGGCTGCACAGCAAGCAGGAGCCCCGCCCATGTGACCGCACTCAGCCAATCACATGAGGCCAAGGCTGTGCTCAGCTCATCCCACACACACACACACACACACACACACAGCTCCTCAAGTAATGACGCTGGGAGTCTTGGAGCCAAATCAACAAACAATTCATCAGAATGACTCACTGAATCAAGTCCTGTGATTCACCAAGTCACAAAGTAGCGAACCTACAACCCTTTACATCTATCTCTCACTTACACACACACACACACACACACACACACACACACACAGACTCACACACAGTTCCTCAAGTAACGACCCTGGCAGTCTTACAGCCAGATCAACAACTGATTCATCTGAATGACTCACTGAATCAAGTCCTGTCTTTACTTTTATGACACAAAAAAACTAGTCACAAACTAGCAAACCCACTACCCTACCCCCCCCCCCCAAACACACACACACACACACACACACACACACACACACACACACTTTCCATTTATACAAGACAAACTTCATTTCCTTTTAGCGCTTGACGAATAATCCGACTGACTAATGATTATTTCACAACTGTTTCAACAACAAACTCAGAAAATAACAAAATAATCAACTTAAAAATAATATTTAAAAAAAAAACAAAAAACAAACAAAAAAAAAACACAGATGATTTTAAGTTAAAAATAAAAATAATCACATTTTTATACTGCATGCTCACACAAAAAAAAAAAAAAAAAAAAAAAAAAAAAATCCCCCACCGGACTTTCACATTTTTGGACATTACTTCCTTTTTTTTTTTCCCCCATCAAACCAACCATACTACTTCTTTTCATCTGTACTGTACATTTATATTACATCAGTACACTCATCATACTAACACACAATGCGACTGTCACATTATAATTATTATATTCAATTTTCTTCATTACTATTCTTACCACCTTGCTGCTGTAACACTTTCATTAACACACGAAGAAATAAACTTTATCTCATTTTAAAGTTTATCTTATTTTAAATAATCAAAACGCAAAGAAGCACTGAGATAAGTAGCAAGTAGCTTTTTCCTCATATAAACTCTCTTTAAAAAAAAAAAAAAAAAAAAAAAAAAAAAAAACACCTAAAAAAACAAGCCTACTGTTAATTGCTATTCGATTGCCTATACTGTGTTTTTTAGCCTCGTACGGCTGTAACATGAACAATAGGTTTATCTATCAATAAACCGCTAAAACGTGCGACGTGTCGTTCATTAATACATTGAACAGTGTAATTGTTGGCAAACTGCTGTGGTATAAGTGGAATAACACACTCTAGACCCTTGTGTTATTCAACAATAACACATTTCGCCTCACATCGGGCCGCATCGCATCACCCCGGTGTGTGTAGTTTTTGCATAACAGCACGATTCATTGTGTGTTATTCCTTAATTATTTAATATTTAACAGATTGGCATTAGTTCTAAATCTAAAAAGAATAATAAATATTGCTCAACATTGTACAAATATCTCATATTTTTGGCTGTAACCACTAGTTCTGTCCTGTAGCTCACACACACACACACACGTGTGTGTGTGTGTGTGTGTGTGTGTGTGTGTGTTTTCGTTCCACACCTTCAGACCAACTCTGGAAGGACCTGTGTAATTTTTGTTTTTTTGTGGTTCAGCTAAAAGCAGAAACAGAACAATTACTCAAAAGCAGAACAGTGAAGTGGTCTTCTCAGTTCTGTTGGAAACTTGGATATTTTGCAATACTCAGTTTTTAGCAATGCTGCATCAACAAAATTCATAAAGAACATCAAAAAAACAAAAAAACTAACAAAAAAAACAAAACAAAACAAAACAACAAAAAAAAACATAAATATAGCTATAGAACGAGAGTTGTGTCAGTGTGGGCATTTCAGCCTGAACATCTAAATAAATGCAGGTTTATTTGTGATAGCGGTGTTTTTAAAAGCAAGGCTATAATGTGAATAGTTTTCTATCCAGCTCTTTAATGCCAAGTCTGAAAATCTGCTTAAAAGTTTAAGCAGCACTGAGGAGTCCAAGTATTCATAAACTAATATTAAAATGTAATAATTAGAAATGATAAATTTCCTAAATTACTATCAACGTCCTAAATTAATTAATTAATTACCACAACATTAAGTTTTCTAAAATTAACTTGGGTCAGTCCTCACATGCTGCCAGTGCACCTTCATAAAAATTATATATATATATATATTATTTATTTATTATCGTGGTTGGTAAAGGTTTGCACAATGTCCACAAAGGTTTAAACCAAATGTAAAGATAGTACTTTACCTTGTTTTAATAAATTCTGAACAATGTAAAACTGTTAGATTTGAATTGTCAATGTGATGAGTGTTTTATCAAAAGGATTTACTGGTTTTCTTTTCATAAACAAAACAAAGTTCAGCTAATTATTAATTATATGAATAAAATGTACACGGCACATAAAGCGAAGCGTGTTAGGACTGTTTCTCCCCCCTCATTTTAATAGCACATCTAGGTTTCATCTTATCATTTTATTCAAATTATAAAATCTCTTTAGAAATCTCCTGCCTCCTACTCACACACAAAAGAACTTCATCAGAGATAAACGCTTAGTCGAAGCCCTAGTGGCCTGAGCTGAACTAGAGGAGCACCAGAATAAAACAAATTCTCTAAGATATGAAGCAAGTGACTGTCCAGGTTTCAGGAGAAAAAAAATGCAAATACAAACAAAATAACACAAAACTTCAGGAGAAAATAAAAACAAAGAAACAAACAAAAACAAGTAAAACATCAGGAGAAAATAAACAAACGAAAACAAACAAAAAGCCTCAGAAAGAAAGAAAGAAAGAAACGAAAACAAAAAACTTCAGGAGAAAACAAAACAAATACAAACAAAACACTTGAAAAGAAAAAAAAAACTTCAGAAGAAAAACAAACAAAAAATAAACTTCAGGAGAAAACAAAAACAAAGGAAACAATACATAAGCAAACAAATGCAAATAAATGCAGAGAAAAGAAAAAAAAACAAACAAACAAACAAATAAACAAACAAATAAATAAATAAATAGACAGACAGACAGACACTGGGCGTCCTTAATTAGGTCTGATAGTGTGATGGATATTAAAAAACATAAATAAAAATTTAAATACATGTGTATTCTAAAATAACCGTTAAGAGTGTTTAGCATTCTGTGAAAACATTGAACTCTTTTGTATTTAATTTATTAACCAAGTGAACACCAAGTTTTGCCAAAGAGAAAATAAACAAACAAACAAACAAGCATACTGCACGCCCTTAATTAGGTATGCTGGTCTGACGGGTAATAAAAAACTGTATTATACTGTATAATGTAAAAGAATGGTTACTAATTGTTTCTCTCTCTCAGCACTTTTCTCTCAGCCTTTAGAGAAGTTTAATTCCCCCGAACAGCCCCTGTTTCCGATTAAGCGCTCGCTTTCAGCCACCAAATCCCTCAGAAGATGTTTATAGCCAAATAAAGTCATTATGCCCACCATATGTCACTAGTTTACTATATTTAAACCCAGCAGATGTGTTTCTTACCAGGATAATGAACACAAGGCTCCAGTTACACACGACTCTACACCTGCAGCTCTTCTACACAGCTTTATCTTTAAGTAGAGTTAAAGTGTGACTTTTCTCTGCAGCTACATCAGAAGACCTCTTCCTGTGCGTGTGTGTGTTTTTTTTCTTCTTCACCCAGTACACATGTGGTCGCAAACAAATGTGCTTAAGTACTGCATGAGAGCGGGGGGGAAAAAAAGCTGACCTACATGCAAGAGCACAGAGCGTTGGAACAAGGCGAGTGAGCCGTTACTGAAACGTCATGTCCGGGCTCGTCGCTCGGCTGTGTGAAGCGTCAGTGTGTCATGACAGGGCACGGCTTTACCTAGAGTGTCTTTGAGGTTCTTGACGATCGAGGCTTTCCTGGCGCTGTTTTTCCGCTCCACGTAGTTGGACGGGACGAAGCCGGTTTTGTTGGTAGCGTTGCGCACGCGCCACCAGGACTTCGAGTCGTCCAATAGCCAGAGCCGCTCGTTCTTCTTAATGTCCAGCTCCTGGTCCTGCTGGGCCATGTAATCAAACTTGGCAATAACGATCACCTCTTCCGTCATCTTGGACTGTCTTCAGCACTGAGAATGGAGAGGACACAAAAAGCAAACAGATCAGCAATCGGTCTCCAAACATTATACGTCTGTTATTGAACACTACAACAAGACACACAGAGACAGCAAACATGTCGAGCCTTGTTATTATCCGGGGCGAGGTTTCTCAGCACCACGAACATCATATGATTAAACAAACAGTCTTATGCTTTTATTCTTTTAGTTGTCCTTATTTCTTTTCATTCGTTTTATAGCTTGTCTAAAACATCCCCCTAAATACCTACAATTTTATTTCTTATTTGTTATTCGTAAGAAAACAGTGAGGCAATAGTCCAATGTGAGTGCTACTTCACTTAATAATTAGCAGCTCCTCCACTGTTTTTACCAACCAAACAAACCACACTCCCAAATGCTAGTTTGCGATTCAATTCACAAAATTCGCAGGTCACTGTTCCGCTAAATAGAGCTGGTACAAAGTGAAAGTAAACCTCCACCCGAAGCAGATGTCTTACACATCCCACACTGTTTCCCCTTCAGTGAATCGGCTTGAATTATTGCAAAAGACTAGAGAAAGTGTTTTGGCACAAAAATATCTGCAATATTCACCAGGAAGCCCGCAGGCAGGAATGACTACAAGAATAGAAAGACCTACAGTCATGAGCGAAAAGAAAATACACCTTCCTTCAATTCTATAGTTTTATTTCTCAGGGCCTAAATAACAGTGTGGTCCTCACCAGCTTCTATAAACAAACGAATAACCTCAGGTGACAACAAAACAAACACAACAGATTTCAATATGCAGTCTTTTTTTTCATCAAAACACACCAATATTCAGAATCCAGGTGGGAAAAATAAATACACTCTTCCTACTTCCACTGTCATTAAGAGAGGAATTAGCAGCCAGGTGTTACTAATGAAATGCTCATGACTAGTTAATCATCAAGAAGTATGACTACCTCTACAAAAGTGTGTGACACTATACGGCAAGAAAACACACTCGCCACTATGGCGCAGTGCCGATAATACAAACTTAAAGTATAGCAGTATAGTTTTATCTTACCAGTTTTGTTGGACTCTTTATTATAAAGGCTTCATTCTTTTTTTGCTACCACAGACGTTTTCTTTTTTTTTTTTTAATGACCTCCTGAATAGTCCTCTTTACGCTGAGATTCCGTGCATTAATTTTTCCAGTTATTATTATTTTTTTTTTTTGGCAGCAGCTACAATGGGATTCAGTTTGCTTTTTAAAATTTCTTCTCTTTTCCCATATTCATCTTAAGGAATACATTTCTCCTCCCATGTCCAATTTGGTTTTCTTTTTTGTTCTTCTTATCCATTTCTTTATCCATTTTATCACTTGTTTTCTGTGAAATCTTACTGCTAACTGGGTTACATATAGCATGTCCATGGCAACAGAAGAATTGTATCACAGCAAATCCTGGGTTGCTGTCGTGAATCAGTTAACGGTTTCCCTTACCTAAGAGAAGTGTTTAAGGGTTGGTATGTAACACCCTCAAGTCGTTCCCTTAGGTAAGGGGAAATCACGCTTTAAGTGCCATACTTAAGGGAAATACTTAAGGTGCTTTATGCAACCGGCCCCAGAACTTCTGGCAGGTTGGCGTTCTGGAGCACTCAAGCATTTGTCTTCATGCCAAGAAGAAAGGACATCAGCCATGACCTCGGAGAAGCAAGTGATGCTGTTCATCAATCTGGGAAGAGTTATAAGGCCATCTCCAAACCTATTTGAAATTCACCATTCTACAGTGAGAAGGAATATTTACAAATGGAGAGCCTTCAAGACAGTCGCCAATATTTCCCGGAATGGGCATCCCAGTAAATTCAGTCCAAGCTCAGACTGTCTAATGCTCAGAGCTTAGGTTTGCAAAACCGCATCTGAACAAAAGATAAATGTTCTGAAACAATGTCCTTTGGACTGATGAGCCCAAGGTGGCACAGCACCATGTTTGGCAAAAACCAAACAGCATATCACCACAAACACCTAATAACTGTGAAGGATGGTGGTGCAGGGGTCAGGATTTGGGCTTGTTTTTCAGCCACAGGACCTGGGAAACTTGCAGTCATTGAGACAACAATGGTCTCCAGATGAATACCAGAACATTCTTGAGATAAATGTGAGGCTATTTGTCCAGCTACTTAAGCTGGGCCAACATTGGATCATGAAACAGGACAATGATCCCAAGAACACCAGCAAATCAACATCTGAATAGTTAAATAAAAAAATCAAGGTGTTGGAATGGCCAAGTCAAAGTCCAGACCTCAACCCATTGAGATAGTGGGATCTTAAGAGAACTGTGTATAAACAAATGCCCTCAAACACCAATGAACTGAAGCAATGTTGTAAAGAAGAGTGGGTCAACACTTCTCCAAAACAATGTAAGAGACTAATAAACATTTACAGAAAACGTTTACTTCAAGTTATTGTTGCTAAAGGTGGTTCTACATGTTACTGAATTACATGGTGTATTTATTTTTTTTCACACCTGTTTTCTGAACATTGGACAAAGAATAATGCAATAAAAATTACAAAGATGATAAAGTTGACAACAATATAACAAAGATGACAAAAAAAAAGAAGACAATGAAAATGATTAAGACGACAAAGACAAGATAATGACAAAGAATACGACAAAGATGAAGAAGACAAAGATGCCACAGAAGATCACGAAGATGATGAAAACAAAGAAGAACATGATAAGAGGACAAAAATGAAGAGATGAAAAGGAAGATGAAGTAGATGATGACATAAATAAAGATAATGATAAAGACGAGTAAGAGGATGACAAAAATAAAGATGATGAAGAAAATAAAGATGAAGATGACAACAGAGAAGAAAACAACAAAGACAGTAATGATGAAGATGGCATGGAAGATGAAGACGATGAAGGCAACGAAGATGGCGAAGAAGAAGCAATGTAGATGAAGAATAAGAAGTCAGCAATGAAGATGATGAAGACAACAAGGATGAAGAAGATGACGACAAACTAGAAGATGATGAAGAAGGTAATGATTAAGAAGAGTTGTCTTTGCCTTCAGGTTATTTAGGTTTGGTCTGGCTGATGCCTTCACTGAAAAAGCAGGAAAGTGTAGTTGTCAGGTGTCCCTTGTATCTCCGTAGCAAGAGTTCGTAAATCATAATTAATCTGACTAAACTGTAAACGTCAGCACCTCCACACAGCGGGTTTGGAAAAAAGTAAAAATGCGAAGGAAATGAGAGTGAAAAGTAAATAAGAGGGAGAGGTATGCCTCCTTAAAAACAAAGCCTCCAAACAGAAGGTGCACTTTACAGATTACTTTGTGGGTAGATGGGGAAGGTGGGTGTTTGCTGGAGGTTTGTGGGTCGTCTTCTTATGTCAAGGCAGCCCTCAAAAACCTCACACAGCTGTAACATCTGTCCAATCTGAATTTATTCTGACAGTTCCAGATTGTGGAAGTGGACCCAGGACTAGAAAACAATCCCTGATGACCTGCAGTGCCACTTTGTGGTGACGGTTAACGGATTGAGAAAGACAAGGTCTCCCAAACGAGACTAAACATCACCGCATGATCTGTGAAGTGAAATCAGTGTCAGCAGAGCCTGAACCTGAACCTGTAATACTTAAAGGAAAAACATGCGCAATTGAAATTCAGGTCTTGAAAATTTAGGTTAGAAAATTCAGGTACTACAAATTCAGGTTTTAAAAACATGCAGGTATTTTTTACTACATGATTTTTTTTTTTACCTAAAATGTTTAATATCTGGATTATTTTAATTTGAAATTTTTAATGACTGGATTTTTTTAGCCAAATATTTTATTACCTGAATTTTTTAATCTGAAATTTTGATCATCTTCATTATTTAACCTGAAATTCTTCTTACCTGAATTATTTATTACCAAAATTATTTTAACCTAAAATTTCTAATCTAGAAATATTTGAATCTGACATTTTTAATATCTGAATTATTTTAACCTGAATATTTAAAACCTGAACTATTTTAACCTGAATTTTTTTGAAATATTCTAACCTGACCTTTCTATAGCTTGAATTGTTTTACATACGTAAATTTTTTTTAACCTGAAATTTTTAACACCTGAATTATTTTAATCTCCTGAATTATGTCTTATTTGAATTATTTCTTAATTATTTTTACTTGAATTTTTAACAGGTGGAATTGTTTATTTTTTTAATACCAGAAATGTAACCTAAATCAGGTTCAGGTTCAGGTTCTGCTTACTCTGAGCTGTCTCAATAAAGATCTGCTCGATAAAATGAAGGTACAAATGAAATGAACTCTCACCCGTGCTGCATCAAAGCTGTCCACTCCAAAAATGAAACTTCTTAATGGACTCCTACAAAAGAACAAGAACAAATAACCTTAAAAAAGGGGGAAACAGCTTGAGAAATCCACTATTCCCCCTTTATTTTACACGGATCCCTTTTAAAAGGCTGTCTGCTTTTTTTGGTCACAGTTTTCAGTGCGCTTCCAAAGGTTTCAGAAAAGTGCTGAGTGACATCAAACACTTTTTTTTTTTTTTTTAACCTCCTGACCAATCAGGTCTCAAGTTAAATGGGACAAGTAAGAAAATTAGACATGGAGGACAAAAAGCTGGTGAAAAATTAGACTTCTTGTTGAGCGAATACAAGCTGAAAATATATGGAAAATAAATATTTCACTGCCAATATTTCAAAGCTGAAATGTAACTAAAAACGATGATGCTTGTATTTTTGGGACATTGACCAGTATTTGATTTGTTATCTCTATATCAGTGATAGGGGGGAAAAAAAATCATAAAAAAAGATGCAAGTCCCTGTATATGAGCTGTTACTATAGAAACAATAACATTAGAATGAGCGCATTAATAAAAACTTAATGGTAATGTTACAGCCGGAACTTCTGTCCGAGCCGTGCGGTTATACGAAAATAATGCACAGCTTCAACCAATCAGATTGGAGAATTCAACCGCACTGTGGTGTAAAGTCTTTTATCAAACATTCGGTTCGTTTCAGTGAAACTCTTTGCTGGGTTCAGATATAGACCGCAATCTATCAGTCTTGCCGCCTGGTTCAAAGCCTTGAATCTTTCCAGCACCGATGCCTGGAAGCTTTATCCTTCTTATGATTTGTATGTTTGTTTCTCTCTCCAATGCCAAACCGAAGACGACACACATCCATCTTTTTTCAGAACGCCGACATCATCAAAGGCGCCGCGACGATATAAAGCGCCGTTGCGTAACGAACTGAACGAACTCATCAGGCTCCACATCACGCTCTTCTGGGTCACAGTGTTAATGCGGAGTGAGTCATACGGACATGCTAGATGAGGCCATAAATTAGCCTGTCACACACCAGATGTGGCCAACATGTGGCCAGATAATGAAGTCCGGCCCTCCTAAAGCTCACAGCAGAGATGCAGACACATTTGTTTAAAATCTAGCATAGAACATAATCAGAGAATTTAATACACAATATCCAGATCAAGTTGTGACGATCCTTTGCAGGAACATTTTTCAAAATAGAAGCTAGTATTTTGGTCAGTTTGGGATCCTGAGTCACAGGTCCTGCTCCATTTTTATTTATTTATTTATTTTTTTTTAATTTCCTACTAAAGAACTATCATAAAGGAGACTACAATGCTGAACAGCACTGTTTGAGGAACTAGTTTTTTCATGCACAGCAATTTACTCGAGCTAGCACGTGTTGTGATTTTGGGCAGTGAGACAGAGGAAGTGAATAAACCGGTAAATCAAAACACACCACATGTGGTGCAGGAAGCCCGATTCAGAGAAGGCTGAATGTGTAAGTTTCCAGATTCTGAAGAATTTTACTTGGGTTTGAATTACAGATGTGCAGTATGATGATATACTTTCGATACTGTGTAAATTATATTACAATACACTTTTTTAAAAATAACAATTACAATCTGAATAATTTCAATCTCTGACTGAAAACAGGAGATTAGTTTTTAAAATTTTGTACTGATCTTTTTTTTTTATTTTTCCTCTTTGTCCAGTGTTAAACGTAATATATATATATATACATACATATATATATATATATATATATATATATATATATATATATATATATATATATATATATATACACACACACACACACACACAGTGAATAACAAATTGAGCAGCACAGTGGTGCAGCAGGTTTAAAGGTGCAACACTCTTTTTTTTTTTCTTATTATTACTACAAATACCCTGGAAAAATATGCAGAACATGATAAAAAATACTGGTTTAATCCATGACCTGTGTTATAGACCAGAATGCTTTTTTGTTCTCTTTTTCCATTACAAATCCAAAAGCACTCTTGACCATCCTTGTACATCATTACGAGCCAGAATTTGTGTGTTTATACTGTTACAACTTGCAGCTGAATGACCTATCTTTTAGCTAACAATGCTAATACCAGAGCTTAGCATTCATAACAATGTATTAGGAAATAAAAAAAAAAGATGGCAACTGCACTCGTTAACGACCTTACAAAACAGTATGAGCCGACGTGTTGTGTGTTATAAACATTGCCATCACTTGGTAGTCCTTGCTAATGCTAACTCTGGCTGAACCACTGTAGGTTTCAGGGGTGGAGTTTTGTGTACGAAATCATTCAAATCTTATTTGACTCCACCTGTTTAACTGTTAGAGGCCTAATCTTGCCAAATTTTGATAAATCTTACCTAATGGACCTTTAAATTAATGCACTCGTTCTAGTATGCTATTGTTTCTGTAGTAATCAGTAATAACTGATATAGGGAAACCTTCTTTAAGGAAACGTTTTATGGAAGGAGTCTCTAGTGTTAGCAGTAAGATCTGATTTTTTTTTTTTTTTAATCTTATTAACCTCAGAAGAAAGGGGAAAAAAGAGAGAGGGCAAAGTTTATAGCAGCTATAATGTACAACTAATAATAAGAATTAACTTGTTTTGCAAGGATTCCACGAGAGTAAATGTAGCTATAAATGGATAAAAAGTATGACATGTTGTTCTTTAATTTTTTTTCACCAGAGGCCAAAAAAATGAAATTTGTGCCGTTTTGGGGTTGCCTGTGATGTCACGCTCCACAGTAGCGGTTAATGGCTCATATGAAAATAGACACTCAGTACTTTAAAAATTCTCTGTTTTTCATAAGTATTTCTTTAGGCTACTAGGTTTAAGTGTTATAATAATACTATCAAAAAGCTTTAGTTTTCTCCGTTTTCTCTCTGTACCAATGTTACTGTGGAGAGGTGTGAATTGTTTACCCTGCTGGGGGCTCACGCCCCTCCCCTTTTCCCCATCTCCCTGCTCACCGGCAGCTAACCACAGAGTCACGATACTCTACACACAGAAACCCAACAGTGTCCTGATTAATCTTATAATAGACTTGCGGCGATTAAATAATTCATTTGTTTATTCTGATTGAAAATGTCTGATAAGTCGATTTCCATTCTGCCGGCAGAATGAAACAAAAGTGTACTACTAGAAAGGGTTAATAAATAAAAAAAATTGCTGTATAAGAGGAATAAAACACTTCGACATGTGCTGTTATTGGAAAATGATTAAGGCTCATGCGACCCTGTTGTTGATTATTTTTCTATAACAGCATACTCCAAGTGTTTTATTCCTTACGTATCGCTCACTCCTAGTTTTGTTAAGCAAAACATTTTCACTTTCAATTAATGGCGTGTCAATCATCTTGTCTGGATGTGCAAAACAAGAACATGGTCAGCAGTATTTGAGTTTCTATGCTCCACAATCCTTCAGTTCCTCAAAAAGTTCCTCAATTTTGCTTAAAAAAAGAAAAAAAAAAAAAAAAAAAAAAAAGATCCCTAATCAGCACAAAACCTTCTGCTCAAAACCTAAACATCAGTGCACTGGTTTTCCATCAGACATCTGAACCAGCAAGCTTTAACCCATTTCTTTTTATTCCTCAGTCTTTCCTGTAAGTCCTAATCAACCAGAGAGCACAACTGATCCTAGGTCTGTCCCATTACCTCTGTGAAAGTGTGTCAGGATCCTGAGAGCAGATCTAAGATCAGATCCCGCACATGTCTCCTGTAAAGCTATTCATTAGGACAGAGAGGACAGAAACAAACCGCAGATTAGCACCTTGATTCAGACGGGACTGATGGATGTGTCTGGCTTCCTCGCTTATTTATAATGATTATAGTTACTCATCCTAGATGAGCACGTCTCGTCTCGGTCTTCCGATCGTCTTAGAGCTGCAGATCATGTGACTTTAGTGCTCTCGCTTAATAGCCGTAACATGGCTGACATCACACTGTGGAGATCAGTGTTCCTTTGTGGCGTGTGTTTGCTTTGATTCCGGTGACGATGAGTGCATTTTCTGCTGGCATGGTCTCGGCATCTCGTCTCTCTCTCTCTCTCTCTCTCTCTCTCTCTCAAACAGTTTCTACACTAATTAAATTAATGAATGCTGGGAGGCCACATTAACAACATCACTGCTCAGTAACAAAGAGCTGATTAACTCCAGAGAGAGAGAGAGAAGCAACAGGAACACTCCCTGAGGCCTGCAGGACGTCCGACACACACTCACTCCTACACACACTCACTCCTACACACATCTCCTCACTGTAAACACGTTCCTGTGGAGCAGCCTACGAGAGTCCTTCACATGGGCAAACCGACACTACACGTTTTCCTGAACTGAAGTATGTCTTCATGTACAGTACTCTCCCAAAGTATTGAAACGGCAAGGCCTATTCTTTTGTTTTTGCTAAACCCTGTAGATGTTCGAGTTTGAGATGAAAAGATGAATATGAGATGATAGATCAGAATTTCAGCTTTCATTTCCTGATTATGGAAGTATTGCCCGGACAAATTTCAAAAGCAACTGCAAACTGCATCTGCATTTGCGTTTCCTATTTGTGGAAGCATAAATTGTGACATAATTCAAATGCAAATCATGTATTACCGTTTGCATTTTCGTTTACAAGAACGTACAATGTCTGCTAAATTTCAAATGGAATGCAATTGCAAACACTTTGCTTTTCCATTTTAAATTTAGCAGACATTGTACGTTCTTGAAATACGCAACTTGCATTTGCATTATATCACAATTTATGCATCCACAAATAGGAAACGCAATTGCAAATACAATACCTGATATTTACATCTAGATTATTAAACAACTTACAACATTTTTTGATGCCACATATTTTTCAAATGATCAAAAATATTGGAACATGTGAATGGCAGGTGTTTCTTGTTGCTAAGGTGTGTCTTGTTAGATTGATTGTTTAAAGAGTTAATACCTCTGAATGTCGACTCTTGGTTTAAGCAAAGTTCTAAATTGTTTAACACACCAACATGTAAACATCAGGAAATGAAAACTGAAATTCTCATCTATCGTCTCATGTTTATCTTTTCGATCTCAAACCCAAACATCTTCCGTGTACAACCAAAGAAAAAAGAATTGGCCTTGCCATTCCAGTACGTTGAGAGGGGACTGTAACTCATTTAAAGGTAAGAAGTGCTACTTTATTTAATGTTGATGCTCTAGGCAGCCATGTTGAATTGATGTCACTTGCTGAGCTTGCGGCTGAGGAGTCCATTTTGGGTAGGAGCTCTGAATGGAGCGGGCGTTTTCTTTGGTTTGTCCTAGTCAGAGTTTTATTCAAGTGCAGCATTCATTAGCTGTAGTGAGATCCGACAGGTGTGTCCCGCCCTAAGACAACCCTCTGGTGTTACCCAGTCTACTCACTCCAACTCTGTGTATCACAGAGGGAACACAGAGGGGAACTGATGACTAACCAAATACAGCTGTTTGGATAAGAACGTGTGTTTTGCCCATCCAAGTTTAAAATTAATTCATTATGGTCCTTTAAAGCCAGGTTCCACCAGCCTTCACTCCTCCTCTCTCTCTCTCTCTCTCTCTCTCTCTCTCTCTCTCTCTCTCTCTGCTTTCATTACAGTCCTGTTTTTTTTTTTCATTATAATCATAAAATTTAAATAAACAGATTTCCCTTTAAGATACATTTTGCCAATAATTTTGACAGTTATTTCCATTAATAAACTGGATGTACATTTATACTTGCTTCAGAAGAAACGATTTACAGAATTCTGATTTCTGATCCATTACATTCATAAGCTATAAAACACTTGGGTGCATGCTGTTCCAGGAAAGTAATCAAAGACGAGGTTCCGTGATGTGGCCCAGCGCGAAGCGGAGTTACTGTGACCACCCTGAAGCTGATTATTTTCCTATAACAACACATCCTGAACCTTTTTATTCCTCTTATCCTTACGTGCCAATGATTACAATTTTTATATTTATTAAAAACGACACGCCTTTTTATCTGGTTATAGTAACATTTAATGTTGTGGAACAATCATAAAAAACAAGCCTCTCTCTCTCTCTCTCTCTCTCTCTCTCTCTCTCTCTCTCTCACACTTAAGATAAAACAAATACAGATTGTCATGTTACCAAGAAACCGGAAAGCACAAACTCCTCCATCCTGAAGACTTTCACGTGTCAGAAAACAGAAGTCTCCTTCTATAAATGCTAAATAAACACGTCCTTACAGAAAACAAAACAGACAAAAAAAAAAAAAAAAAAAACAACATCATATCAGTTATTACACACGATGCTAATCTGGTTAGGTGGCGCATCCCTGTGAATCAACCGTTAAACAAACGAGTGCATGAATATAAACCTGATTTGCTTTACAGCTGGAACTTCTGTCAGAGCTGCTGTTATAGAAAATTAATCAATGCCTGACAAATCAGAATCCAGAATTCAACGATGAGGTCATTTGGCGTCTCTGTGGCAGTCATGGGATACAGACGTTTAGCATTACCCGTTCAGCTTAATAACCAGCAATGCCTGGCCTAAATATTTTTAGAAAGGGAAAGGGAGGAAGAAATTTCACTCATTTCCTGTGCATCCTGTCTCGCGTCGCCAGCTTCTGCTGCGTGACAAGACTTCTCAGTCCGACACTGGAATAGGTCACGCTCGTACCTGGTCACACACGGGCTTGTGAGATTTGGACTAAAAGAAAAAAACTGCAGCTGAGAGCTCTCGAAGCTGTAAGCGTTCAGTGAAATGAAAGCCATCTGTCGCTGCCTTTGACATCATTTTGGCTTCTGTGACTCTAGTAGAATACAAGCGCACAGGAAACCTCACGCTGACATCAAACGCCATGAGGCGCTACACGGTAGATTTGATATCGCACTTGATACGGCAGAATGTCTTTGTACTGCGGATGCATGCTGTATTGTTTATCACAGTACCGTCTTTTGCAACAACACCTTGCAATAACAGCACGCCCTGAAGTGCTGTGATCCTCTTACATCACAATAATCTGCCAAAGATAGCGTTTGATTTATTAAAAAGCGGCACGTCATACTTTTTATCCATTTATAGTTACATTTTTTGAAACGTCTGCCACACGTCTCGCTTGAAGCTAAGACAAAAATGCAGCTTGCTCGGGAGAAGTCATAAAGCGCAACGTCCTCCGACTTTCTCGTGGTAGAAAACTTTACGTTAGAGCTACGACTATTCTGATAATCGCTACAGAAACTCTTATCTTGCGCAATCAAGTAAAAGGACACTACGTCCAATACAACATTAACATACTTGATAATAATATCGTATTGCAGATAGTGTCATGTTGTTTAATTACGTCAACCAAATGAGACACCAAAACTAACATACGCTGATTGGATTCTGTACACTTTACTTCTTCTGCACACTTTTTTGTAACTATGTGTTTTACCTGCATGTTCAAATCCAACCAGACAAATTCATATCCCCTGAATGCCTCGCTAACTGAAACACACCACTGCTAAATTAATTTTGTTTGTGTGTGCAAGGCGAATCAAGTTTACTCTTAGTTTTCAGTGCCAGGAATCAGTGAATCGACTCTTTTTGGAATCGATTCCAAGGTCAACCCAAAGCAGGGTAGCGTCTCAGTGACTTGACACACAACATTTAAAATATTAAATATTACAAATATATATTTAGTATGCTGAGAAAACATTTATCATTATCTCAATATCAATACTGTCTCGCTAACTGTAATGCTGATTATGCTAATTAACTTTTATTGCAGCGTGTGTGCACATGGCGAGTCATTTTCAGTGTGTGGAATCGACTCCAAAGCTCTGAAGTTGACTCTTAGTTTCAAATGTGTAGAATCGGTCAAGACTCTTTTTGGGTTTGATGTCGATTGTGAACCGAAAGCAGGATGGAGACGTGATGGCTTCACTCACAACATTTATATATATTGTGTATGCTGAGAAAATTAAATATTTTAGTGTTTTCCAATGCTACTGGGTCAAAAAAATAGTTTAATTACTTATAAGCTAACTGATTCATATAGTTTGGCTGCTCGCTGTCCAACACTGCATGATGCACATGCTTCATGACGAGTTGTGTTATTTTCAACTCATCGACTTTTTTGGCCAAAGCAGCATGAGATAATGTTTCCTGAAAGGACAAGATATTTTTATAAATATTACCATAAATGTGTGATACAGCTAGAAAACCGGATAAGCTAGAACAAGTCACTATACAGCGGTTAAAATAAGCATGATTCAAGGTAGTACATTTCTCACACTGACCACAAATGAATGATTAAAAATTGAAATATTACTCACATTAAAACACAAGTTATGTCACGAAGGGCCAGCAGCGTAGTGTAATGTAAAGCGTTCAGATCCTTTATAGGAGGTGGTCCTGTTTCCTCAAAAGTACAGTGCTACGCCATTTCCGTAAAAAAGTGTGTGCTTAAATGTTAAAGTGACATCTCCTCACCACATCACCACATCAACAATTACATATTTTCCCTCTCTTAAATAACACATTTTTAATTTGTTACATTGTTCTTAAATTAGATCATTTTTGAGCATTAACAATACCCGTCTATAGAAACTATAACGTATTAGTACAAGAGACTTACTGCCATTCACAAACACCTTCTGACCATTCAGCGGCGCTGTGGTTAAGTACAGCTTCTGACCATGCAATACACAGATGAGCCACAAACCACCGATAGGTTTTCAGTGGGTGTTTTACTGACTTAAAGCCACCTTTATGCTCTACGGTACATCATATAACTACACTACACGTTGAAAAAAAGGATACTATATATTCATGCTCGTGTCAATGATACGACCACCTTGTAACCTGTATCAAGTGTAAAGACCACCCTGTATCATTATAATGTTTCATTTACCTTTACAACCCATTTAAGCTGCACAGAATCTTAAGAACCACCACTGTATATTTGCATCAGACTTCATTTACCAATCTTTTAGTACAATCATAAAGTGGGTAAATGATTTAAGCTAAACTGAACCTAAAAAAAATTCCCACCAGGTTTATAAGTTTCAATAACCCTGATTTTGTTTGCACCCACGTGCATTTGCTGATAAATACCAATCAGCTGTCAATTATTTAGCATGTTCACTGCACCATTTAGCAACTCAAGCAAAACTCCATAAAAGGTAAAGCTCACAGAGAGCTGAAAATGACAAAATGATGACAAAACAGTGAAAGAGCACCTCCTAAACGTTGCCCGTGCAAAATCTTCCAGTAATGCAGCTCAGCCACTGCAGCGCATCAGGTACCACAGACACACACTAACTCTTCCTCCTTTTTTATGGCGCTATTACTTTTGTCTTTATTAACTACCATTATTTGTTATAATTTATAGATTTGTTGGATTGCTTTCTTTTAAGACATTAATGTGAAACGAATGGGTTTTACAAACTTGTAATAAATAAGAAATTTAATTTTGAGAGTGTAACTCAGGGGTCATTAAACTTTGTGGTCAAACGACCCCAGATGGACATTAGGAATTTTCGGCAACCCCAAGCCTTGCCTGCCCTATTTTTTTTTTTTTTTTTTTATTCCAGACTTGTAATATACAAGTACTGTAACACTTATAGGTCACTGTGAACATTTTATTATATCAGTAACATACGTATGTGTAATGTGAGTAAATAAAAACCAAAGGAATATTCCTTGAACTGACTTAGTAGTCTAATGGGAAGTGTTTTCTTGTTATAGGAAAATAAACCAAATGGAGGATTCACTAAAGCAACATTCACTAGATGTCACCTCAGAGGTCCATCAGGTTTCCAAGTCGAACTGTACAATGTTTAGTGATTTTATGCATGTGATATTAACACAATACAGAGCTCTGTTTCCCTTTAAAATGTTCTGCTGTCGTCGTGACTGTTGTCATGAACTGCGTCTCAAATCAAAACCTCCAACCTTACATTCAAAAGTATTTACTTATCTAGAAAATCCAGAAGGTATGCAAAACAGAGCTTTCAGTAGATTTAGGTCTAGAGGTTTTTCAAATTCAAACACTAACTGTAACAGGAAAACCGGTCAGTGTTAGCACTCAGTAACGGTCTAGAATAGTGTGCGATTTGAGACACAATGCTAGTTTGATTAGTGAAGGGAAAAAGTCTATGAAACGTGTCCATTTTTACTGCTGAACTGCACTAGTGCAGCGTGTCAGGATAGTGAAAAAGACTAAGTGAGTCTCCTTATACACAAAGTTACACAGAAGTGAAACAGGATGTGAACTTTTTTTTTTTAACCAACTAACTAACTGGATTTTCATGAATACTACATTTCTTGTGTAAATTTGTTCATTTCCAGCTTAATTAGTGAGACCAATAATTATATCTTGTGGAGAAAAACATGCCTTCTAACATTAACACTGAACAGCATTCAATGAGCAAAAAGAAACCTTTCTGTGGTATTAATCTTCACTTTTAGGCATACAATGACCTAACTTTACCCAGCAGGAAGAGCTCAGGTCTATATGTATTCCCAAACCTGACGCTGGACAATCTTCTGCAAATCCGTTAACACGAGGTGCAGATGACCTTCAGGAGCACAACTCACATGTAATGAATGGAAGATGGTGTCTCTGTTCGATAACGGGAAGCGTGTGGCGGTTTCTCATACATTAGGCCTACACTGTAAAATCCCCAGTGCTGAATTAAAACCTGGAGTGTTAAATGAACTTTTCACGCGTGCGATGGATGTGTATACAACACTGACGATTTTTTAAATGTATATTATGGGGGGAAAAAATTGTAAATTCATTAAAGCATTTTTTAATTAAATAACAAAATGACAAAATTAAAAATAGTTGTATATGAATAAAAATAGATAGTTTAAACAATTAAATAAACATAATAATAAATTAATAAATAATTAATAAAAGGCACAAGATATGTACAAAATGGCTTCAGTTTTACTGCTGTACCTAGCGATTGCGAGTCGCCATGTAATTTTTTTAAATAAACCAGTGAACCCGTGATGTGTTACGGTTTAAGCTCAGCCTGTGAAAGAATATCTAACAGAATACAAGAAAATATTTTATTTAACTGTGGCTCATTACTATAGAGAGATAGTCTCTTCTTCTATCACTCCTAACAAAAGCGTATAGTACTAATAGTCCAGAAGGGATAGAGGACACACACATGTGCTCTCTCTCTCTCTCCCTCTCTCTCACACACACACTCACACACACACACACAGAGTTATGGGAAGCGTCCTACCTTATCTGAAAAGCTCAGCATCCCGACTGAGGCCCTAGCTGAGGGTCAGAGGTCATCCTGTGACATTATCTCTCTCACACATGCTGCTCAACACTCTACAGATCCTCTGTTCTCACACACATGCGCACACACATGCACACACAGACACATACACACGATGTCTCTTTCACAGGACACGCAAGTTCTGCTCCTCCACTTTTAATAGTCTCTGCTAAGTGACTCATATACACGCGCACACACAGCGGGGTAAAGAGTGCGCTTTTGCAAAACGAAACAATCAAGGTCTACAGCTGCATTCACAGTGTTGCAACCCTCACCACAACAACTCCTTACTCCACCTGGTACACGTACACACACACACACACACACACACACACAGAGGCTTCCTCCCACTGATGCACTCAGAAAGTTGAACAGATGAACAGAACACGAAAAGACTAAAAGGATGGATGCGGTGAGAGAGTGTGACAGAGAAAGACAGATAGACAGACTAAAAGTGAGAGATATGGTTATAGAGGTTATGGTTCTATATATTTAAATACACACACACACACACACACACACACGTTGTGCAGATCCCCCTTGTGCGACCAAAACAGCTCTGACGTGACGAGGCATGGACTCCACAAGACCTCTGAAGGTGTGCTGTGGTATCTGGCACCAAGACGTTAGCAGCAGATCCTTTAAGTCCTGTAAGTTGCGAGGTGGGGCCTCCATGGACTTGTTTGTCCAGCACATCCCACAGATGCTCGATCAGATTGCAATCTGGGGAATTTGGAGGCCAAGCCAACACCTTGAACTCTTTGTCATGTTCCTCAAACCATCCCTGAACAATTTTTGCAGCGTGGCAGGGCGCATTATCCTGCTGAAAGAGGCCACTGCCATTAGGGAATACCACTGCCATGAAGGGAGTACTCGGTCTGCAACAATGATTAGGTAGGTGGTACATGTCAAAGTAACATCCAGACGAATGCCAGGACCCAAGGTTTGCCAGTAGAACATTACCCAGAGCATCACACTGCCTCCGCCAGCTTGCCTTCTTCCCATAGTGCATCCTGGTCCAACCTGTTCCTCTGGTAAGAGATGCACGGGCACTCTGGACACAGGTCAGCACGGGCACTCTGGACACAGGTCAGCACGGGCACTCTGGACACAGGTCAGCACGGGCACTCTGACCACAGGTCAGCACGGGCACTCTGACCACAGGTCAGCACGGGCACTCTGGACACAGGTCAGCATGGGCACTCTGGACACAGGTCAGCATGGGCACTCTGACCACAGGTCAGCACGGGCACTCTGACCGGTCCGCGGCTACACAGCCCCATACGCAGCAAGCTGTGATGCACTACGTGTTCTGACACCTTTCTGTCAACTTGTGCTGCAGTAGCTCTTCTGTGGGATCAGACCAGACAGGACACTGAAGAACATTCCACTTTCTGTTTATCTGCACTGTGAAGCACCATCCAATGGGTTTTGAAGCATGTGGCTGAAATTGAACAGATAATGTAGCCCTATACACTTCAGAATTCATCCTGCTGCTTTAATCATCAGTCACACCATGAATAAATACAAGGGAACCAGTTCCATTGGCAGACATACACACCCACACCATAATATGAGGTGGTACACTTCAGATCATAAGCAGTTCCTTCCCTTCATACACTTCTCTTCCCATCATTCTGCAACAAGTTTATATCTTTGTCTCAAAGGATGTTGTTCCAGAGCTGCACAGGCTTTTTTAGATGTTTTTGGTAAACTCCAATCTGGTCTACCTGTTTTCAACACTTAGTAGTGGTTTCCATCTTGTGGTACAGCCTCTGTATTTACTCTGAAGTCTTCTCTTGATTGTTGACTTTGACACAGATACGCCTACCTCCTGGAGGGTGTTCCTGATCTGCCCAACTGTTGTGAATCTTTCTCTTTACCCATGGAACCAATTCTTCTGTCATCCTCCACAGTTATAAACTGTGGTCTTCCGGGCCTTTTGGTGTCCCTGAGGTCACCAGTGCGTTCTTTCTTTTTAGGAATGCACCACATGATTGATTTGGCCACGCCTAATGTTTTTGTTATCTTTCTGATGGATTTGTTTTGATTTTTTAAGCCTAATGGTGGCTTGCTTCACTGACCGTTACAGCTCTTTGGGCTTTATACTGAGAGTTGACAAATTCCAAATACAAATGCCACACTTGAAATCGAGTCTAGACCTTTTATCTGCTTACTTGTAAGTCAACGAATGAGGGAATAACACAGCTGGCCAATGAACAGCCGAGCAGCCAATTGTCCAATTACTCTTGGTCCATTAAAAAAGGGGGGACCACTGTTCAGCTGATCTGGATGTAAATACCTTCAAATTAAAGCTGAATGTCTGCACTTTGAGCTCATGTCCATTATTTAGTTTATAAAAATAAATCTCCAATATACTGTGATAGGCAGCTAAAAGAACAATAACTTTATCGGTGTCCAAATATTTATGGACATGACTGTAGACAAGCAGAGATGGAGAGAGAGACTAAAAGTGGGAGATATGGTTAGAGGGAGTGAGCGAGCGTGAGACAAAAATATATTGAGAGAGGGGCTGTGACGACAACATGTATGAGAGAGGTAGACAGAAAAAAGAAAGAAGAGATATATAGAGAGAGAGAGGGAGTGAGAGAAGCTCACCACATCCTTTCAGCATGGTGCTGCAAACTGCTCAGCTCCAACTCCAGGGCCGCCCGTTACCAAGGCGACCGCTCAGCAAGCAGCAACACAAAGACTGAAACACTGTCAAGTCCAAGTGAAGACTGGAGTCCAGTGCAGGACAGTGAGGGGTACATAGGAGATGGACAGACAGACAGATAAAAAAAAAAGAGATAAACAGATACAAAGACAGACAGAGAAACAGAGCAAGAGAGAGAGCTACATAAACATAGATAGATAGATAGATAGATAGATAGATAGATAGACAGACAGACAGGCAAACGTGGAGTGTCCGTAATACAAATCCTGTTACTATAGAAACGATGTCCTATTAGACTGAGCGCTTGAATATAAACCCGTGATTTGCCAGAACTCCTGTCTGAGCTGCTGTTATAGAAAATTAATCATTGTATAGACATCAAAAAACACAAAATCATGCACAAACCTGGGATCATTCATAAACAAGGCAATATACCAGAAACGTACATCGTAATATGACCCTGAAACAACATCAGCAATCCAAATCAGTTATTTCCATTTTAATCGATTAGCAGTTTCACTCATTGGTTTGCCCATTTTTTCCCAATTACTCTCTTGTAAACATTCTCATAAACTCAACTAAGTACTATTCGGACGAGATAACATTTCTGACCATATGTCTGGTATGTAATGATGCCCATAGACATTTGTGTAATGCTGTAGGTCACGTAACATGTATGAAGGCTTTCCCTGTGATAGGAACTTACCTAAAACCCCTGGAAGTGTCTCTTCTCTGATACATCCTTTTAAAGATCATGTATATTTTATTGTTCAGAGTTGGCCAGTCCTTGGTTTCAGCTTGGTTTGGGCGAGAGACGATAGAAAAGACCTCTTTCTGGAACATCTCCATACTGAAGAAAAGGCGTGAAACCGCTTTTCCCAAAGGTACAATGGAATCTCTACCAACATATCAAATCAGACAGGATGTATACACGTTTTTGGACACCTGAACATCACACCCATATGTGGTTCTTCCTCAAACTGTTGCCACAAAGTTGGAGGCACACAATTGTGCAGAATGTCTTTGTATAGTGTATGATTACAATTTCCCTTCACTGGAGCTAAGAGGCCCAAACCTGTTCCAGCATGACAATGCCCCTGTGCACAAATCAAGCTCCATGAAGACATGGTGTGTTTAAGTTTGGAGTGGAAGAACTCGAGTGTCCTGCACAGAGCCCTGACCTCAACCCCACTGAACACCTTTGGGATGAACTGGAACACCGACTGAACCCCAGACCTCCTCACCAACATCAGCGCCTGATCTCACTAATGCTCTTGTAGCTGAATGAACACAAATCCCCACAGCCACGCTCCAAAATCTAGTGGGAAGCCTAACCAGAAGAGTGGAGCTTATTATAAGAGCAAAGGGGGAATAAATCTGGAAAGTACTGTTCAACAAGCACATATGGGTGTGATGGATAGGTGTTCACATACTTTTGGCCATATGGTGCATTACCTGCAACCAGTCTTTCTTACGAGTCTTTCAGACAGACACACAGGCAGCCGGACATTTTAAACAGGATTTACAAAGTTACATTTTTTCATTGCTCGATCTAACTGTAGTATTGTATAAATGTTCAATGTATTTACTGTATTGTGTTGCGTTTTATATTCTACTGAAATTCTGAACACTCTCTCTTTTCTTATATTCATCATACAGTTTTCACCACGTGTGTTGTACCACCGTCCATGAAGGAAGCGATGTGTGGACGGAACGACAATAAAACTGACTTGTTTTCGAAGCGAGCAGTCAGCACTACGATCAACTCCACAACAGAAACCTGGAGAGATGAGTGTGTCCATGAGCGCAGTGAGAGCTCCAACATGCTGTAACCCAATGCCTCTGACACACTGCTCTAATCTGCTCAAATCACAGAGCTACACGGCCTGCTGGAATGTGTTCTGTGTGGTTTAGCCCTCCAGCACTGCTTTGTATCCACACACACACACACACACACACACACACACACACACACCCCAAACACTGTCCTTTAAACACAACTAATTGTTAACTTATAAAAAGTACCTGAAATGCTCCTGGAAATACGATAACATTCTTTCACTTAAGCTTGTTCATTAACCAGTTTGCTGCCTTTGCTTTTAAATGTCTTGGCCCCACCCATTCCTCTGCCCACGTATGAGGCTCCTCCCAGTCATGGTGGGCTAAAACATCATTTTAGCATTGCAGTGCACAAGCTAACACCTAACTAAAGATAAAATTGTGGGAAGGGCCACTGAGGTTTTGAAATGTACTTCTGCAGGTCTGTTTTCTGAAAAGTGAGTTGGATTTTTGAGACCGTTTTCGGCGTATGCCATTAGCGGGGGTTTCCATTCAAACGTTTTGAAATTATTAACAGAATTTCTAAAATTAGCAACTGAAAACATAAATGAATCACCTTCTCATGATTTACCGTTGTAAAAAAAATTGCAATAAACAATGTTATTGTCTAAAAAGTCATCCACCATTTCAAGTATAAGGAGAGTAAAGAGACAATAAAGACACATATGTTCAAATGCTGTTCACAGACTTCAGTTCAGCATTCAACACAATCATTCCTCAGCACCTGATTGGAAAGCTGAACCTGCTGGGCCTGAACACCTCCATAACTGGAACTGGATCCTGGACTTCCTGACTGGGAGACCTCAGTCCGTCCAGATCGGGAACAGCATCTCCAACACCACCACACTGAGCACTGGGGCCCCACAGGGCTGTGTGCTCAGTCCATTGCTGTTCACTCTGCTGACTCACGACTGCGTAGCAATGCACAGCTCGAATCACATCATCAAGTTCACCGATGACACGACCGTGGTGGGTCTCATCAGCAAGAACGACGAGTCAGCATACAGAGATGAGGTGCAGCGGCTAACGGACTGGTGCAGAGCCAACAACCTGTCTCTGAACTTGGACAAAACTAAAGAGATGGTTGTTGACTTCAGAAGAGCACAGAATGACCACTCTCCGCTGAACATCGGCGGCTCCTCCGTGGAGATCGTCAAGAGCACCAAGTTTCTTGGTGTTCACCTGGCGGAGAACCTCACCTGGTCGCTCAACACCAGCTCCATAATGAAGAAAGTCCAGCAGCGTCTCTACTTTCTGTGAAGGCTGAGGAAAGCACATCTCCCACCCCCGATCCTCGCCATGTTCTACAGAGGGACTATCGAGAGCATCCTGAGCAGACTGTGCAATAGTTTCTTCCCCCATGCAAACAGACTCCTCAATACTCAGGAACTGAACTGAAGGAACACTCACACACACATACCAATACACACACAACTGAGCATCCTCCATCCTCTCTGCAATTTTTTTGCAGGTTTTTGCACATGTTTATGCTGCTACAATAGTCATTATATTATACTGTACATAGGCTGCTACTCTTATGTTTACACTTATGTTTCCACTATTTCAGCTACGTGTTTTGAACTCTTGTACTATTTGCACTATTGTCACTAGGTTCACTTTAAACAGAACTGTGTACTGGTCGGCGCTGCACTGGGACTTACTATGCTCACTGTCTGTCCCAGTGGTCATTGTACTGTCTTGTGCTGTCTTATGCTGTCTGCACATGTTTGCACTTGTGCACTTTATTGTATAATTTATGTAGTCCCTTTTAGTTCTGTGTTGTTCTGTGTCTCTTATGTAGCACCTTGGTCCCGGAGAAACGTTGTTTTGTTTCACTATGTACTTGTATATGGCTGAAATGACAAACTCCACGTGAACTTGAACTTGAGAGTAGAGTCAGAATTTAGGAGAGCAAAAAAAAAAAAAGCATATTAATCATCATATTTTCTAACGTATTTAATCATAAGATTTTCTAATTATCCTCGACATTAAAATGATTGTCAGCCTATTTAATTTTTGGGTCGAAATCTTCTTTTTTTTTTTTTTCTCCTATCTTTCCAAAATCCAGTGGCAGACCTAATAAATATAGTTATCAGACCTTAAATATATACTGTTTAATGTTAGCTATGCTGAACATACATTTTGATAGATTTTATTTCACGTTAATGAACCCAAAATATTCTCGGTTTACTGTGACAGAAATCAAATGCAGGTGAGACTGGGGAAGTGGGCGGGGCTTCTAGAAGGTGTTGGTTAACATCGAAGAGATCAAAACACTTGCGCAAAGAATTCCACATTCATATGTGGCTTATCTCCTGGTTTATTGGAGTGAACAAGACTGCTCTTTTAGCGGATTTCTGAGAGATAACTCATAGTTGCGAACTTCGATGATAAACTGCGGCGCTCCTACGCAAAATGTGCACAGATTGAAAGGTCTGGTAATGTAACATAATACAATATAATATAATTGGGGTAAATGTCACTGGATATCATGGCAGGGTGAGTCAACTACAGTATATCCACAAGCCTACTGTGTATCCATCAACTACAGTATGCAAAAAAAATCTAAAAATAACGTAAAATTGATTAAATAAATGTGACTGCAGCTAGATGTCTGCGTGGATCTCCAATGGAAAATAAGTATTTTCCATATTTGCTCATGGTGTAAATAAAGCTTTTACTGATGAAATATATTTTGAAGTCAAAATCCCCACGGGCAAGCTATACGCATTAGGGCTGTCTTCACACATAAATTTCAAAAATAAAAAAGATGTAAGAACCACCACCACACATCAGCTTCATATCATATACGTTCCTCACATATTTGCAGGGCTTTATACTTTCACTAGAAAACAACAACTACTGCATATAACTATTTACAGTCTTGGCTGAGATATATATTTTATTTAAAATGAATACACATTATTAAAATATTATATTAAAAAAAGAGTGCTGAATTATTCACAGCCCTTTCCATACACCAAGCTGTGACTTGGCCAACATGCTTAGGAATTATAGTTTATGCATTCATATGAATGCACATTGACAACAAAAAGCTCAAACATGAAACTTGAGCCCACATTTAACTCTGTAGCTCAAGAAGGAAAGCTCACTACGAAGCTCTACTCTAGTCTAGCACTACAACAGGACTCATTTCAAAACCAATTCATCATGACCAGAGCTTCCGGAAAGCACCGGTGAACCTGAGATGAAGAAATAAACCCACGTCACTCAGGAAGCCAAACACTGCATGAGAGCTAGGGCTAGTTACGTTATGTCATTTCCACATGATATGAGATTTAGAGCAGATGTCCAGGCTGATGTGAGGATGGGCGAGGAGCCTGGCTTAGCTTCAGCACACTTTATTAAGCCTTAATATATAGAGGGGAGTTGGAGCAGCTGCTTGAGATTGACCAGAGTCTGCCTCGGTGCGAAGAGAGAGTCAGTGTGGATTAATAATAACTTTCAAGAGAAAATTCAGCAGCTGATGGATCTAGTGAGACACAAAGAGACAGGTGACCGTTTTCTACATACATTCACGTGTTTTTGGTTCACCTTTTTTTGTTCCAAAAGCATTCCGATTTGTCTTTATGCTCGTGTGTAAATTTTGGACGCCCGTCTCTGTGCTTCAGAGGAGTTTTCCATGAGGTGTAGGAATAGAGAAGATTGCAGTACAGTTCACTGTTTATACATGTTTAACTGTTGTTCCTGCTGCTTTCAGGTCGTCCTGCAACTCTTTTCAAGTGTCTGCTGGCTTCTCTCTTACCTTCCTTATCGTTAGTCTGAGAGCGAGGTGTGAAATCTTACCTGATGCACCTGTCCGGGGACGATTAGTTATGAGTCCATGAACTTTCCACCTGCACTTTATCGAAAACGTTGTACTGACAGGGATGTTTAAAATCTTCGCTATGGCTCTGTAGTGTTTTCTGTTCGAGTGCTGTTTAATAATGTTGTCCCTGAGAACTTTATAAGGCTCCATCACCTTCACCATGATTGCTGCTTGTTGTGTGAAATCTTCCCAACTAATGACAACATCTTTTATAACAAAACCAGGTGCAATTTGCATAAGAACTTTTTTCCTGCATTTGTATGTCGAACTTAAAATATTTTTAATCTCTGAATATTTTTTTCCCAATATCACAAATCTTTTTTTATGCTTATGAATACAAACTGCCATTTTCATTCGCACTTATAAGCACAAAGTCAAAAACACATTACATGTGTAAATATGAAGTGGATATACGCACTGGACGTCTGAATACTTATTTCCCCCTCATAGTATAGCTAATGCACCAATCAGGGAAATCGTATAGCTCTCGAACTATGCTCATATGCTCATTAATTCTTAACCATTATACAGATAATCTCTGGCAGAACAACAAAAAGCCAGAAATGTAAATTCGACTACTCATAACGGTACTCGAATGCTGGAGTTGTGAAAACAGATAACGTAATGATAGTGTACCAAAAAAACATGTACTCATAGTCAGTTTGGAAAAAAGATATTGATGCAGCCTAAGCTACTAATGTTTAATACTGTTTATAAAAACATTAAAAAAAAAAAAAAAAACACTGGACAGTGCATGCTTACAAGAGACAACGTTAACAGTCGTTAGATGCCCACAAGAGACAAACTACTGGGTGAACCCAAATGTCTCCATACATAAGTATCTCACACACACAAACATATATATATATATATATATATATATATATATATATATATATATATATATATATATATATATATATATATATATATATATATATATATATATGTGTATATATATACAAATATATATGTCTTTATATATTATGTCTTTGACAGAAGAAGAACATATTGAAATCATTCTCACAGCAGGATCGGGAAGCTGTCACCAGGCTGAGATGGACTAACAGGACTAACAGGAAATATGGCGAGCTCATCACACATGACACTGTTGCCAAACTTATTAAGAAATTCAGAAAGACTGGAAGTGTGGAGGACCAACCGAGAAGTGGACGTCCACGAACATCCACTGATGGAGGCACAACTGACGTGGTGCTGGTATACATAATCCCCCATGTATGGAGACTTTTGGGACACCCTGTACAAGAGACACGAGAGACTTACTGCTTGAACGTAGGGTAAAAGGATATCGGTATCGAACCGGTATCAGCTAACGCCACATTTGATCCGTCAAATCAGATTTCATGGCATTTTTTTTTTTTTTTTTTTTTTTTTTTAATTCAGTACAAGGCTCTTCTAGATGTCAGAAATTTGTGATAAGAAAGGCACTGAAGGCAGAGCACTATATTCCTGTAGGAGGGCTGCTTGATTTTTTATTCTTTTTGGCGTATAATTGCAATCACAATCATTTCAGGAATTTTATAAGGAACAATACGTATATTTATACATTTACGCTGCTGTAGCAGGTAGCTAGTCGAGTACAGGCAGAAACAATAATTCTGGTCACGTCAATCATTTGAAATATCAAAAGTGTACTGTCGTACTGTCGCACATCGAGTCATGAATCCATACTGAAGTGATTACAAAACACAAGCTGTCAATCGGAGTAGCTTACCGAAACACTGAAGCGATTTTAATCAGTGTCCAGTGCCAGGAAAAAACGAGACTGTGAGGCGCTACACCTCTCTGCCTCTCTTTATCCGGATGCAGCCACTGTTCCGGTCCAAATATCAGATCATATTTAACCCCCCCCCCAGCCCACACACACACACACACACACACACACACACACACACACACACACAGAGAGAGAGATAAAGCTCCCAAGAACTGAGTGTTTGTGAAAAGGGCATGATAGATTTATCAAGACTTCTTTCTCTCATGTTCTCCGAGCTGCTTCAAATGTACTACAGCCGCATGTGTACACAACTCACCTAAGACCACACTGTATCTCTCTCACACACACACACACACACACACACACACACACACACAAATGTTCAACCATGTGTAACATGATGAATTATGATAAAAGAACAAATCCAGTCTGAGGCGGAGCTAAGGCACCAGGTAAGGCACCAGATTTCTTGTAGCCTTGAGCATTGAAAACCCTCAGAAAACTGTAACTGTGATGTAAAGTCAAGAGAAAAAGAGAGTGTGTATAAGGAAAAAAAAAAAAAAATTGGAAAAATCAGTTGTCTGGACAGCGGGGACAAGCAGATTTCACATCCGGAATATATATATTTTTTTCTTTGCAGTTTCAATAACCACAGAAAAGAAAAGAAAATTACAAAAAAAAAACCTCGTAATGACTTTTACAAAACGAAAGTTTTCATTCGCTGTGTGTTCAAACTTTGCACATCGATACTGTAACTGCAGCACACGCCACTCGTTCCCAATCCCACCACCCGCTGCACTACACACATCAGCCGAGGTGCCATCTGGTCGCGTGTATAAGGGTGCACTGAGATTATTTAGGTATTACATTCGAGCTACGGAGTGAGAGCGTTTTCTTTGGTTTTTCCTAGTCGCAGGTAGGACATTCCAAATGACGAGCTTTAGTCGAACGCAGCATATAAACTTCTACAGCATAAAGTAAAAGCTACGAAGCAAGTCACATAGTGATGGTTTGTGCTTTAAAGAGCCATCTGATTCATACAGATTCATTAGTCATCATTGCTATTACATTAAATTGATTTCTGATTAAGTAATAAGATCTCTAAGTTCAGAGGATTTTAACGGCAATAATAAAGAGACAGAGGCCAAAAAAAAAAAACCCACATGAATAATTTTGGTGGAAATTCAAAAATATTTGTCTAAAATTCATCTGTGAGTGCTGAAGACACAGGGGAACGAATGGAAAAGAGAAACAAAGAAGCGCAAGTGAAAACGGAATATTTTACTCACTCACTCACACACACACACACACACACACACACACACACACACACACACACACACACACCTGCTCTCCTGAAGTGATATAAAATTCAGGTCAGAAGATGCATGTGTGTGCTGAGCAAGAAGAAAGCACCCGATTACACCATTCCAAGTATACTCATATTAATTTACTATTCACAACTGAAAAATGATTTCGTTCCGCTTACATCATCAATCAACATTTTTCAATCAATGTGTTTTTTCCCCTACATTTCGCCATCGCCGCTGCTGTATCTGTCCCGTGAGTTTGCGCCCGTAGCTGCGCCGTGAGTTTGGAGTCAGACGAGTGTCGCAGCAGCGCACGCCCTCTGAGATTTTAATCAATCATCTCTCACACTGACAGAACCGGGCAGCATGTCGCGTTATGTGTTCTAAGATCTCAAGCAAATAATATTTCTGGATATTTTTTTACGACCTTTAAATTTTGTCTCTGACAGCAAAACAGATGAAGTTCGTACTGTGTAAAGCGTAAGAAAAGTTGTTCTAGAGTTGCGTGATTGTTAACGAAACAGGTCTCGCTTAGAATTGACAAAAAACGTCACATTAAAGAAGAATATGAAATTGAACATATGGATTTTTTCCCCCTAGTATGCATGGCTCATTCTCTCTCTCTCTCTCTCTCTCTCACACACACACACACACACACACACACACACACACACACACAGTGCACACTTCCTGTCAAATCTAGGATGCAGGTGTCCTGATGTGTATCGCGATGCAGAATCTCCAGCAGTTGCTCAGTTTCATCTTTATGTCCTAAAAACTCCCAGAAACACCGGTACTAACTTATAAACAGTGACATTTGAGAAATTTCATCTTTCAGCTGCTGAACTGGTATAAAAGTGAACAACATATATATCTTTGTTTATGCAAATATATGAATATGTTTAAAAGCATTTTTTTCCCCCTCAATTTCACAGTTTCGGCTCGTGTCCATACAAACACTGCACTTTCATCTCTAAAAACGCAGACTTTTCGAAATGACATGTCGAGGTGACTTCTGAGTGGGGCAACAGAAAAGTGAAGTGAAGTGACTTGTGGCCAAGTGTGGTGACCCATACTCGGAATTTGTGCTCTGCATTTAACCCATCCAAGTGCACACACACAGTAGTGAACACACACACACACAACGTGAACACACACTCGGAGCAGTGGGCAGCCTTTTTTGCTGCGGCGCCCGGGGAGCAGTTGGGGGTTCGGTGCCTTGCTCAAGGGTCTCACCTCAGTCGTGGTATTGAGGGTGGGAGAGAGCGCTGGTCATTCACTCCCCCCACCTACAATCCCTGCTGGACCTGAGACTCGAACCCACGACCTTCAGGTTCACCTTCGGGTTGCAAGTCCGAGTCTCTAACCATTAGGCCACGACTGCCCCATAAAAGCGTTCGTCCACTCCAGCAAGTTCCACTCCTGATGCCAGGAGCTCACGAGAGAAAAAGTGTCCGTGCTTTCTGAGTGGGAAGGATGGTGGCGGTGTCTCGGAGGAAGCACGTGTTAGCCTTCACCCTCCTCGGCTGCTAGCTGTTGTGTGATAGAGGAGAGCTGGCTGGTGGATGGGAAATGGCCAAAACCAAATTAGGGGAAAAATGGGGGGAAACCAGCCATGTTGATATTGTGCATGTGAATGCTTGAGGACTCCATTTATCACAGCTGCTTATCGGGCTGTAACTTTGTGGTCTGTAATTTCTTATTCGATAAGGTGTCTGTAATTTATCTACTGCTCCTGAATCCACCGCTCCAACGCAGATTTTAGACAAGACCCAAGTGGAGCCTTAAGCGGTAGCTCCACCTCATCATCACCCCACAGATATGAATCCGTTCATTTGTCATTTTTCAGAGCGTTTGCCCAACCGGGATAAAACAGTTACTCATGATGAACGAATGAATAAACGAACTTTTAAGCATGTTGGCCTTTTTTCCGTATTTCTCCTTTTCTACCTTTCGGTACGCAGCTCTTTATTCGCAGAACGTTATTCTTGGGTCGTTTGTGTACTTTATATCTGAACAGTTCTTTTTCATTTACTTATTTACATTTATTAATTTGGTGGATCCTTTAATCTGATTCTTGCAATAAACATTACCTTGAGGGAAAAGAAAAAAAAAAAAAAAAAAAAAAA
This sequence comes from Pangasianodon hypophthalmus, assembly GCF_027358585.1. NCBI lineage: Eukaryota > Metazoa > Chordata > Actinopteri > Siluriformes > Pangasiidae > Pangasianodon > Pangasianodon hypophthalmus. The sequence goes on along the minus strand of NC_069710.1, from coordinate 29,634,954 downwards.
GAACATGATTGCTATCACAATCTTGTGACCAAATATTTAAAGAATATTTAAAGGATTCATCTCATCTCCGCCTTCACCGACTTTAACCAGGACGATATTCTAGACGAAGAGACACCCTGAAGACAAAAACGCACAGACGAACCACATTTGCTGAAACTGTACAGTTAGAAATGCCCCGGGGGTGGGATGTATTTATTAGACCGGCTTTGATACTGAGTTTAGTTAAATAAATAAGAGCAATATGCCTTGGTTAATGCTTATATAATACATTATAAAAAGCAGCTGTTAGCATTAAATATTAGTCATTTAGGTTCATTTCTATATCACTATACATTTACCTGAAGGTGCAGTAAGCTCCACCTTCTCTCCGTTTTCATTGGTTGCCACACTTACGCATTCACAGTGCTTTCTCTGATTGGCTGTTGGTTGCATGAGAGAGTCTGCCCTCAGAATATGACTTAACAATGCAGCCTCCACATCTTTTTTTTTTTTTTTTTTTTTTTTAGAATAAGAAACAAGCTCAATAAATGTCACGTTCTAGTAAAGCTCGTAACTCGGAAAGTCCGACCTTTGACTTGGAAAAACCAAAAGAAAACGCCCACTAAACTACTCGTAAAGTCAGGAAGTTCACCTCGAACCTGAGTTATATCAAGATCTCTGCTCACACCATCCACACTAAAGAAAGAACCACGGACACTTTTAAATGAGATCATACTCATACTAGGATTTGCTTACAGATGCTCCGAGGAGCCTGGAGCTGTGAGGAGACAACGCTAATCACTGAACCACATGCCGCCCTACAGCCACGGTAAAGGTTTCACTTATATCGCTAACGTTAACTGGCTAGCTTGTTGAGCTTCTGGTGCTCAGGCAGAACAAACGCAAGACTCGCTTTCAGAGAGGCGTCCATGTTCTTTCCCCACTTTGTAGTGAACGCGAGTGAGACAGTAAACACCACTCAAAATAAACTAGCGTCTACTCTCGAGTGAGAGGTGAGACATAAACATCCACTTTTATAGGCATGTTGGATGTTTGGTAAAGGAAGGACACTTCTACAGGTGTGTGAAGACATTATGAGGACAGAAGTGTGGGGTGTGTTATAAAAATATGAGTAAGATACAAACTACATTTCCCATGAAAAAGGAACTGAAAGACTCTTTAAATTCCCCATGAAATGTCTTGCGAGCTGTGATTTGATTTCGTATGATGACATAACAGCCAATAGCATTCAAGATACACCACACACACACACACACACACATAAAGTCTAAAGAAATCTGACAGTAGATTAGAAAACTAGCTAAATATGGAGAACTAGCTAAATATGAAGAACTAGCTAAATATGAAGAACTAGCTAAATATGGAGGATTCATCTCATCTCCGCCTTCACCGACTTTAACCAGGACGATATTCTAGACGACGAGACACCCTGAAGACAAAAACGCACAGACGAACCACGTTTGCTGAAACTGTACAGTTAGAAATGCCCCGGGGGTGGGACGTATCCGTTCTAGGGAGTGTTTGTTTTGGTTGAAAAGAGCACTGGATGAGTCATCAATACATTTAATCATTTTCCTGGAGGTGACAAGCTGTAATATTAAAATGAGATTATCTCCAAAACTATATATATATATATGTATATAGATCAGGGGAACTTTAAATATTCTGGGGAACTTCAACTATGTAACTTCTAAAGAAGCTTCTTCAAAACATGTAAATAGGGAGTGAGTACATCTCTCCATCTGAGCTCATGTAAAACATCCTGACCACGACTGTCATCAAACCAAATATTTGACTTTGATACCAATACCACGATTCTCAATTCCAAAAAAAAAAAGAAATAAACCAAAATGGAGAACAAGAATAAAGAAATAAACCACAATGGTGAGCAAAATTAAAGAAATAAACCAAAATAGAGGACAAGAATAAAGAAATAAACCAAAATGGAGGAAAAGAATAAAGAAATAAAGCAAAATGGTGAGCAAAATTGAAGAAATAAACCAAAATAGAGGACAAGAATAAAGAAATAAAGCAAAATGGTGAGCAAAATTGAAGAAATAAACCAAAATAGAGGACAAGAATAAAGAAATAAAGCAAAATGGTGAGCAAAATTGAAGAAATAAACCAAAATGGAGGGCAAGAATAAAGAAAAAAAAACAAAATGGTGAGCAAAATTAAAGAAATAAACCAAAATAGAGGACAAGAATAAAGAAATAAACCAAAATGGAGGAAAAGAATAAACTGAACTGTTTGAGCCAAATTAAAATTCCCTCCCTCATATGAACGCAAATACGTAACTGAATAATTACCCAGACGTGGATTGTTTTCCTGTAACAGCACATCTCGAAGTGTTTTATTCCTCTTCCACCACAGCTGATCATTACAAAGCACTGACAGTGGAGATTCCTTTCATAAATGCTAGTTAAATGTAAATCTCCTTACAGAAAACTTCATCATGTTGACGATTACACACACTTTTAATCCGTTCGTGGAGTGTCTGCTGTACAAGTCGCTGTGAATTAACTGTTACTGTTACACTAAGTGAATCAGGGCAGCTGCAGGGTAAACACCGAGACAGGTGCATCATTATAAATCAGTATCTGTTCACATCCCTAACACAAACTCTGCTAAAAATCAGCCTCATGGTGTAAAAAGATGCTAGCATGTCAGTCTGTGCTAGAGAAAGCAATTACCTGTGTTCCAGTGTTAGTAAAAATCCAGCAGGATGATCCTCCTTCTCTTTTACACCGTCTTGTCTGTCTGAGCAACTTCAAGTGAAACAAAGTGAACATTATTAACAAAAAAATGGAGAAGTGAAACAAGCTCCACGTGAAGTAAGACTACATTAGCAATGCAGTAGTTCTCTGAAACCACAACTGTTTTGGTTTCTTTGTCTCTCCCCCACTTCACTCATTATAAAAATGATAAACACCTACAATCTACAGGAAGAACCTGTGTTAAAGAGGCAATGGTTTCCTAAAATAAACTAAACTGAGTTAAAAGTAGACAATGGTGTCCTAAAAGAGAAAAAAAAATGAGCTAAGAAGAAACTTTGGTGTCCTAAAAGAGGCTATAATAATATAAAAATGAAATACTGGTATCCAAAATGAGACTAAAATATGCTAAAAGGAGACTTTGTTGTCCTAAAAGAGAAAAAATGAGCTAAAAATGGGCACTGGTGTCCTCAAAAAGAAAAACAACGAGCTAAAGAGACACTGGTGTCCTAAAAAAAAAGAATAAAATGAGTTACGAAGAGACACAGGCATCCTAAAATAGACTAAGAAGAGTCACTGGTGTTCTGAGAGAGACTAAAATAAGCTAAGAACAGGCACTGCTGTCCTAAAGGTGCATAACTGTCCTAAACGAAGCTGAAGAGAGTCACTGGTGTCCTAAAAGAAGCTAAGAAGAGGCACTAGTGTCCTAAGAGAAGCTACATAGAGGCATTTCTGTCCTAAAAGAAGCTAAACAGAGTCACTGGTGTCCTAAAAGCGGTTAAAAGTAGCTAAACAAAGGCACTAATGTCCTAAAAGAAGCTAAGATGAGGCACTGGTGTCCTAAAAGAAGCTACATAGAGGCACTTATGTCCTAAAAGAAGCTAAACAGAGTCACTGGTGTCCTAAAAGCAGGTAAACGTATCTAAATAGAGTCACTGGTGTCCTAAAAGAAGCTAAACAAAGGCACTAGTGTCCTAAAAGAAGCTAAGAAGAGGCACTGGTGTCCTAAAAGAAGCTACATAGAGGCACTTATGTCCTAAAAGCAGGTAAAAGTATCTAAATAGAGTCACTGGTGTCCTAAAAGAAGCTAAACAAAGGCACTAGTGTCCTAAAAGAAGCTAAACAGAGGCATTTGTGTACTAAGAGAAGCTAAATAGAGTCACTGGTGTCCTAAGAGAAGCTACATAGAGGCATTTCTGTCCTAAAAGAAGCTAAACAGAGTCACCGGTGTCCTAAAAGCAGGTAAAAGTAGCTAAATAGAGTCACTGGTGTCCTATGAGAAGCTAAATAGAGTCACTGGTGTCCTATGAGAAGCTAAATAGAGTCACTGGTGTCCTAAGAGAAGGTGATGTTCTTTCATGTTACATCAGCATTCATTACATTATGCCAAAAGTATATGCGATGTACAGTGATATTAATAACATTTCCCCTCAATCTGTTTTGCTGCTAAATCAGGACAAGGAAGTAGCCAAGAAAAGGCACAGTGATGAGTGGACATGAATCAGCGGGTGGGAGACGGGATCCCGTGTATGTAAGACATACCCTGATGAGCCAAAACATTACCTCCACTCGTATATGAAGGTCTGGGAAATATTAGACAGGAAGTGAACAGTCGGGTCTCACAGTCTATGTGATGTATGCGGGACAAACGGGCAGGCATGAAGACCCGAGTGACTTTGACAAGGGTAAATCGTAATGTCCAGATGACTGGCTCAGAGCTTCTCTGAAATGGAAAGGCTGGTGACGTGTTCCCGGTCAGCAGTGGTGATTACCTACCGAGAGTGGTCCGAGGAGGGACAAATCACAAACTGTTGACAGGGTGCTGGACGCTCAAGGCTCACTGATGCACAACAACAGCGAAGACTATCCCGTCTGGTCCGAAGCGACAGAAGAGCTACTGTGGCACAAGTCACAGAAAATTATAATGAATGTGTAACACCACAGTGCATCGCACCCTGCTGCGGATGGGGCTGCGTAGCCGCAGAACGGTCAGCGTGCCCATGCTGAGCCACCTCGGAGCAATGGAAGATCACCTGGTCCGATGAGTCCTGGCACCGGGATGCCCTGTGGGAAGAAGACAAGAAGAAGACTTCTGGGAAACCCTAGGTCCGGGCATTCATACTGACGTCAATCTGACAAGCGCCACCTACCTAAACATCGCTGCGGACCAGGTCCACCCCCTCATGGACCTGCTGCCCTGCCCTCCAAATTCCCCAGATCGCAATCTGTTCAAGCATCTGTGGGATGTGCTGCAACAGCAAGTCAGATCCACAGTGGCTGCGCTCCATAACATAAAATGATCTGCTGCTAATGTCTTGGTGCCAGATACCACAGCACACCTTCAGAGGTCTTGTAGAGTCCATGCCTCGGTGGGTTTTGATGGCACATGTAGGACCATATAATGCAGGTGGGTATAATGTTTTGGCTCATCGGTGTATGTGTTAGGCCACATTCAACCCTCTTATACCTCACGCTCCACCCTCCTGCACCCCGCGCCCCACCCTCCCGTACCCCATGCTCCACCCTCCTGCACCCTGCGCTCCACCCTCCTGTACCCCATACATTACAAGTCTGCACCATCACCTCATTCAGCACCATGAAAAGCCATGAACAAGGCAGTACAAGTATCACAACATCAGCACAAAAGATGGAAAGATGGAGTGAGCGTACGGTATGTCTCAGTGTTCAGTTTTTAACAGTAAAGGACAATGTGTGACACACACACACACACACACACAGCCCTGACTGACTGTTGCACTGAGTGATCATTTATGTGTAATTATTTTTGTTCTATGTTTTTTATTGCTATTTGTGTAAAAATCTCTGCCACTGCACTGTAACTCAGAGAGAGAGAGAGAGAGCGAGAGAGAGAGACAGACAGACAGAGAGAGTGAGAAAGAGAAAGGGTGAGGGAAACAAAAAGAGTGAGAGAGAGAGAGAGAGAGAGAGAGAGAGAGAGGGAAGAAACAGCAAACAAGTGCCACGTCACAGCAGTGTCCTGATCATCTGCACAGAACAGGATGTGCAGTTCAGCTTACAATATGAGAGAGAGAGAAAGAGAACAAAGGAATACCAACAACAGACTTATAAAAGCACTGACACCTACTGATAAAGAGGATAGTTAGTAACAAAGTGTTGTGGGCTGGGAAAAACCAACCCGACGTTGGTGCGAGTAAAATCCGGAAAACAACCAAAAATGACCAAAAATCTGATTTGGGCCTAACATACTTTGACGTAAATACTTTAAGACGATGATAAATATATCTCACCAAAACAACATGGATATGTTTGATCATGTTGTTGGAGTGCTACATGATTTACAGCAGCGTTTCTCAAAGTGGGGTCCGTGAAGCAGAGCCAGAGGGTCCAGTTTTTTTTTTAATTTTATTACAGTGGTGGAAATCACGAGCCACATTAACCCATGTTATTAGGTTTAAGGGTCCAAGCACCAACGTCAACTCAGACTTAATGTGGAAATGCTCAGGAATAGAAAGCTTTATTATTCTCACGATATCAATATCACATCATCATATCATCCGGTCCTACTTCTTTTGTGATAAAAACTGAAACATTTTATTAAATACACTAACGTTAAATGGCGAGTAATTCAATGAAAATTAATTTTAATTCAGAAAACTGCACACTTAGGCTGATAATTAAATCCACTGACTGATTAAGGGAAATGTTCATTTATCCATCAGATATGAACAGCTCGCTCTCTCACTCACTCTCTCTCTCTCACACACACACACACACACACACACACACACACACACACACACACACACACACACACTGTCTCTCTCTCTCTCTCTCTCTCTCTCTCTCTCACACACACACACACAGTCTCTCTCTCTCTCTCTCTCTCTCACACACACACACACACACACACACACACACACACACACACACACACACACATTTTACTCAGACACACTGCACTGTCTGAACAGTGAACAATGCTACAGGATTTCAACTCTCACACCTTCACATAACTGTTCATCACACATGATCTATGCTGATAACACACTCCGCTTATCTTTACACCATATAAACGAAAGTGCTTTGTTGAATTAAGATTTTTAAAAAAAATACACATCAATCTCTTGTATGATATCATTTACATACAGACATTCTTACAGCAGGTTAGTTATAAAACTGTAGAGACAAAACACTACTGTCTGGACAGATGATGAGGCTCTAGCTGAAATTCTCCATGATTTCTCTGTGTGTGTGTGTGTGTGTGTGTGTGTGTGTGTGTGTGTGTGAGTGAGAGAGAGATTTTAGATCGTGAATGATTTACGCCTCCATGGTCTGTTTTTAGAGAGATAGTGAGTTCTATGATACTTTTAAGTTGCAGTGAAAACACTCAGACATGGCACTCCAAGCCGTTTTAAGAAGCAGATGTTACTCTAGTCACTCGTCCAGCTCACGTTCTCCCTGACCGCAGACAGGAACACAGTAGCATGGGCTGACAACATGGAGAAGCCTAAAAAATTAAACATCCGTTATAGGAAAATGCTGGATTTTACATAACGGACACGGCGCAAAACAACGGCTGTTTGCAAAACATGCAAAGGCAAGATGTCGAGGAAATACAATAAACGTGTTTAACCGGCAAGAAAGCAATCCAGAGAATGTTATCCGAAATCCAGACAACACGTTGAACACACGTGAAAAGCATCGCAGCCAGAAACAGAGGTGAAGTGAACTAACGTGCTTGAAAAAGACACTCCATGAGAAAACGAGAATGTGCTGGAAAGATGCAGTGATATTTTACCTGGCTAACGATATAACAGCCATTACAACGATCATAATGAGGGTTTTAAGCAACTTCTAAAAACAGATTATCCTCTTTACGACAATGCTAACATTTTCCTAACACTGCTGCTCCTCAGCCGTACACAGAATGCTGTAAGAAACGCAATAAAAACCAAAACTGCAATACGAATCACTTATTTTAAAATTGTTAAATAAAATATAAAACCAATTCAATAATATACTCAGTATTTAAACATATTTAAATACTCACTCGCATGTCAATCAGTCAAATCTTTCCACTTATTCCACTTTTAAACACTGAAAGCATTATTAGAATTCACATACTTATATATTTAATGTTTTATAAATACACTATCCATGCTGACTGTTTGCATTTTAGAAATAATCGTTTACATTTTGTTGGGAAGTGCACTTTATTAAAACTTGTTTCAAATGTATTTTGGCTTAAGGTGTCTGTTATTATTTTACTTTGAGGTTATGTTTCTTAATAAAGCTACATTTTCATTAATAGGGAAATTAGTTTGGTGATTCTGTTCAGTAACGTCGCAAAAATACTCTTAAAAAGCAACGTGGAAAGCAAGAAGGTGATAACATCACGTATCATGAGTCACCCTGAAATCGTGAAAATCGTGATATGAAATTTCTGGTCAGATCACCCAGCCCTAGAGGGAAAAGGGTCTGTATGAATATTTGCCCCTGCCCCTCACCCCTCGTCCCTGCTTTGGCCTCTCAACTCAGATTTGGGGCCTCAGACAACATGGCTGTGTCTCCTTCTCTCTCCGTCTGTCTCTCTCCCACCTTAATGAGAGGTTGTGGAGAGACCTGTCAGAGAGACGATAATTACACAAACTACAACGTTCACCAGCAACAGGCCTCACCCCCTACACACACACACACACACACACACACACACACACACACACACACACAATCAAAGCGATGTTCTGTTATTAGTGTATTGTACCAAAAGTTAAGGGTTGGCCTTAGACACGGTGACGTCACCATGGTAATGCTTTACGTTAAGTTTCCACCATTATTGCGCCATCACATGTTTAAAAACAAACGAACAGGAAAGCAGCTCAGGAAATACGTTTTTTCTTCTCAGTTTTAACTTTCATTGAAATAAAGCTCGTCATGAACAATCCAGATTTCCTTGGAAATGAAATTTCTGTACTGAATCTGGATTTTCATTTTTAGACTGCACTTCACGATTTCTCACTATAAACCAGTTTATTTATTCACTCTAATCAGAGATGTCATGAATCCGACATAAATATCACCTTCTGAAAAGAGCGCTGCTGAATTCTGCATTCTGATTGGTCGGAAGGTGGTGATTAATTTCCTATAACAGCAGCTCTGAAAATAATTCTTCTTCTTCTTCTTCTAATGTCACTGCAGATTTATATGAACACGCCTGCGTATGGAAGGAGTCTCCAGTGTCAGTGCTTTATAACAGTCAGTAGGATTTCCACGGTGGGAAAGACCTCGGGACTTTCTGGTTTTTCTGTTGCAGGTTGTGGGGTTTTTTTTTTTTGTCTTATTAACTTCAAGAGAATTAAAAAGAGAGAGAGAGAGAGAGAGAGAGGGACTGGTGAGGGAATGAGGGATTTATTGCTACTATAATGTGTGTGAGAACAGGAACTAACTTGCCTCACAGATGTTCCACAACATTAAATGTAACTATAAACTGATTAAAAAAAAAAAACGACATGTTCTTTAATAAATAAACCTTTTTTAGTGTTGTCACATCGCTGTGGTATTAGAGTTATAAAACACTTCAAGGTGTGCTGTTAATTTAAAAAAAAAAAAAAAACTATAAAAATGATCCGAGCTGATAACAGTACCTTCACTCTGATTAGTTTCCTATTCCAGCACACCCTGCGATGTTTTATTCCTTAGTAAATCCTTAGTTATTCCTCACTGATCTTCAGTAAGCCTTTTAATTCAGGTGTGATAAGTACAAAGTGCTCATTTTTAATTCTCAGGTGTGTTTCATTGTTTAAATCAGAAAAAAAAATCCTAGTAGCTGATTTGATTTGAATCACATTTTATAAAAATGTGCACGACATACATAAATATATAAACAATAAACACCACTCAGTCCTAGCTGAACAGCACATGGATCAGCACAGGTGTGTGTCATTAAGCCTGACTTTCCTGGAATCAGTACACCGTGAACACATCACCTCTGGGTTTCAGGACCTTGTTCAAGTGCATGACGTTATACAATATACATAAAGTCTGAAAGGTTGTAAGCATGAGATATAGAGAACAGGGAAACGGAGCTGTGTGGTCATCACCTGTGAACTTTCGTTACCCTTCACCACGGGGTTTACTTGGTGAAAAATGTGTGTGAATTCTGACTACTCATTTACCAGGAAGGATCGTGGACTTCCTCTCTCCCCTGACGAGCACATGAATGTGGGAGTCTGATAAATGACTTCTACTGCTTCAGGGGAAGTTCTGTGTGCTTGCCCAGTCACATCGCGCGGTACACGAGAGACGCACTAAAATAAGCTCCGCGTAGGCTGCAGTCATTCATCCCTCTATTCAAAATGAAAAACAATATATACATATACACATACATAAAGATATATATATATATATATATATAGGTATGCAAACGAGGTGTGCAAAACTATATTTACTTTTGTATTTAATACAGTAGCACTGCATTTTTAAATGCTATGTAAAAAAAAAATATATTTTTCATTATAAAAAATATTACTATTTATTGTATATATTATATTTTACAAATATATTATAATCTGTAACATTGGAAAATTGTAAAGAATGGCACTATTTTTAAACAGTGTATGATTTTAAGGATCAAGGACATCTCCTCAGCTGCTTTAAGTCAGTTTGTAATTATTTAAAAGAAAAAAGAAAGAAATTTATAACTAAATGTATAAGAAAAAGTTATATTATACGATATATTTACAATATCGCAGAAAAACATATTGCAACATAATTTATCATGATATTGATATTATATTGTCATATAGTCCAGCCTTAATCTGAGTGGCTGAATAGCAAGACAGATTAATTTAAATTTAAAAAAAATATATATAAAAACGGCGATTTTAGTAATTTTTTTTCTCTTCAATATATGGATCGTACGAAAATCCCGAAGACCCCAATTTTGATTGACGTCAGATCCTGATGTAGTGCTAACACGGATCACTAAGTGACCTTTTAAAAATAGCAAGAGGATGAGAAGTATATGTTGATCACTCAGTGCAGATGTCCAAATCGTAAAAAGTCTAACGATGGTAGCTGACGTTAGCTAGCGTTTTAGTTAATGTGGCTGGCTGGGTCAGTAATGTTAGCTACAGGCTCTTTTTCCCCCAAAAGGCCTCCGAGGCAAAACCCGTCATTTCACACTGAAATCTACTGCAGTGGCATTTCTTCATATTTCTGTTCATGAACATTTGATTTGTAGCAGGCTTGTGCAATACTGATCTGTCCCTGCTTATGACATTCAGTTTTAAAACAATCACGGTATATGATTTCATCGTCCAGATCCGATAGCCTAAAAAAAGATGGGAAAATGAGCATTTCCACCACTCTGAGTTTAAGAAGAGAGGGAAGAAGAAGAAGAAGAAGAAGAAGAAGAAGACTGCATGAGCAAGTGTGCGGTTACACTGAACGTCTTCACGGCTGGGATTATCTATTGATTATCTATCTGTTCATTTGTGCTGATATTCACTTCACTCTTGCTAGTGCTTGATATTGCTTAATGATCGCACGAGGCTCATTTCTAGTGTGTGTGTGGTGGAGCAAGTAGAAGCTACTCAATATTTTACTTGATTCGTTTTCTATTTGAGGGAGCGTCATGAAAAATTAAAATAAATTCAAAAGAGGTGTAGTTGTTTCCTATTTTCATTCGAAAATGAAAGAAATGTACAGAGACCCAATAACCGAGCTGTGACTAACACTGCAAATAAAACACCTAAAACAAATAAAACAAACTGCGCACACACACACACACACACACACACACAAACACACAAACACAAACACGTTACCTGGAAGTGTGGATTGTTTTGGATTCAGAGCCGAAGCCTGTTTGACTCATCAGCTGAACTGTATTTGGTGACGTTGTTGTACACGGTGACGTTAGTCTCGTGAATCAGACACACCAGACGCATCTTAAACTGAAATCCACCGCGAGAGCTCTCAGAAAGAGCTAATTACCCAAACAGCCATAAAATCTCAAGCTGCTCCATCTCAAATAATCTATAATCAACCTTGGCGTTCAGGTTCTTTTTCAGGTTCTGATTGGACGCTGCTAACAGGTTCTTGTAACAGGATCAATTTTCTACCAAAATGACGACTGAAGACTTTCTAAACAAGGCTTTCTCTAACACGATAGTTCACATAAAAATGAAAATTCTGTCTGTTTACAGCAGAGGAAGTTTCTCAAGGTTCTGGCATCCAGGAAATGCACACTTTAGCACCATTTTGAAAAATAAACCAAGACCTAAGGCAAAATAAACTCAGAATGTAATAAATGAAGCCTGCATACACTGTCCCTCTTCCTCTGCTGTAAACAGTGCAGCGCTTCTGGGTCCGGTTGTATCGCGAGTGCGTCCGCTCTCACGTCAACACAACACGCATGGTTCTCACGTGAACGTGTGGCTGAGATCTGAGAGAAGTTCTTTTGTGAATAAAGACTTAAGTAAAGTTTTTTTTGTGCAAACAAAGCATTCGTATCGCTTCATAAAATTGAGATTAAACCACTGGAGTCACATGGATTACTTTTACGATGTCTTTGTGAACTTTTTGGAGCTTGAACATTTTGGTTACATGGACTGTCAATGGAGGGACGGAAAAATCTCCCAGGTTTCATTAACAATGATTTAATTTGCGTTCTGAAGATGAATGAAAGTCTTATTGGTTTGGAGCCACATGAGGGTGAATGACTAATAACAGAATTTTCATTTTTGGGTGAATTACCCCTTTAAGTTTTTTCTCATATATGTTCATACACTTCTCAGTTTTTCCACATCCAAGCTGTCAGTTGCACAAAAACAGCAGTCTGTATTTATCCCACAAAATCTGTCCATCTTTTCCACGTGTTGCTGTTGATCTGAGCTGACTGGTGACTGACTAGTCCTTCTCATGACTAATCTGTAGGCCAGAACTACCTTTATTATACAAACAAACACGAAGAATGCTACAGAAGGAAAAAAACCATCAGACATTTGACCTTGCTGTGACCTTGACCTTGTTTTGAGCAATTTCTCATCCGCTCATCTGCTGGTTACAATGATAATTCCCTATAAATCCTACAAACGTTCAACCACTCCTTCATGAGACATCTCGCTAATGAGAATCTCGGACAGACGCACAGACACACTGACTGATGGATGGATGGACTGATATCAAAAATCGTAGATGAAAATGGGTCCTGAGTTCCTCCTGACCATGAGTGTGTAAGCAACATCTTTGTACGACAAACAGGAAAGAAGCCATTGAAGAAAAACTAAGTCAGACATTTGACCTTGCTGTGACCTTGACCTTGTTTGGATCAATTTCTCATTTTCTCTGCTGGTTAAGTTCCATAAAAATACTACAAACATTCAACCACACGTTCTTGAGGTTTCACGCTAACATGGACAGACCAACATCAACAGTCGTAGCTAGCCAAAAAGGGGTGGAGTTCCTCCTGAACATGAATGTGTAGAGCCCTATTCGGACAGGATTAAACGCATATGGGGTCTTGAGGTAATTTAATTCATAATAACTGCTGTCAGGTGCCTATTTAGTCCCGTAGTGCATGTATCAGTGTCCCTCCCGCCGATATCAAACACTTCCCGAGTCATGAAACGAAAATCGGATGCTTCTCGTACACTTTGTGATTATTGTTTTATTGTATTGTCAGATTACAGCTGGAACTTTGGTTCGTCCTAAAGTGAAATAAGAGCCAGCGTCTCTTCTCTACTCCAGCGTCTCTTCTCTACTCCAGCGTCTCTTCCCTACTCCAGCGTCTCTTCTCTCTTCTCTACTCCAGCGTCTCTTCTCTACTCCAGCGTCTCTTCTCTACTCCAGCGTCTCTTCCCTACTCCAGCGTCTCTTCCCTACTCCAGCGTCTCTTCTCTCTTCTCTACTCCAGCGTCTCTTCTCTCTTCTCTACTCCAGCGTCTCTTCTCTACTCCAGCGTCTCTTCGCTCTTCTCTACTCCAGCGTCTCTTCTCTACTCCAGCGTCTCTTCTCTACTCCAGCATCTCTTCTCTCTTCTCTACTCCAGCGTCTCTTCTCTCTTCTCTACTCCAGCGTCTCTTCTCTACTCCAGCGTCTCTTCTCTACTCCAGCGTCTCTTCGCTCTTCTCTACTCCAGCGTCTCTTCTCTACTCCAGCGTCTCTTCTCTACTCCAGCGTCTCTTCTCTACTCCAGCGTCTCTTCGCTCTTCCCTACTCCAGCGTCTCTTCGCTCTTCTCTACTCCAGCGTCTCTTCTCTCTTTCCTACTCCAGCGTCTCTTCTCTCTTTCCTACTCCAGCGTCTCTTCTCTACTCCAGCGTCTCTTCTCTACTCCAGCGTCTCTTCTCTCTTCCCTACTCCTGCGTCTCTTCTCTCTTCTCTACTCCTGCGTCTCTTCTCTCTTCTCTACTCCAGCGTCTCTTCTCTCTTCTCTACTCCAGCGTCTCTTCTCTCTTCTCTACTCCAGCGTCTCTTCTCTACTCCAGCGTCTCTTCTCTACTCCAGCGTCTCTTCTCTCTTCCCTACTCCAGCGTCTCTTCTCTCTTCTCTATTCCAGCGTCTCTTCTCTCTTCTCTACTCCAGCGTCTCTTCTCTACTCCAGCGTCTCTTCTCTACTCCAGCGTCTCTTCTCTACTCCAGCGTCTCTTCTCTCTTCTCTACTCCAGCGTCTCTTCTCTCTTCCCTACTCCAGCGTCTCTTCTCTCTTCTCTATTCCAGCGTCTCTTCTCTCTTCTCTACTCCAGCGTCTCTTCTCTCTTCTCTACTCCAGCGTCTCTTCTCTACTCCAGCGTCTCTTCTCTACTCCAGCGTCTCTTCTCTACTCCAGCGTCTCTTCTCTACTCCAGCGTCTCTTCTCTCTTCTCTACTCCAGCATCTCTTCTCTACTCCAGCGTCTCTTCTCTCTTCTCTACTCCAGCGTCTCTTCTCTCTTCTCTACTCCAGCGTCTCTTCTCTACTCCAGCGTCTCTTCTCTCTTCTCTACTCCAGCGTCTCTTCCCTACTCCAGCGTCTCTTCTCTCTTCTCTACTCCAGCGTCTCTACTCTCTTCTCTACTCCAGCGTCTCTTCTCTCTTCTCTACTCCAGCGTCTCTTCTCTACTCCAGCGTCTCTTCTCTACTCCAGCGTCTCTTCTCTACTCCAGCGTCTCTTCTCTACTCCAGCGTCTCTACTCTCTTCTCTACTCCAGCGTCTCTTCTCTCTTCTCTACTCCAGCGTCTCTTCTCTACTCCAGCGTCTCTTCTCTCTTCTCTACTCCAGCGTCTCTTCTCTCTTCTCTACTCCAGCGTCTCTTCTCTCTTCTCTACTCCAGCGTCTCTTCTCTCTTCTCTACTCCAGCGTCTCTTCTCTCTTCTCTACTCCAGCGTCTCTTCTCTACTCCAGCGTCTCTTCTCTCTTCTCTACTCCAGCGTCTCTACTCTCTTCTCTACTCCAGCGTCTCTTCTCTCTTCTCTACTCCAGCGTCTCTTCTCTACTCCAGCGTCTCTTCTCTCTTCTCTACTCCAGCGTCTCTTCTCTCTTCTCTACTCCAGCGTCTCTTCTCTCTTCTCTACTCCAGCGTCTCTTCTCTCTTCTCTACTCCAGCGTCTCTTCTCTCTTCTCTACTCCAGCGTCTCTTCTCTCTTTCCTACTCCAGCGTCTCTTCTCTCTTCCCTACTCCAGCCTCTCTACTCTCTTCTCTACTCCAGCGTCCCTCCTCTACTCCGGCGCCTCTTCGACTGCTTGGACGCCATGTTGCGAACGGCGTGTCAACACGTGACAGTGTGATGCAAAAATCTGGGTTTGTAGTTAATACAACTCGCTAGAAACTCACTGCTCCTGTGGTCATTTGTCCGGCTGTGAGATATTAGTCACTGATTTGACATGTAAAAAAAAAAAAAGGATTACAGACGTCCCACTGATAAACGAATCCGAATAGGGCTTAGAGAACGTCTCTGAATGACAAACAGGGAGGAAGCTATAAGCTCTCAGTGGCAGGGGCATGTAAAATGTGAATTTAGAGCTATATTGTCCCAAGAAACAATTCTTACAATCAAAATCAGATAATGATCTAACGATAGAGTGAACTGTTTAAAAAGTCTGATGAAACCGTAACCCTTCCACATGCTCGTGTCACTGTGAGCAGCGTAATTGAGGACATGTGGAGTTCATTGCTCCGAGTACAAATCTCCAGATCCTCATATAAACCTGAGCGTGTGTGTGTGTGTGTGTGTGTGTGTGGAAGTCTTGCTGAGAGCCGGCTTTAGTTAGAGAGAGAAAACAGAAACTGGTGTTGGCAGACTAAACACAGATCTGACCGGGTTTATCAGCTGGATATCGGTGTGCTCGGAAAAACTAAATCATATGAGCATGAATGAATGAGTTATCCGCTGAATTATCTGTGCGAGTCTCAGAAATCTTAGAGAATACAGAAAAGGTGCCATAATGCTCAGCTTGGGAACCATACTGAAGGTTCAGCATTTCTGATTTATGAGTCTAAAGCGTTCGTCTGTCGAGCATAATCACTAAACTGTTACTAAACTTCTCTATTTAAGCTTGATCTGTTTTATGGCTCTGTACTGTCAACAGAAAGGACGTGAATTACAACCAAAAGAAACCGAGCTGACACTAATTACTTCCTCATTTCACACGATTACTCTTAGCTTTTAAACATCTAAACATCCTCTTACACTCCAGATATCAGCGCCACGAAAAAGATAATGATGTAAAAAATGATGCAATGCAAAAACAATGAGAAATAAACTGTCACACGCTGAAGGACTCTCCCCGAAACGTCCTGTTTCTCTGGAAACCGTGTCCCACCCTCGATTTTTACTATTATTTCTCCTGGTATTCCTGAAGTACGCTGCAGTGAGGAGAGAAGAAGTGGATAAAAAGAAGCACATCTAAAATTTGCACAGGAGCATTTAGACAAATCAGAACTCTTTTGGAACAAAAAGAGAAAAAAAATACAGCTCTCTGGCAATAATGCAGCTTGTCATGTCTGGAGAAAGAATGGCTGATTCCAAGAACACCAAGCACACAGTGAAGCACGGTGGTGGGAGCATCATGATATGGAGCTGCTTCTCTGCATACAGTACTGAGGTATTACACATCGTTGAAGGAAATATGAATGGAGCAATGTACCAGGACATAGTAGAGGAGAATTTAATCTCTGAATTGAATTTACTCCAAATATGCAGCCAAAACAACTCAAGAAGCAAATTAGCGTTGTGTCTGAAATCGCATACTTGTGTACTACTCTAGACAGTTACCGAGTACTAACCCTGACCAGTTGTCCTATTATGGTTACTGTTTGAATTTTAAAAACCTCTCAAACCCATTTAAAGCTCTGTTTTGCGTACTAGTGCTCTGGATTTTCTAGCTTAGTAAATACTTTTGAGTGTCAGCTCAGAGCTTATTGATTTGAAACACAGATCATGACAACAATCACGACAATGGCAGAATGTTTTAAGAGATACAGAGCTTGTCAGTGTGTTTAACATCACCGGGCATAAACGTTTTCCACAAACTTGGAAACCTGAAACCGGAGATATTTAGGCTCTGATCTAGTTAATATCGGGTTTTAATGTTCCGGACGTACATAAGATACGCAGAGAGCGTGTGAACAATGCCGCTTGCATTTCCATTGTTTCTGCACGCAGAAGCAAAATTCTGTGTCAAGTATAAAAAAAGTAATACTTCTACAGTATTACACTGATATGTAGTGTACACATCCTCTTCCACTTCCTTATCGTTCTTTTCAGTCTGACTGGTGTCAGATATCAGCAACATTTAAATGAGTAAAATGATTTATTATTATAATAAAATATATCACATCACGAAACATGACATGCATCTTCATATTTAGTTTGGACTAAAAAAATAATCTCATCACCGTTTCACTTCGCCGTGGTTACGGCAAGTTTCTCGTGATGGATAGAAACTATAGTTTAAAAGAAACAGATATTTTAGGTCCTAGATCATCTGAAAAAGAATTGAGATTAATATGCGTAATGAATTGATTTAGAATCACATTGTGGCATCCTGAATAGCAAAATCAATTCAATATTGAAATAAATATCCTAATTAAAGGTTTTGATTAAAGAGGATCAGATGTGATGTACTCTAAAACATTATTTTTAATAAAAATATGAAAATTATTTACAGGGATGATATAGAAATGAAAGTCTTTATAGGCATGTGCTTTTCCTTTTTATTCTTTATTATAATAATTATTATTAATATGTACCATTTTTAGGAGATTTAGGACACTAGACATGATGTTTGTGATTATTATTTTATTAAAAACATGCTTGGTTAATATAACTAGGTAAAGCTAGTCAGGTTAACTTAACCTAGCTAACACAAATCTCAGCTTGCGAGCTACATTTTTCCTTCTGCATCATTGTTTGAACCTTTAGTTTGTCCGAATATTCACTAAAAATCTCTTAGCACAAACTCTGAATTAAAATAATCTCAATTTTACTCCTCACTTTTCACGCTCAGTGCAATTTCCACTCGTTTGTCCTCGCCATACAGACATTTCCACAGGCCGCATCCTAAATACCCCACACTTACACATGTAGTGCACTAGATAGGGTGCACACGTCATTATGACGCGCCCTCTGTAGTGCACTTGGACATAGAGTAAAGAGCGCGTTTGTAATACAGCCGTTACTGATTACCTGTTAGCATTCCAGCGCTTTTCCAGGGCTAGCAACTAAAAAATTACAAGCCAAAAAGCAAATAAAGGTTTACTGAAAATGAAATAACACTCACCTTACCTGCAAGATAACGGTTTTGTCTGTTATTTGTCCGGTTTATCTGCACAATTCTGTGTATAAGACATTTATCTCCACTCCGCTGATGTAGAACCGCTCACCGTTCGCCTTTATGGGAAGCTTTTCCAACGTTATTTTCCTTGACCGACAAATCCCGCCTCTTGCATTACGATTGGCTATATTTACACACTCGGGATTGTCTTAACCAATCATAGCACAGAGAATGGGACACATTAGCCAGTCATATAACTCGGAAGGCGGGACTTTAGAGAAATGGTTTTCCAGTATCCAGAGTGTCCAGCGTGAGAAATTCCGCCTCCGTTGCCATTAGAGACCAGTCCTTGTCGATTCTCATTGGTTGCCCGTCAGGAATCGTTACTCTCATTGGCTGAATTGTACGTCTGTCAAAGGATAGCTCTTCGTTTCAATGCTTTTCTGTTACTAATGGAAAGGATTAGACATGATTCATTTTTGTATTTGTTTAAATGTTATTTACACATTTATTTAAATGTCACAGGGTGACACACAGCAGACTTTTAGTGCTAATGGCATGTTTATGCTAACAGGATGGAGGTTAATGTGCTGCAAAACAAAGGAAATCATTAATAAACCAATACACTACTGCATTTAAAAGATGTTATTAATGTTCATATTAAGCCTCTAATGCACACTTTATATGAATAAAGGTTTACATATAATGATTATTACTGTAAGAAATTAAAATAATAAAAGTTTAGAAGGTCCTTTTAGGCTGTGACAATACGAAGAAATGATACAAAGAGTCGTATAAAAAATTATTGTTTATATTAATATTAGAAACTGGTTAAACCTACAAATAGATTATGCTAAAATATTGAAAATATCATAAATAATAAAATATGTATCCATGTTAGTAGCTTGGTGCACCATTGAGAAGAAATGCTTCAATTTAGGGCACACCAAACTCACATTTCACCCTCAAATACCCTCAATAAACACTTAAATCATTAATAAAACTTAAAAGAAATTCATGCATTTTTTAGAATCATCATACATTCACATCTTAAGAATCTGACTTTTTCTGCCTCTCCAAATCACTCCCCATTTTTCAGACGTCCACAAGTCATTAAAGGAGCATTAAGCAAGATTAAAAATGAGTTCAGATTAGCTCTCTAACAGTTAAGTAGGTGGAGTCAAGAACTACGTGTCTACGTGATTTGGTGTGTAAAGCCAGCCATGTGAACTATTCAAAATTTTGTACAGATTAAGTTTACACACCTGTCCAGGAGCAAGGTGACTAATTGAGCATCCAGCTAAAACTCCTTCACCAGTAATAAATAACTGAATCATGGAAAAGCACTGCCAGTGTTTATTCTGGCTTTATAGTGTTTCTTGCTAAGTTTTTTCAAATCACAGCTTCACTTTTTTTTCCTCAAAGGAGAATTATGTGGCTGCGCTGGGTGCTTGTGGATGTCAGAGACGGGGCGGAGTTAAGGGACGTTGGGGTGTGTCTATAAAATGAATGGAATTTATTTTAAATAAACAGTAATACTCAAAATCCATATAAATTTTAGGTCTAAGACAAAAACACTGAAAGTGGATTCTGTCTAACTGAAGATCAAATCCAAACATTTCATGTTTCAGTTTAAAGAAGCAATATATAAGGAATATTTATGTGATTTGATTCTTAGTATTATTTAATATCTGCTGGTTCTGTGGGCATCAGAAACCACAACCTAATACTGAAAGAGGAAATGACCTGCATACATTAAAAATAAAATAAAAAATTCCCTTTCACAGTTGTGGCCGAATTGAAAGAAAAAAAAGGGGGGGGGGGGGGGGGGGGGGGGGAATTGGGGGTAGAGAGTGTTAGGGTTTTCTCTGGAAATGTCTTTACCCAAGTCGCAGAGAGAGTTGAAATCTAAAATTAATCTTGCTGCTTAAACAGTAAAGACTGCTTATACAAGCAGGCATTGATTATTTCACTGGGTCATTCCCTGTATATGGTGTTTCTCGGATGTTAAGACAAACTTGTTAATGCTAAAACGTGTTTATTGTATTTTTTATTCTGTTTTTCATGAGAAATCCTTGATGCAAGGAGAACATTTACGTGTTATGAGTTTATTCCATCTAATTGCGGAAATATGGAGGCACGATATTTCTAAGTTATGCAAAAGAAGTCATTGTGGTAGAATCATGGTTAACAGTCATAAATTATATTTTAAAATATGAAGTTTAGTTAATTTCCTGGATAATTTTGTCAGGTATGAGTGAACCACCAAGACCTAAGGACCACCAAGAATGAAATATTAATATGATCCCCAAGATTATATTCTCATTTACACTGTTTTATTGCAAGACGCTACTGGTAGAAATGTCAATATTTATTTTTCAGATTTTTGGTTAAATTGCCAATTGTCTTTTCTTAAACTGTAGTAATAAAAATATCAAAACACGATGAAAAAGAGTTAATTTCACTCAATGTCCACAGCATTATCTAAACTTTGAAGAAGGCTTTCCACTCAGCACAATCATGTGACAGGGGTCACGACCCAACATGGGGTGACTTGATTTACAAATGGGGTTGTGAGAGAAACTTACAATCTCCTCTTTTATGTCATTTATTTATTTTACAAATTAATATTAGAAACATGGAAGACAGATTTTGTGTGCTAATATTTTGAAATGTTACCAGGAGTCACATTCAGACAAGCCATATTTAGGCCTAAATGTACATGTTATTTTAGTTTTCTTCACAATAATGATTGCACTAGCATAGTTCAGCAATAAAAACTGACAACATTCCCGTCGACTCTCACTAAATATACTAGCATTTTGTCTCAAATCGCATACTTACAGCATGTACTGTTCTAGACCGTTATTGAGTACAAACACTAACCAGGTTTCCTATTACAGTTAGTGTTTAAGTTTTAAAAACCTCTCATTACAGAAAGCTCTGTTTTGTGTACATCCTGGATTTTCTAGATTAGTAAATACTTTTGAATGTAAGGTCGAAGTTTTTGATGAGAAACGCAGTTCATGACAACAATCACAACAACAGCAGAAAGTTTTAAAGAGAAACAGAGCTTGTCAGTTTACTGTGTATGAAATCAAAAAAAAATTACAGATGGATGTGGAAACCTGATGGAGAGGGATGTTTAGGCTCTGACATGGCATCTAGTGATTGTCACTGTTAAATTTTCTGTTAAAATAAGATACAAAGCGATGCTGTTTGTGTTGTGGCTGCTTCTGCACAAGCACAAAAAAATCCTGCGTCGAATATAAACCAAGCTGTGTGGGGCCGTATCACACCACCCCAGCGTGGATTATTTTCCTATAATAACACAACACCTCCCACTAGACTGGTAAGTCAGCGCTAGGAATATTCCTTTGGTTTTTAGTTATTTACATCTACGTATGTTACTGACGTAATAAAATGTTGAAATGTTACAGTGGTATTATACTGAGCGGTAAAGGCTTGGGGTCACAAGAAAACTCATAATGTCCATTTGGGGTTGTTTGACTAAAAAGGTTTGGACCCCTGATGTAATATCTCACTGAAAAGCTCATTTCCTGATCTATGCAGTATTTCAATTTACATGTTATTATGATATGCATGTCAGTTTCCTTTATAGACCTTAATAACCACACTATGTTCTATATTTAGAACCAAAAATGTCAAAATGTCAGTTTCTAGATGACCTGCATTCATTGCATTTATTCAAGAAATATCACTAATCAAAAGGATATCAAAGAGGAATTTCTGAAAATACTGATTATTGTTGTATTTACATCAGATTTTATTTTGAATGACAAAAAATGACAAAACCTAAAACTTTTTTATAACAACCCTTGCTGTTTTTTTTTTTGGTTAAACAATAAAGAAAAGATTTTTCTAACAAACCTTTCTGTTAAAGTCTCTCTTAAGAGCGTCTTCACTGTGAAATAAACATTTCAATTCCAACAAAATCCAAAGGCTATAGTTTTGGTTTTATCAATGTCAGTTTACATCTATTGAATTATACTGAAGGCTCATGTGCACAAATATGTTTTTAAAATTTCCAACACAAAAAATATTTGTGAGAATATCAGAAATCCCTTGGTATAGATTGAGGGTGAAATCTATTGTTTTTAAAAAAAAAAAACACCTGTAATGCCTTAAATATTGGACTGGTTGTTGCTGGTTATCATGGCTAAATTGGTCATTGCTGAAGGTAATAGCCATCTAAACTGATAACACGTAACAACATTAATCCTGTGTGGATATAAACCGAGTGAGATAGCTTTACAACTGGGATGATTTTTGTTAATTTTATGAACAGGATGGATGGATGGCTGCATCTGGTCTCAAACCGAGACCTGAGCGTGAGCCTTCAAACCCCATCAGTATATAACAAATTCATTTTTAATGCGTTTTGTCCATGTTTAACGGATGCCTCAGTGGAAACATGTACTCCTGTAATTTGTTTTGAGTCACAGTCGAGGGAGCTGAATGGAGGGCTGCATGACACACTTCAGGATGCAATCTGTTTCCTGCACAAACAGATGGAGCCACTGTACTCGTGCTACAGCACCCCTCCCTTTCCCTTTCATACTGCTAACCACACACACACACACACACACATACACATACACACACACCACACTTATACACTCTGCTACACACTAGACATAAGCATTAATCCTAAACCAACAGGGTGATTGTGTGGTTTAGCACATAAAAATGCTAACTGTATTACACCTTTCATCACGGTCTGAAAACTACAGAAAGCAAACCCACAACTCAGAGATCTTTTTTTTTCAGAATCCTGAATGTAATTGTTTAATACAATATAAATCTGTTCATCAGAAATAAATCTGAATTACACAACACATATCTATTCATGCTGTGAGAACTGAACGTTCTAGATGTAGAGATACAGAAGCCTGCTGTATTTAACACGTCATTGTGTTGCGTGATTAGTATCACCACAACAGCACACCAAACGCTGCAAAGCACCACCTGGTGGAACCATGTGGAGAAGCACTGTGCCGTTTCCATCAGCGTGGAATAACACTTCTACTCAGTTTTCATCATTTTCATCATTGCAGTAGTAACACTGCTCATAGGCATGATAGAATGCAGGATATAAATAAGTAGCACATAAATTAGTTGAGGTAAGCAGGGCTTCTTAAGCTTTATGCTACAAAGAATGTTATTTAGTGTAAAAAACAAAAGTGATATTATGAATACAGCATCGAGTACTTGGCACATTTAAATATTCAGATATTATGTATGTTAGGAGAAATATGATCCATCATACTGATACATTCGCTAGTCGCCGCTGTGGGGATGTCGACTAGTCAGGGTGGTGGAGAAAACAGTAAGGCAGATGATAAAGAAAGCAGGCTAAATATACTGACAAATATACTTTATTACCTCACAACAACTTACAATCTCACAATATTTTCAATCTCACGGTAATTTACAATCTCACAGTAACTTACAACCTCACGATAACTTACAATCTCACAATAACTTAGAATCTCACGGTAACTTACAATCTCACTGTAACTTACAACCTCACAATAACTTACAACCTCACAATAACTTACAATCTCACAGTAACTTACAATCTCACAATAACTTACAACCTCACAATAACTTACAACCTCACGATAACTTACAATCTCACGGTAACTTACAACCTCACGATAACTTACAATCTCACGGTAACTTACAATCTCACAATAACTTACAATCTCACAATAACTTACAACCTCACAATAACTTACAACCTCACAGTAACTTACAATCTCACAATAATTTACAATCTCACAATAACTTACAATCTCACGGTAACTTACAACCTCACAATAACTTACAACCTCACGATAATTTACAATCTCACAATAATTTACAATCTCACAGTAACTTACAATCTCACAATAACTTACAATCTCACAATAACTTACAACCTCACAATAACTTACAACCTCACAATAACTTACAACCTCACGATAACTTACAATCTCACGGTAACTTACAACCTCACTGTAACTTACAACCTCACAATAACTTACAACCTCACGATAACTTACAATCTCACGGTAACTTACAACCTCACGATAACTTACAATCTCACGGTAACTTACAATCTCACAATAACTTACAACCTCACAATAACTTACAACCTCACAATAACTTACAATCTCACGGTAACTTACAATCTCACAATAACTTACAACCTCACAATAACTTACAACCTCACGATAACTTACAATCTCACGGTAACTTACAACCTCACGATAACTTACAATCTCACGGTAACTTACAATCTCACAATAACTTACAATCTCACAATAACTTACAACCTCACAATAACTTACAACCTCACAATAACTTACAACCTCACGATAACTTACAATCTCACGGTAACTTACAACCTCACGATAACTTACAATCTCACGGTAACTTACAATCTCACAATAACTTACAATCTCACGATAATTTACAATCTCACGATAATTTACAATCTCACAATAATTTACAACCTCACAATAACTTACAACCTCACGGTAATTTACAACCTCACAATAACTTACAACCTCACAATAACTTACAATCTCACAATAACTTACAATCTCACAATAACTTACAATCTCACAGTAACTTACAATCTCACAATAACTTACAATCTGCCCAGCACAGCCAGATAATTCTCCAAAACAAAACCCCCAAAAACTAAACAGCAAGGAGACACAGTAAAAGCAGAATAAACACTGGCATTGCTTTTTCAGGAGAATTTATTGCTGGTGAAGGGGATGAAGCTTGACACAGAATTAGTGCTCTTGCTCCTGGACTGGTCTGTAAACTCAATCACTATAAAGCTTTCAACAGACTGAAAGTCCAGCTTTACATAACAAATCAAATTTTTATTATAACAAAAGAAAAAGGACAGTAATGGCACTCATAACCATTCTCATAAATCAGTATGAGGCATCGTTTGAGTGTTGATAGAGTTATAACTCGGCTTTCGAGCAGTTGAATATCTGAGTGTGCTTGAAATTGATGTCATGACAGTAGGTTCGGGGGCGGAGCATTTGTGTACATGGATGGGAAAGGGGACGGGCTTAAGGAGTAAAAATTCATTCAAATCTTATCCAACTCCACCTATTTAAACATTAGGGACCTAATCTTGCAAAGTTTAGGGATGTCATGTGTTATGCTCCACACATAGTGGTTTGTGTCCTTTCGTTTCTCTCTTCTCCGTGTGTTTGAGTCCAGATGTTGCGTTCACTTCCAGATTCCTGATGCTTTGCCTCCCGACATCTGGATGTGTGCTGATGTCATCGACATGACGGCATTTAATTCACTGCTGGAGTGAACACCCTAGTCTTTGGCTCATTCGTTTGGGTGTTAAGACTGTGCTTTGTGATTTATAATTCTTTTCCCTACATTGTGTATGACCCTTAGCTTGTTTGTTGCATATTGTCATTAGCCGGGCCCCTTTGATTTGTTCCTGGATATGTGTATATATTTCTATTGTGTAAAAAGTTCTATTTGTTATCCAAGTCTCTGGGTGTAGGGCTTGGCTGCCATTTTTGTTAGGTTTGGGTGTTTGTCTCTGTTTTTGGTTAGATAGAGAGAAAGGGAAGCAGTCAGTTTTTCATTTGTTTGTTTTCCTTTATTAAAATAGTCAAGTCTTCAGCGAGTCTGGGTTTGTAGTTGTTATTTTAGTCTTGGGTGGTCTGATGCTATTTACCAGTATTGTATATATTCCTGAGAATACAGCTCTCTCTATATATATATTCTATATAGTAATTCTTCCTTATTTAAACTGTAATAAAGAATAATAAAACCTCCACGTGTCTCCATAAAAAACCCCAGAAACTTTTTACAGGCAGTGCTGCTCAAAAGTTTGGAGACATCAGAATTTTTGTCAGTTTTTAAGAACATTTTAATGACTAATCAGACTAATCACATTTTGAAGAAAGCCATTAAATGAAAAAGCCATTAAATGACACTGCTGTACCACCTGACTGACATGTCAGAGGTTTATAAAGCTGAATGCTCGTCTTTTTAAAAATATTTTATCCAGCTCATCCCAGAGTATCCTCATCTGCATGTGTCCATGATGTCCAGAAGGACATACAGTGTCCAGTTTTTCATTTGGTGGTTCAAAAGTGTGCTTACACGTGTCCTCAATCAGCCTTTCATTTGTTTCTTGGCAAATCCTGCACTGACTCAAAACCCCATTGAATCATAGCTAGGAGTTTTCTGTCACTGGAGTTTGGAGTTTGAGAAGATACAACTTTCATTTGAGAAATAAAAAGACATTTAATTTGTATCACAGCTTATTAAATCGAGTTGCTAATTTCATCTGCAGATCCATCATCTGACTTGGAGCTAATGAGCAGGCTATGAGTGTCTGATTCTGTCAGCGTATGCTGTTTGTATTACGTTTGTGTAATCTAGAAGTGACTCATTTGTCTGCAAATGGAAAATGACAAATGTTTCACTGGTCACAAGAATTTGAGACAGTACTGATTACGTTTATGTCCCAAATGCACCACTGAGGAAGTGAAAGACCAGCACGTCATGGTTCTGCAATTTATACAACCTTTAGAGCATTATTTTGGGTCAGGCCACAGATGGCACTGCATCATTCATCTTCAATTTTTATTCATTTTAAATGTTTAATGTCTTCTACAGCTTTGAGGTGTATATAGTGATGTATATAGATATAGCTGCATTTAATATTAATTATTAAACCTACGTCAGTAGTGTGCAACTCTTTGAGGCAGAATTATTCACCATTACAGCACAGTGCTGTTGAAATCTCGATTCTGATTGGTCAGGAGGTTTTAAATTAATGCGCTTGTTCTAATACATTATCATTTCTATAGTAACAACAAATTCCACATAATCTCAGAGTACAATAAATGGATTAAAAAAATGTGGTGTTGGTTAGCAAACTAAATGTATGTGTTGATATGGTGATGTTTTCTATAAGGAGACGTTTATGCGACATTCATGGAAGGAGTCTCCAGCGTCGGTGCTTTGTAAAAATCAGTCATGAGAAAGAGTTTGCGCTTTCTGGTTTCTCGGTAACATGATAAGCTGCATTTTTTGTCTTATTGACTTCAAGAGAGAGAGTAAAAGAGAAGCTGGTGAAGGAACGACTGTTTATAGCGACTATAATGTAAGTGATAACACGAACTAACTTGTTTCCAGGACATTCCACAATAGTAAATGTAACAAGAAATGGATAAAAAGTATCTTGTATCATTCTTTATCAAATATAAATTTATATTCGTTGACAAATTGCTGTCTTATAAGATGAATAAAACACTTCGGGTGTGCCGTAATAAGAAAATAACCATCTCAACATTAATAGTTTCATGTTGAACCACATCACACCACCTCATCGATGATTATTTTCCTATAACAGCATACCCTGTTGTGTTTTATTCCTTACTTTCCTCCTGTATTTCCAGGGTGAGCACGGATTGGTGATTTACCTGCTCAACTTATTACAACATATATATTTAATTTTAAATACAACATTATTTAATTAGCAGGACAGAGTTTCCTAAAAGCATTACAGCACAAAGATCATCGTTAAATGGTAGAGTGAGCATCACAATGAACACTCTCTCTCCCAGTTAAGATCTTAACTTTGCGATGCTTTTGGGAAGCCCTGGTTAGTGTTAGAGCAGGAAAAATCACCAAACTGTGCTGCTTTCCAGATAAAGGACAGTGGAGGCAATAACCTGTATTATCCAAGTTATTATATTTATTATAGAGTTCTTATAGTTATTAGCCTGTTTGACTCGTCACTTGAATTGTGCGGATTTTAGCAAAACCTCAATAACACAAAAACAAGTAGCCTGTGAATAATTTCAACTTGGATCTGTGAATAATTTCAACTTGGATTGGAAGGTTCAAGAATAAGAAGCTCTATAATCTAAACAAATAGCTGAATAGCTAAAATATGATTATTTATATACTGTATGTATAAATAATGAGCCTGTTGTTTGAATAAATCCGTACTGAGGAGTCTGAGAATTTTTATTTTACAGTTAAAGGGGTCTCTGCTAGGTGTAGCTGTAAAAACCGTCATTACTCTCACTCTTTTTCTGTTAGTACTCTGTAAAAGCAACACCAAAGTCAAAGTATATATACTTACAAATACTCATGACCCTTTCCTCCATCTCAGCCAACAAATCCTTTTTTATTCTTCACTTTCTCTCGCCCAGGGAATGCACTGATTGCTGATTGCTCTGGAAGTCTCAGACAATGTCAGCGAGGAAAAATCAATGGTGCTTAAAGCTTCAGCCAGGCGTTTTTGTTCTCACTGCCTTTCGAAATGTGCAGGAAAATCCTCTTAATCGTTTTTTAGATCCATTATATCACACAAGATGGAAGGACGGAAGGAAAGAATCCTATTTGGAGAAGTTTAATTGGTTTAATCAAATTGAGAAATACGGGTAGAGATAGCAAATTTGTTGATCCCGTGGGAAACTGCACAATATGTGAAAGTGTCTAAAACAAACCATACGAAAATCAAAACCAGAACAGAAATCAATGCTATCAGAGCGAGACACCATGGATCTTTTTTTTTATTTTACACATAAACACTTAGCAAAGACATAATATCATTGGCACGCTTTCAACAACACCATACAAAATAAATAGAATATCAAGACATTCATTGATTGCACATGTAGAGTGCCTGAGGAAGTGGGGGTGCCTGGGGAAACACTGTTACACACACACACATACACACAGAGCCTTGCACACTGTCACACACCCACATACTGTACACGCATGTACAAACAAACATACAAACACAGATACATCAATAGCATTCTCATTTGATTGGCGAGTCCAAGATCTCCTGGTAATCCTGTCGAATGGCGCGGCCCACCCAGTAAAGCTTGAGGCCCGTGAGAACAAACACACTGATCATGATGACCAAAGCGCCAAAGATGTCGTAAGCGGAGGGCACCATGCGCAGCACGACGAGCTGCAGGAACATGGCCACAACAATCTCCAGGTGCTGCACGGTGCTCACTAGAGCAGGGTGGAACTTGTTCAGGGCGTAGTAAACCCCGAGAAACGCCACGGTGGAGCAGATGCAGATGCCAATCAAGTAGCCCCACGTCTCGCCATCCAAAGGGATGATGGGCTCCTGCATGGCGAACATGGTAGACGCTCCCCACACGGTTCCCGTCCAGCCGAAGGTGAACAGCGCCGTCCACATGCTGACGCGCTCCTTGATGGCACGGTACACGATCATCGAGAGGGCAGCCGTTAGCCCAGCCATCACCGTCATGGTGTAGCCGAACGCCTCCTTCCAGAAGCCCAGGGGTGATTTCTCCTCATCGGCGATGTTGGGGATCATGACCAGGCACAGCCCGAAGAGGCTGCCCACTACTGTGACTATATCCGTGTATCCGAGGCGCTCGTCCAGAAGGAGGAAGGCCAAGATGGCGCTGAACACTGTCGTCGTGGCTCTCCACATGATGGTCCCATTGCTAGGTGGGACGATAGCGAATGACGTGTAGGCGCACGTGATGGAAATGACGTTGCAAACCCCATAGAAGAAGAGCCGCAAACGATAACCCTTAGGACCGAATGGGGCTTCCTTGTTGTACAAGACCACTAATATGGACAACACTTGAATGACAGAGCGGATGAAAATGAGCTCTAAGGAGGGCACTTTGGAGCGATCGGCTGCGAGCCGTGTGATCAGAGCTACACACCCGTGAGCCACTGCAGCGCCGAACAGCGCTCCCCAGGTGACCCGTGAAGCTAAAACTGAGGCCTCGCCAAAACTAGCCAGCTGGCCGCCTACTCCTTTATCCTTCTGCTCTCCTGATGGTTTGGGACGCACATCCATAGTTCCAAAGAAAGTCCTCCCGTGGCCAGAGTCCGTCACCAGCCTCTTGCTGGGGTTGTTTTCCATAAAGGAGCCAAAGTCCTCGAAGGAGGGTGCATCATCATAGCCCTCATCCCCCGGCTGGGGGAAGTGTGTGGCATATTTTACAGTGACTGTATTCGGGTGTATTTTGACGCGTTTCTTGGCGCCGTACTGCTGAGTGCTTGAGGATGGCTCCATGTTTCTTGGCTCAGGTAAGTAACTGTAAAAAATGGAAAACAGATGTTGCTTAACAGATATTGATATTATTAATATTGATATTAATTCTGAAAATGCATCACTTAAAATGTGCACTAGGTGGAATTATTTGCTTGTAAAGCTCTACATGACATTGCCCCAAGCTAAATCTTTGACCAGCTCTACAAGTTTTAACCATTAAGAAGACAGAATGTGAATACAATTGGACTAGCATAAAAGCCCAGGTCACATGAAACAAGCAGAATAGTGTGTTTAGCAGTGATCATATCTGTATCTGGATCTGGATCTGGATTTAAATCTGCTGTGGGTGTGGCCAAAACTAGAGAATAAGTTGTGAAAATAGTGGTTATTTTTTTTTCTTTGGGCCAGATTCATCTACGTGATCCACAAAATCGCAAACCGTGGAATTGTGAGCCAATAGAACAAAAAGAGGATTTGCAGTCTCTT
This sequence comes from Pangasianodon hypophthalmus, assembly GCF_027358585.1. NCBI lineage: Eukaryota > Metazoa > Chordata > Actinopteri > Siluriformes > Pangasiidae > Pangasianodon > Pangasianodon hypophthalmus. The sequence continues at coordinate 29,603,941 of NC_069710.1, read as the reverse complement.
CTTCAATAAAAAACAAAATGAAATGAGTAATAAGATAAACTATTAATTAGCATTTAGAATGGGCTTTTACTTCACTGTTTTTTTTTTTACAATGTTGCTTGCAGTATTTTTGAAAAAAGCAAATGAACATTACTACATTCCTGCTAAAATCATATTACATCAGTACTGCTCCATCTGGTTGCTAATGAGGCTATGTTTTTTTAACCATTTCCACATTAACCTTCAAAGCGTTCAATGAGCTTGAAAGCTCAATCAGGCGATTTTCTTGCTGTCCCAAGACCAACAATCATCACGCACTGTTTTCCATTTAAAAATACATTTATTCTCCCAGATGAGTGAGTCTTCAAGCAATATATTATTAGTATTTTATACCACTGCATTATTAAATTCTTGAATCTGAAGGATTGTAACATAAAATTAACAGCAGCTGTGACAGTAGTGCCAGCTGCAAAGCAAATCACAGGTTTATATTAATGCGCTCGTTCTAATATGTTATCATTTTATACTAACAACTCATACACAGGCACTTGTATGTTGGACACGACACATAACCTAAGACTAATAGTT